>NC_022009.1:107320211-107332051 GCF_000317375.1 Microtus ochrogaster
AGTAAGCCACACCCTTTAAGCAGGCTCCAGATCCAGTAGCCCTGGCTGTCCTCACACTCTGTAGCCATGGATGATCTTGAACTTCTGGTCTACTGTCTGCACTGCTGCTGGATGCTGAGATTTCAGATATATAGCACCTTGCTCCATCCGTGTGGTGATTGAGACCAGACCCAGGGCTTCATGCATGCTAGACAAGCACCCTCCCACCTGAGTTACACCCACAGCCCCAGCCTTTTTCATCTTAACCAAGTACTCACAGTACTGTGACTGTAACTTTTAACTGTTAGGGCTTCTCAGAAAAAGTAACACGAACATTTTGTTCATAATTTCATGGATAGACGATTCATTCCCATTACCAACCTTAACGTCTGCAATGAGGCAGCATTATCTTATATTAAATAAGAACTTTAACCTTTTTACTTTGAGGAAGTTCTCTGTAGCTTCTCTTATGCAAATTGCTAGCATCACTACTTTTGTGTTCCTCTCATTAAGTAAAATAAGGGTTACTTGGTGAAAGTACTGTGTCCTCTGCCAGTAAATATAATCACCAGGAAGACTGTTGGGTGGGGAGAAGCATATGGGTGTAGTATGGATATACTGGACCCACAGGTGATTAATGAGGTAGGTGGATTCTGAGAGTTAAAGGCCAGCCTGCTCTACAAAGTGAGTTTTAGGAAAGCCAGAGATACATAGTGAGACTTTGCCTCTAAATAAATAATAAAGAAGCAAGCAAACAATAAATAATTTTTTTCAAAGGATGATTTATTAAAAAGAAATACTTGTGTTCCAGTTAGACAGAACGGGATGGCTCAAGTTTCATCACTTAAGATGGTAGGCAATTTCAAATGAATGAGTTATTTCTAGGATTTTACTTTTAATATTTTTGGGCCATATTTCATTGCAAATAGCATAACTCAGGAAGTAAAGTGAAAATGTAAGTTATGAGATAAAGGAGAAGAAAACTGCAAAAGAAAATTTAGAAGGGAAATAACTGTTGGCTAGAAAAGATCCGTAAAAATCTGGAATAATAATGATTTAGTCAACGTTTTTTTGTTTGTTCGTTTGTTTTGTTTTGTTTTTCGAGACAGGGTTTCTCTGTGGCTTTGGAGCCTGTCCTGGAACTAGCTCTGTAGACCAGGCTGGTCTCGAACTCACAGAGATCCGCCTGCCTCTGCCTCCCGAGTGCTGGGATTAAAGGCGTACACCACCATCGCCAGGCTCTTAGTCAACATTTTTATTAATCACTATAAGCAAAAGACAGTACAGTGGATAGAATATGAAACAAGCGTGTGTTATGACAGTGTGGAGTCCAGTCCTAATGGGAGGCTGAAGCTGGAGGACTGTGAGGTGGGGAAGAGTCAGACTAGATTGAGACCTTGTCTCCAAGAACAGAAAGGGTAGGAAACTGTCCTGTTTGACACAGTTAAAGCCATATAATGGTAACGACATAGGAACTTCATATAGCCATGCTCTATCCATACAGAGAGAAAAAAGTGCTATAAAGGCTGTGTTAAGAACTTTTTATTAGGGCTGGGATGCAGCTCAGTTGGTAGAGTGCTTGCCAGCATTCATAAGGCCTCTGTTTGATCCCCACGCTATGTAAACTGGTTGAAGTATCACATGCTTGTAATTCTAGTACTTAGAGATCAGAAGTTCAATGTCACTCTCAGCAGGAACGTGAGGTCGGTCTAGGATATATATGACTGTCTCGTATAAAAAAAGAAGGAAGAATGGGGTAAACCATTCTCTAACAATGGCAATAAACAAACAAACAAACAAACAAACAAATAAATAAATGATAATAGTTCATTGTTGGTTATAAGCCTTAGGGTTTTATTCTTTCCAGAGGCTTGGACTCTAATGAATCTTGTTTTTCCAAGTAAATTGAAGGGACTTTGAAAATCATAAATTATTAGTACAAGCCTTCATGACTTAATCCCTTTGACAATAATGTCAGAATTAATAAATAAATCTGTCAAGTATTCTTAAAACTTACAAGCATTCATTTCAGAGATGGGCTTTAATCAAACAACTGTCATGTTGTCATGGTTTTAGCAATGAATGATTAAAGACGAGGAAAAGTTGATTGTAGGCAATTCTTTTATTTAATATTCTTAATACTATTCAAGGTTTTTGTGAGCATGAAATCTTAACAACTGTTAGAAGACAATCACTATAAAATTTTTATTGCAGCTTCTAAAGATGGCACAGCTGGGGTACCCAACCTGCAGCTTTATGACGTGAAAACTGGAACATGTTTGAAATCTTTCATACAGAAAAAAATGCAAAACTGGTAAATAAATGTTTTAAAGTGCTATTTAAAATATTTAGATTTATTTTAAGAATGTTTTGCCTGCATGTATATATGTTTACCTTACGTGAGCCTAGTGACCTTGGAGGTCAGAAGTCATCAGATCTTCTGGAACTAGTGTTGTAGATGATTGTGAGCTACAATATGGGTGCTAGGAAATGACCCCAGGTTGCCTGCAAGAACAAGTGGTTTTAAATATTGCTCTCTGGCCTGTTAAGTTATCTCTCCAGTCCAGAAAGTTACATTTTCACGATATTGCTAATATCATTGTATATATTTGTTTTTTTAGTATTGACGTTGAAAATAAATTATTCTAAAATCCTGTTGTTTAAGGGTTTTTAAATCTATAGGTCCATATTATAGTAAAATATCCCTTTTAGTTTTTAAAAAGAAACAATATATTTTAATGATACACCATTTAATTATACTATTAGTACTGTTGGTAGCAGGTGTGATGTAAGTGTTTTATCTTAAACAGCATCATAGCTTTAACAAGGTTTTACTCTTTCCAATTCTCTTTCTTTTGATACAGGTGTCCTTCCTGGTCAGATGATGAAGTTATCTGTGCGCGGAATGTTAACAATGAAATTCACTTCTTTGAAAACAACAATTTTAGTATGAAAAGACTTACTAAATAACTTTATTATTTGCTTTAAATGCATTTTTCAAAGTTTTTTGTTTGTTTGTTTGTTTGTCTTCAGTGCTAAGAGTCTGTCCCCAGGGTTTCACATCACTAGCCATAATCTAAATACATAGTTTTCCTTTCCTTGGTGGCATTATAGGGTTAGGGCCATCCTAAGTATTATTGTTGTATTTATCCCATTAGCTAAGGTAACACTATTGCTTATTAACATGGATTCTCATTGCTTAGGATAGTGTAGTCAGTATCAGCTATCGTATTTATCAAATAGAATTTCTGTATACACATTTTGCCCTAGCAAGCTGAGGCCAGTCTTTCCCATCTAATGGTCTCTATGAATTTTTTTACTGTAAAGATTGGCATTTATTGGGGCATATGCCATGTGCTTGTCATTGTCATCAGTTCCTGAGAAGTTAGTGGGGTATAGTTAACATCATCTTATTACTTGCCCGAGTTTACACATCTAGTAAATGGGTTGGTTATTGGAATTGAAGCCTAGTTCTTCCTGGCTCCCACCCATGCCTTTTCTGTCGGTTTGCTCTGCCTCATCTGCATGAAACTGCAATGAACAATTTGTAGTTATAATAGCCTTTTATAATGAATTCTGAGTTTGTTGTATTTTTGTTAACTTATTATCAATCTGTAATCCATTTCCTCTCATTTTAGACACAATTGCAAATAAATTACATTTGCAAAAAGTTAATGACTTTAATTTATCACCTGGAAGCCAACCTTATAAGGTAATTCCTGTTTTTATTTACTTCTATAGAACTTAACTCTTTTCTCTTTTTTTAAAAGTAATTGTAAAAGCATCCATCTCAGATTTTATGCTTCTAAAATACACATTTGTGCATGTGTGTCTTAGGTGGCAGTCTATGTCCCAGGAAGTAAAGGTGCGCCTTCATTTGTTAGACTGTATCAGTACCCCAACTTTGCTGGACCTCATGCAGCCCTGGCCAATAAAAGCTTCTTTAAAGCTGATAAGGTTACGATGCTTTGGAATAAGAAAGGTATGATGAATAATTTTTAAATTTTGTTATCAGATGTTAATTTTGACATTCTCACAAACACACACATACACACGTGCACACACACATATAAAGAAAGGAATGTATAGGTGATTTTTAACTTGTATTTTGAATCTAATTGGATACTGCTTCACTGTTATAGCTACTGCTGTGCTGGTAATCGCTAGTACAGAGGTTGACAAGACAGGAGCTTCCTACTATGGAGAACAAACTCTGCACTACATTGCCACAAATGGAGAGAGTGCTGTAGTACAATTACGTGAGTACGCCTTAACAGTTTTCCTTGTGGTTAAGATCAATAACAGTAAAAGAAAACACACACACACACAATGCCATAAAGGTAATACAACCTAAATTGTTTGGTTTTTGTTTTTGTTTTTTGAGACAGGGTTTCTCTATATAATAGCCTGGCTGTTCTTTAACTTGCTTTGTAGACCAGACCAACTTCGAATTTGTAGAGATCCGCCTGTCTCTGCCTCCTGAGTGCTGGGTTTGAAGGCGTGTGCCACCATGCCTGGAACAGTCTAAATTCTTAATCAAGTGATAAACCCAAATACCATGATAACATTTCTGATAAAATTCCTCTTCAGTGACAGACTTAAAGTCATCCTCAAGCAAGCCTGACTTTGGCAGACTCCAGTTAGTTTGTTAGCCTTATGCCAGCTCTTGAGTAGGAGTAAAATCTCTGGGTGATGTGGTTTTCTATAGCTGCTTTCTGAGCACTTAACTAATGCAGCAAGCAGATATAGTAAGTTTAATAATTGCTGCAGAAATGAGAATAAAGTCCAACAATGTTACCTGAATACGCTAAATTAACTATAGAATAATAGTTATTTTACTTAGACTTCTTATTTTATTACTTTATGTGTCTGAGTGCTTTGCTTACATGTATGACTGTATGCTGTGTGCACACATACCTGTGGCCCAAGAAGGTCAGAAGAGTGCACTGGAACTGGAATTACATTGGTCGTGAGCTGCCATTGGTTGCTGGGAGTTGAACCTCTGTTTTTCTGCAAGAGAACAAGTGGCACTTAGCTGCTGAGTCAACTCTCCCGCCCAGAATAATAGTTTTTCAATTCTAGCAGCTTCCTAATTTTTTCCCTTTGAATTGAACATGTGTAAGTAGAGAAATAGTCCATAGTGTCCCCTCCAAAATGCCCTGTACCCACTGAAACAAGAAGTTAAACAGAGACCTGACATATCAAGTAACTACAACAGATCTAAAAAAGGACGACACTGGATTTGTCTTTGTATAAATGAAATCACAGTCAAATAACAGCCTTTTAAATACAGTAAGACACACCAAGAAACACACTATAAGAGCCTATGGGATAAACTCTTCAGATAAACTCTAAACATTAATCAGTAAACTTTTATAAATGATGGCATTCCTCTCTTAGTTAATCTAAAATTTAACATTTTAATGCCAATCAGATTTTTTTTTTAAAAAAACAATCTAGATAAACTGGTCTGAAATTTGGTAATAAAAGATTAACACAAGACTATTTTGAAAACCATTAAGAAGCCATGGGAAATTCCGATACTACAAGATATTAAAATGTAAAACAGTTTAAGAGCATTTAGATCTGGCTTATGAAAAATTAATGTATGTATAAAATAAAGTATATAGAAATAGATCTGTATATTTGTAGACATTAGTTGTTATAAAATTAGCACTTATTTTATAAAATAAACATTATAAACATAATATAAACATTAAATATAACATTATTATAAAAGTGTGAGAAAACTTGGAATTATAAAAAATCTTGGAATAAAAAAAAAATATTTTCTAAGCAAGACAAAAATCCTAAGGAAAATACAATAAATTTGTAATATGTAAAATCTGTTAGAAGAATCTACTAACTTAGGTAAGCAAAAAGATTTTTTTTTAAGCTGACAAGGTTAAGTGTAGTAATAAATACGTTTAATCCCAATATTTAGCAGATGGAGGAGGGTCAGAGATTCAAGGTCATTTTCATTTACATATTGAGTTCCAGTCTGACTTGAATTATAAGAGACCCCAGAAAAAATATCCAAAAATAACAACAAGCAGACAAGGGATGTATGAGTATAAGAAAGGGTAAACTTAATTTCAAAAGTTGCCTATGCCTACTCAATAACTGGGAAGAGAAATGGGAATTATAGGAAAATTAGTCTACCAGAAAACAAATGAAATTACTTTTAATTATTAAAAGATAGCACTAATTAAACAAAACCAAGTCATAAATTTAATCAGTAAAAATAAACTGTATAGTGTGAACGCGAGGAGACCTGCGCCCTAGAATCTACCGATGGGCATGGAAACCGGTGCAGCTGCTTCACAGAGCATTGTGGAACGTTGTGAGGGCATTGCCAAGTCAGTAACCTCACAGCTATCCTTTTTGTTTGTCTGTTTTCTGAGACAGTGTTTCTCTGTGTCACAGGCTGTCCTACTACTGGTTTTGTAGACCAGGCTGGCCCTGAATTCAGAGATCCACCTGCCTCTGTCCTCTAAGTGCTGGATTAAAGGTGTGACCCACCACTGTCTGTCCATAGCTACCTTCTTATGTTTGTCTGCACTTGCACTGGAGAAATGATCAGGGTGGTTTATAATGAATTACAGAGGCAGAGGCTGAGGCAGATTTTTAACATGATCATGTAGAAAAATCTCCAAAATATGGTATTAACGAAAGCCTAGAACTTTGTCATTTTTTTTGTATTTAGAGAAGATGCTTTATTTCAAGAAAATATTCTAAAAGGATATTCAAGAAATAAAATGGGTTGCCTTGATAGACACTTTTTTTATGGCATGTAATTTTATATAGTTTTATATAGTTTGTATTTGTATAGTAATGTGCAGGTATTCATTCAAAAAAAAAAAAAAAACCAACCAACTATTGCTGGACATGGTAGTCTGCGTCTCAGCCCTTTGGAGGTAGGATGATCATCTGAATTCAGGAATTTGACTAGCCTGGACATCCTAGCAAAGCCTCATTTTTAAAAATGTTTTTTATTTCTAGTAATAAAGTATTACAGTAAGTTTATATTGGCTTCCATATTGCCAATGTGTTTAGAAGATAATAAAATTCTATGGGAGTTCTTGGATGTATGATTATGTATTAATACTCATAGTATATCATGAAAAATATTTTTAAAGTTTGAAAAAATGACATGATTATGAATGTTATTTGTATCTTGCACTAGTGTTCATATAGTTTTTTTTTACTGTTGATTTGTATCTTATATTTTTTTTCTAGCAAAAAATGGCCCAATTTATGATGTTGTTTGGAATTCTAGCTCTACTGAGTTTTGTGCTGTTTATGGTTTTATGCCTGCGAAAGCGACGGTTTTCAACCTGAAGTGTGATCCTGTGTTTGATTTCGGGACTGGTCCTCGCAATGCAGCCTACTATAGCCCTCATGGACATATATTAGTACTGGCTGGATTTGGAAATCTTCGGGGACAAATGGAAGTGTGGGATGTTAAAAACTATAAACTGATTTCTAAACCAGTGGCTTCTGATTCTACGTATTTTGCCTGGTGCCCAGATGGTGAACATATTTTAACTGCTACATGTGCTCCCAGGTTACGTGTCAATAATGGGTTTAAGATTTGGCATTATACTGGCTCTGTCTTGCATAAGTATGATGTGCCATCAAATGGAGAATTATGGCAGGTCTCTTGGCAGCCATTTTTGGATGGAGTATTTCCAGCAAAAACAATAAAGTACCAAGCAGTGCCAAGTGAAGTACCTAGTGAGGAACCTAAAGTTACAACAGCTTATAGACCTCCAGCCTTAAGAAATAAACCAGTCACCAATTCCAAACTGGTAAGTAATAGCACAGGGGAAAGTGATTTTTTTGTGAAACTCTACAGCCCTTTCCTTCATTGCTTGAGTTGCTTAGTACCTTCTTAGAATACACTCCAGAGAGCTCTGTAAGGCCCACAGAAGATGAAGATGCTGATCAACTTATATATTAAGCTGGCTGAAAGGTTAATTTAAGGGGGTTTACAGTTTAAAAACAATTTTTTATTCTTGAATTTCACATATATATGCAATTAAATATGATCATATCTACTCTCTATCTCCCCAACTGTCCTCATAATCCCCTGCCAGTTTCATGTTGTTGTTGTTTTTTAAACAACCCTCCCTGGAAGTCCATTCAGTGCTGTTCATTTGTGCACGGGTATGGGGCCATCTTTTGGCAAATGGGAGTCTTACCCATGGCCATATCCTTAAAAGCAATTATTCTGCTTCTCCCAACTATCACTTACCAATAATTCTTCAGTACGGGCTGTGGCCTTAGTATGTCAAATGACATATGACAAATCTATGTCAGAGTTTGGCTAGCTTGATCATATCAGCTAACCCCAATTGCTGTGAAACGTAAGAGCCACCTCTAACCAGAAGACAGCATTTTACAGCTCCCCTCCCTATCCTCCACCCCTTACGTTCTTTTCAACTCCTCATCCTAATGTTGCCTGAGCCTTGGTGATAGGGTGGGAGTTGCTACCGCCTCCTCTTTTGGGCTTTTATAGCGCTTTCACCAGTAAGAAATAAACCAGTCACCAATTCCAAACTGGTAAGTTATAGCACAGGGGAAAGTGATTTTGTGTGAAACTCTACAGCCCTTTCCTTCTGGTTTGTGAAAACACATTTATTATCCTCGGGCCATTAGTTCCTCACATTTCCTGAATATTGGTTAGATTCACATATACTTTCAAACTGTGTTTCAGCGCTCAGAAGAACATTGATCAGTGGTCTGAATTTCTGTGTTGATATTAATAAAGAATATCTGAGCATGAACTCCATGTTCTTGAGGTTATTAGAGAAGTGGAGTCACACCCTAGCTGAATGTTCTTTTAAAGGGGCTGAATAAACTGGTACCCAGAGAATTAGATAACACGTTCAAAGAATAAAACTTCTTATCCTTTTCCTGGCTTGCACAAAACGAAAACTACATCCTTCTTTCTTGACTAAAAAAAAATCTCAAAGTCTCTCAAATCCCATTGAGATAGCCTGTTTCAACAATGCTTAACCTTTCAACTTAACTTTCCCAGTAAAGAGCTGTAACATGATTCTTGTTGTGAAGAAAACAAATGAGGTTGTTGCTTCGCAATGTTATTAATCACATCAAAACCCCACAGAGAAGCTGTTGTTACTCAAGTTTCATGAGAACTACACGTCTCTAGTAGTCCTGAGACAAATTTCATTGTTTCTATAAACTAAAGTGAATTTTGCCTGGACTTTTGTAACTAGAAGATACATATCAGCTAATAGGGAGGCCCTTATTTAGAACACTATTAAGAGATTTGAAACATTCCATGCCAGTTTTCTTAAATAATTCTGATAAAATTGTCCTAGACTAGTTAAGGTACTTAATTTGCTATTGGACTCCATTTCAGAAGTGCTTGTTTTACATTTTCCATAGCATGAAGATGAACCTCCCCAGAATATGAAACCACATTCAGGAAGTGACAAGCCGTTATCAAAAACAGCCCTTAAAAATCAAAGGAAGCATGAAGCTAAAAAAGCTGCAAAACAGGTATTTGGAGTAATGAGCTCTTCAAAACCAAGCCAAAAGCTACTTGATCTAGCTTTAACCCACGACATGTTAGCAATTACGTTCCTAAAGATGTGATTGTGATGTGAGAAAATGTAGTTGGAATTAGATGTCTGTAGCCAGGTAGCTTTCTCTTGTGCCTGCCTCTGAATTGATATCTGTTAGTATCTATATCTTTATTAGGTAACTGCTAACCTCTTTCACTACAGTGGGATTCTGGCTAATAAAGTTGTAAAGATAGAAGATTTATTTTGACTCACAGGATTTTGTTTGTATGGTTCTGTAACAGGTTCTTGTCTTGTAGTGCGTGGCTGACATTCAAGTCATGATCCTTCTTCCTCATCGTCCTAACTGTTGAGGATGAGTGTATACCACTGTGTCTGCTTTTAGTGGTGCTAGGGACTGAACCTAGGGCTCTGCAGATGGTGGGCAAGTGATCTGCCTTTGGCCTACAGCTTCATCTCTTTGTAATTCATTTTATTCTCTTTATTGCCTTGGGCTTGTATAGCATATCAGGGCAGAAACCTGTTGTGGAGTAAGATACAGCTGTAGTTCCCCTGTGCTCTCAAGAGCATTCCCTTCCATTAGGCCCACCTCTTAGTAGCACTACCTTGGGGACCAAAACATTAATATATGAATCTAAAATCTAAAATGATAAAAAGAAAAAAGTCTGAAGACCCTAGACCTGACCTTGAGACCCGCGCTGGTGGATGGGACTGTGTCACATGTTCTTAACCGCAGACTCTTGATGGAAACCACAAGTGGTGTGGTTGGCTTTCCTGGAGAAACGTGTTTATTAAGAGAGGCTGAAAGAGGGGTGTGGCAGCTCACACCTGCAGTCACAGCACTTGGGAGGCTAAGTGCGAGGGCCAGGGAGGGCTACAGAATAAGGCTTTGTCTTCAAAATAAAGGAAAAGGGTTGAAAACCTGATAATTTCATAACTGTTAAAGTATGTGTTACTTAGTATTACATTGCTACATAGAATTAATTTAATTGAAAATCTAAGTAATCAGAAATAAGAAAAACTTAGAACTACTAAGTAATCAAAATGAAAGTTGACTAAAAAATAATTTTTATTTATATACTTAAGCAAAGACCATGTATTTAATAATTGATATAACTTGCAGTGTTATATGGTTCATGGTGATAGAGTGTTCAGCTGTATTGGGAATATCTGGTTGGTGAAGTCAGTAACCACATTTTTGAGATTCAGGCAGAGCAGATACCTTAGTCTATTTACACTAGATAAAAATACCTTCCTTAGGTTGATAATTTCTAGTCAGTAGAAGCTTATTGGCACAGTTATTGTGGCTGGAGTCTCAGCAAGGTAGGGGTGGTCTCATTGCTTGGGGGAGAACTTCCTTTTTGTGTCCTTCCATAGTGGAGAACATAGAGTCTCCTAAGAATACACTAATCCCATGTATGAAGTTGGAGCACTCATGCCCTAATTATTTCCGGGTACGGGGGTGCAGATGTGTGTAGTTGTCAAGAGCCACCTTCCAACCTGTTGGGCCAGCACCCCCATATTTCCCTGCTGTGCTGTTATACTCCAGGTTAGCTGGCCCATGAGTGAACTCTAGGTGTGCTTCTTCTGCCTCCTGACCCTCCCTGTCTAGTGTATCTGACTTTTAAAATGGGTTTTTAAGTTTGAACTTGTCCAAGTGAGCATGCACCCACTCCTGAGACACATCCACACACATGTGGAGGGGGGTTCCATGATAGACTTCCTGGGGAGTTGCAACACACTCATCTCTTCACCCACAACAGTCCAGAGTAACAATTGTACCAAAGTCCAGCTTGGTGAACCAGTAAGTTTTACTGGGGCTGCTAACAGGACTGTGGGTAAGGGATTACTTATAAGGAACAGAGATATCTCAAGGCAACTAGCTACATTGCTGAAAAGCCCACCACAGCAGAGTGCTATCTGTGTACAAACGCTGCAGCCCTGGTGCTCTCTGCGCAGCTAGCAGACAGCTCCACTGTCTCTGTCTCTTCTCTTTAGCCTGGCAGTTGTCTACTCCTTTTATAACGCTGGGGGCCTCCAACTCTCTGCTTTCCAGGATCTGTGACCTCTTCTTCCCCTGCTCCACTCCTTGGAGGGATTGTTTCATCAGGAGGAAAATGTGCCCCAGTGAGGTTGAAGGGCAATCTAAGGTTGTCAGACTTGGCAACAAGCATCTTTTTTTTCTTCTTTTCTTTTTCGAGACAGGTTTTCTCTGTATAACAGCTCTAGTTGGCCTGGAATTCACTCTAGAATAGGCTGTCCTCGAACTCACAGAGATCTACCTGCCTCTGCCTCCCGAGTGCTGGGATT
>NC_022009.1:107332191-107333367 GCF_000317375.1 Microtus ochrogaster
TATATATATATATATATATATATATATATATATATATATATATTACACCTCTAGAAATGTGTTTTAATTGGTCAGATTCAGGACAGTTGAAGGAACCAATGCCTACAGGTTGTCCTCTGACCACACGTGTGCTGGAGTCTCCCTCCAGCATGTGGGTCCCAGGAACTGAACTCTGGCTGTCAGGCTTGTTGCCAAGCACCTTTACCCACTTGTCTGTCTCACACAGACTGAGAGGAACTAGCTGTGTAAATGTGTTTCCCCTTAGGAAGCAAGAAGTGATGTGGCTCCTACTCCTGTCCCTCAGAGTGCACCACGGAACACTATCGCCCAGTCTGCTTCAGGAGATCCTGAAGTAGACAAAAAAATTAAGAATCTTAAGAAGGTGAGAGTCTAAATGAAGAACAGGTATGTCATCAGGAGGCTTGTTTGTGAGAGGAGCATCATTAAGAGTGGAACTCAGGCGCTCAACGGTGTTAGAGTCGGTAACAGTTCTCATTGTTCCGTTGTTTCCATGAATCACAAGTCATTTCCAGTCACACATGCTTTAGTGACTGAAGCTGCTTAGTCTGTTAATTTTGAAGTAATAAGGAACGATAGACATCTGTGTAGTAAAGGTGTTTCTTATTGTCATCGCTGTGGGCTGGAGAGTGAGCCCAGGGCTCACAGATGCTAAGCAAGTGCTGCTCTGCTGAGCTGCATCCCCAGCCCTGAATCCTGTCCTCAGCTTTCAGTGGCTCCCTTCGAGTTAGATGGGGACAAGTACTTTATTCCAGCTTATAACATGAACACACACACACACACAGAGAAGGGAACTTACAGTGTGTGGCGGAAAGACTTCTCCTAAGTCCAGAGACATTGTCCTGCCACTGTGCAGTGTTGAATTAGATGCTGACACCTGTGTTGTAGCTGTGAAGCCATACCCGCACACTCACAACATCACTGAAAACTTGCTGTGCAAACCTCACAGTCCAGGTCTGATCTCAGCACTCACGGAGAGGTGACAGGAGAGGGAAAGCAGACTCTACGGGGTTCCTCTGCCTCCATGTACGCACCACAGCTTAGACACCTACACACACAACAAGTAAAAAAGCCCAAAATCTTGCAAAAACCTAGTTTGCCTAATCCCACGTTTTTAACATAATTTTATATTTAACTTTTTTTTTTTTTTTTTTTTTT
>NC_022009.1:107334248-107339577 GCF_000317375.1 Microtus ochrogaster
TCGAGACAGGGTTTCTCTGTGGTTTTGGAGCCTGTCCTGGAACTAGCTCTTGTAGACCAGGCTGGTCTCAAACTCACAGGGATCCGCCTGCCTCTGCCTCCCGAGTGCTGGGATTAAAGGCGTGCGCCACCACCGCCCGGCTCCTTTTAATACTTTTTAAATTTCTTTCTGCTACTCTTAAAGTTTTGTCTGTGGTAGGAGAAGCTGCCCTAGATCACAGTGAATGAGTCACGGTCCTAAGGGGTATCCTAGTGGAGTCTCTGTAATACAAAGTAATGACAGCTGTAGGTAAATGGTGGGCTCCCCTGTCTGTTGCGCTGTCCTGCTTGCCGTCTCCCTCCCCTTGTTCTCAGTACTTTGAAGCACAAGCAGATGCAGGGAATCTTGAGCTGGAATGACAGTATGACAGCTCTATGCAGTGGGTCTGATAAAGTGTAAGAATATTCCATCTCTAAATTTTGTCCTTCATACTGTTAGGTTACAGATCCAATAATTATTTTTTATTTAATAACTTTATTGTTTGAAATGTTTGTAGTTGGAGAAAATTCAAAAAGAGACAGCCCTTCTCCAGGAGCTTGAAGACTTGGAATTGGGAGTGTGAAGATTCACAGAAAGCAATTTGTTGGCAGGAAACATGTTTGTTAATCCCATGGTGTTGATGGAATCTCTACATGCCCACCTTTAACATCAGTCTGTATTGTTAACTGTTTATCCAAGACTGCATATGTGATTATTTAATGATGTCTATCAAGTTGACTTTGACATCTACATCCTGTATCATGTCAGTATGTGATAAAGAGAGATGGTTTCTTTAAGATGAGCTTGACAAATTGACAGACATTTTTTTAAAATAGATAACAGAATTTCCTATATAAATAAATAAAGACATTTTAAATTTATTTTTGCCTTCAAGTTAAGAAAGTTCTTTATTATAAATTTACAGAATATATTATTCTTACAACAAAATATGAAGTGTATGTTGCTATCATGTCTATTTTATAAGTAAAGAAACTTAAGTCCAGAAAGTAAGAAATCTTTAGGGGCTGGAGAGATGGCTGCTCAGATAAGGACACTGGATCCAAGTTAGAGTTCCAGCACCACCTGCAGCCATGTCTGTAACTCCAGTTCCAGGGGATCTGATGCCTCCTTCTGGCCTCCACAGGCACCAGGCATGTACAGTTATACATGCAGGCAAAACACCCATACACTTAAAATAAAAATAAATATTTTAAAAAGAAAGCAACCTGGTAGTGTGTGGGAAGTAGAGTTGAACAGAAGTACTCTGACTCCAGAGCGCATGCGCTAGGTTCCTGTGGCACACTTCTGGTGTCCCGAGGGCAGTGACTGTCTGGTCCCAAACTGTGCTCACTCTTACTTTTATAAACACTGATAATTTATTCATCCATCAGTAAAGTTATTCACCTTTATTGGTATTGACTGTAAAAGGGCCTTTGAATTTTTGCCAGATTAATAAACTAAAAATGATATTTTTTTGTTATTGGTTACATCTATTTTTTTTATTAGGGATGCATTTATGTGTTTTTTGCCAAATTTGTCAGTTGTTCATATTTTAGTAAATTGTTTTTCCTTTGGCTATTTCTCTATTTGACTTTTTGAAGATTTTTGTTGTTGTTTTAAACATTTGTTTATTGAATGTTTAGGTGGGTGGTGTGTGCTGTGGCTCACACATGGAGGTCAGAAGACAATCTGTAGAAGTCGGTTCTCCTGCCATGTGGTTTCTCGGCATCAGCTCAGGTTGTCGGGCTTGGCAACAAGACCCTTACCCACCGAGTCCATCATGAGAGTACTAATTTTTCTGTTTCCTTAGAAAGTACACATGTACACATTTTTAGGAAGTCGGGGGAAGAAAGCATAAAATGAAAGCACGTCTTTTGCCTATATTCTGTAGCAACATTCATCAATTTCTTATGTTTTAAAGGTACAAAGTGTATGTACATTCAGATATATATGTTCATGTATATTTTAAAGAAATGATGGGATATGAAAGTTATTCTGTGCCAAGTGTAATGTCATATACCTGTAATCCCAGAGCTCAGAGGTGTAGGGTAGGGGATGAGGAAGGAATATCACAAGTTTGAGGTTAGAAACCATGAAAAAGAAAGGAAATGGTCAGTAAGTCCCCTTTGTGCCCCCTTTGTCTTAAAATATCACGGAGCTTATCCCATATCAGTACTCCCTGTCATCTATAATTATCACGATCTATCATGTGCAGTATAGCAGTTAGAAACATTCACACTGATGCACATTTAGTGTTAAAACTCAGGCACATGTACTAATGAAGCAGAGGTGCTCATCTCTATTCTAGAATTGGGTTTGCTTTGGACCTGGGAACTTAGTTCACTGATGCTTGATGGTCATTTCTGCATTATGTGCATCTTGAGTTAGTAAGGTACTAGAAAGGACAAGGCTACTAAGTTTTTATCAAGTGGGGTTTCAAACAGTTTAACGTAAATATGTTGGTTATGAGTATCCAAAGGTAGGCACGCTGGCAAGAGTTTGTGTCGTAGTAAGTCTTCTGTAGGATGTAACTCATGCTGTGATGAAGCATATGGCCAAGGCAACTGAGAAAGCAAGCATTTATTGAGGGCTTGCTTACAGTTTCCGGGGGATGTCATTGTCATAGTGGGGAGCGTGGCAGCAGGTAGACATGCGTGGCTGCTCCAGCAGTAGAGCAGCACCGATCTGATCCTAAGGTACAGGCCAAGAGACAGAGCGGGCTTCCTGTGGGCTTCTGAAATCTCAGAGCCCACTCACAGTGACACACTTCCTAATCCTACCCAAACAATCCCTCCAACTGGAAAGCAAACATTCAAATATATGAGCCTTTGAGGGCCCTTCTCATTCAAACCAACACAGTTTGTGAGTAGTAAAATGATAGGGATGATTGTGACATGCTATGCTAATTTTAAAGTTGTAGGGTGAGTTTTCTCCTGTAGGGGAGAAGGAGGAGGAGAGGAAGCCTGTATCAGGTGCCCTGTTCTCTGTCATACTCTGCCATCAACACCATAAAGTCAAATCTGGTCTATAAGCAATAACCTTCCCACTTTTTTTAGGTTTTATGCAGCAGTTCCTCGGGTGTTTATTAGATATAGTGTAGGTTACAAAGGGATACATGTGTCATTTGGACATTCATTATTTGTAGTCTGTTTACTTGTACATTTGCAAGTTGTTCTACGAGAATAAAACAATCCCAAGACCTAGAATAGAAAAGACGTGGCCAGTAAACAGCTATAGGCATTCAATATTTAGTAATATTCATATGGAGTATGACTAGCCTACCAGTAAGTACTTTTATTCGTTTTTTATCATACTTATTTAATTAAGTGTGTACATGTGTGCCGGGCATGTGTGTAGAAGTCAGATCAGATGTTGAGAGTTGGTTCTCTCCTTCCACTATGTGCTTCCTGGGTATCAAACTCGGGTCATCAGACTTGGCAGCAAGCACCTTTACACACGGAGCTATCTTGCCCATCCCAGATATTTCTTGTTTCATCTAGGCATGTCAAAAGTATTCTACCTCATGTTACACCTTATCAATTCTGTGTAAGTGCTTTGCTTCGGCTAATGAATTCTTAGAACTGAGGGTGTCATTTGTAAGCAGAAGCATTTATGTGCCAGTCAATTTTTTCTTTATTATGTTTTTATTTTTTAAAGCTATTTTAAAATTTAAATGTATCTTGATCACATTCTTCCCCTCTCCCCCTCCCTATCCACCCAACTTTAAATTATTTCTCAAAAACCCAAAAACCCAAAACCAAGAAAATAAAACAGCAACCAAAAACAAAACAAAACAAAAAGCCCCCACCAAACTATAATCAAAAGTACACAAGAAAACTGGAGTCGTTAGGTGTTGGTCAGCTATTGAACATGAGGTCTGCCCTGGAATGGTTGAAATACCCAGTGTCAGTTACTCCATTGGAAACGATGGGTTCCCTTTCCCAGCAGGTGGGGTGGGGTACTTCAGCTGTTAAATCTTTATCCTAGTGCCTAGGATTTCATCCATTTGTTGTTCTTTTTAATAATAAAATAAATAAAAAATTAAGATAAAACAAAAATTAATCACATCAAAGTTAGACAAGATAAACCAATAGAAGGAAAAGGCACAAGAATCAGACCCACTCCAGAATCCCATAAAAACACTAACCTGGAAGCCGTCCATTATATAAATGGAGAGGACTGTGCTGCTTTGGTCCTGAGTTACAGGAGCTTTGCTCGTTTTGATTTAGAGGGCTTTCTTTTCTTGTGTCCTCCATCCTCTCTGGCTCTTAAACCTTTTCTTCCTCAACTTCCCCGGGGTTCCCTGAGCTCTGAGGAGAGGGATTTGATGGAGACCTCCCATTTAGGTCTAGGTGTTTCAAGGTCTCTTAACTCATTACATAATGTCTGGCTGTGTCTCTGTATTCCCATCTGCTGCAGGAGAAAGCATCTCTCTCTGACGATGGCTGAACAAGACACTGATCTATGAGTATAGAAGAATATCATTAGGAATCATTATATATCTATATTTTTTTTTGTCTTTTTTCCCCCCTTAGACCAGCATTTGGCTTTACCCTAAGTCCCTGGGCTATATAGTGATGGGTGTATGTTCTATCTTGTACATTGGGTCTTAAGTCAAATCAATCATCTGTTGATCACTCCACAAATTTGTGCCACCATTGCTCTAGCATGTCTTGCAGGTAGTATTTACTTTTATAGATCAAAGGTTTGTGACTGGGTTTGTATTTCTATTTCTCTTTTTGGAAGCCTGCAGAGTACTGTACCCAAAGACGCTAGAGCATAGGGATGAAGGGTCTATGTGGGCACCAGCTCAACATCTCCATGGTCAGTGAGTTGTGTAGGTGTCTTCAGCTGGGGCCTTTCTGTCAGTTTGTAGAGGGCAGCCCATAGTCTTGGCAATACTCTGGGCTATTTGGGGATTCCTGTGGGGATTCTTTTGGCCAACAGCTCAATTAAATGTAACCCAATCCCGGTACTGGAAGCTTCATCTGGGCAGTTGGACTCTGTCTCTGCCAGTATTTGGAGATTTCATTCAGGAAGAATTGATGCATTTGTATATTTTGGGAAGTTTCTACTGTGTTAGATTTCTGCACTATCCCTCAAATGCCCCGTAATTTTAGCTTCACTCCCCTTATTCTTTCCTACAGCCCTCTTTACCTGCTTGTTCCCCTCTAAATCCTCCCATTCTAGCCACCCCATCATCCACCCATCCATCCCTATCTCTCTATCTCTCATCCATCTATCTCATCTATCTATCTATCTATCTATCTATCTATCTATCTATCTATCTATCTATCTATCTATCTATCTA
>NC_022009.1:107339726-107340334 GCF_000317375.1 Microtus ochrogaster
CTATCTATCTATCTATCTATCTATCTATCTATCTATCTATCTATCTATCTATCATCTATCTAATTTCCCTATCCTAACAGGAGCTGTCTGTTCCCTGTAGTTCCTTACTCTATACCTACACTCTATGGTTCTATCAATTATAGCTTGGTTGCCAATGATTTAACATTTAATATCAACATAAAATCAAATATTGCTCTTGTGGGGTCTGGGCTATCATACAGGATGATGTCTAGTCCCATCCATCTGCCTGTAAATTTTGTGTGTTTTTTTTTTTAAACAACTACGTAATACTTCATTGTGTTAATGTACCACATTTTCTTTATCCATTCTTCAGTTTAGGGACATCTAGGTTGTTTCCACTTTTGGCTCTTCTGTATAGAGCAGCAAAGCACATCGTTGATCCAGAGTCTCTGTGAGAGGGTGGAGCATCCTTTGGGTTTATGCCCAAGAGTTCTATAGTTAGATCTTGAAGTAGATGGATTCTGATCTTTCTGAGGAAGTACCAAACTGATTTCCATAGTGGTGTATTATAGTCAGAGGCTACTTGTTCATTTCCTGGCTTTCCAGATCCGAAATAATCACACAGAAACTATATTATTACAACACTG
>NC_022009.1:107341671-107346089 GCF_000317375.1 Microtus ochrogaster
TATCTTAAAGTTGTCTTGATTTGCATTTCCCTGATCGCTAAGGAAGTTGAGCATGACCTTAAGTGTCTTTTGGCCATTTGAATACATGGTATCTTCTTGACTCTGCCTACTCTCTGTTCGTATTTCCCTCCTGGCTTTACTCTGTTAAGCCATTGGCCAAAAGCAGCTTTATTCATTAACCAGTAAAAGCAGCACATATACAGAAGGACTTCTCACCAGAAGGACTTCCCCTTGCTCACATCCTCACCAGCAGGAGCTGTCACTTGTGTTATTGATTGTAGCCATTCTGACAGGTGTAAGATGAAACCTCAAAGTAGTTTTGATTTGCTTTGCATCTCTGATGACTAAGGATGTTGAATACCTTGTTCTCAGACATTTGAGTTTTCCTCTATTGAGAATTCTCTGTTTAGATTTGTGGTTTTTTTATTTTTTGTTGGGGAGGGGCTCAAGACAGGGTCTCACTATGCTTACTGTGTAGCTCTGGCTGTCCTGCAACTCATTCTGCAGACCAGGCTGGCCTCAAACTCAACGTGATCACTAGTGCTGGGATTAAAGGCTTTCAATACTACTACTAGCTCGTATTACAATTATTATTTTTTGATATCTAGTTTCTTGGGTTCTTTATATATTTTAGATATATATCCTCTATTGAATATGGAGTTGAGAAAAATCTTTTTCCATTCTGTAGGATGCCCTTTTATCTTAATAACTGTATTCTTTGCCTTTCAGAAGCTTATCAAGTTCATGAGGTCCTATTTATTAATTGTTGATCTTAGTGCCTACGCTAATGGTGTTCCATTTAAAAATTTTTCCTGCACCAATGAGTTCAAGGCTACTCCCTACTTTCTCTTCTGTCAGGTTCAGTGTATCTGTTTTATGTTGAGGTCTTTGATCCACTTGGAGTTGAGTTTTGTGCAGGCAGGGTGACAAGTATGTGTCTGTTTGCATTCTTCCGCATGCAGATCTCCAGTACAACCAGTATCAGAGTGTAGAGCTAAACTAGGCAGTGGTTAATTCCAGCACTTGGGAGAGGGCAAGATTTAACCTCGGAGTTCAAGGCTATCCTGGGTAATCTCTCCAGGATCAAAGAAAAACACGTCCTGGTGGTGGTGACTCACACCTTTAATCCAGTAGGCAGGAGTCACACACCTTTAATCCCAGCACTAAGGAGGTGGAGCCCAGGGAGATGGCTTTGTTGATAAAGTGCTCAGTCCCAGAATGTGGTCCTTGTTGGTGCTGGTGAAGTGGCTCAGGGGTTAAACCTGACAATCTGTTTAATTCACAGAAGTCACAATGTGGAGGGAGAGACCCAATGCCACAGGTTGTTCTCTGACCTCCACACGTGCATGGTGCACACAAGTACACACACACACACACACACACACACACCGTAAATAAATATTTAAAAAAAAGCCAGGCATAGTGGAATTTATCTTTAACTCAGTAGGAAGAAACAGGTGAGTTTGAGGCACCCTGGTCCAGATATGTCCAAAATGGACATAGCTACATAGACTCAGTCTCAAAAAAAATAAGTAGATGAGATTAATTTTTGGAGGTTTATTATCTCTATTTTATGTGTATGGGTGTTTTACTTACAATAGTATGCATGACTCTGAAGAGGGAGTCAGATCCCCTGGAACTGGAGTTGTAGACAATTGGTAGCCACCATGTGGATGCTGTGAACGGAAACCATGTCCTTTGGAAAGACAGCCAGTCCTCTTAACCACTGAGCCATCTCTCCAGTCCTGGGTGTGATTATTTTAGACAATCTCAGCCATAGGGAAGCAAAGGCAGATGAATCTTGGGGCTCACTGACCATCGGGCATACTCTCTTGTCTATCTTTTCTTCTCATTGGCCTTGCCATGCACACATAATCCCTGAACTGGGACGTGAGGCAAGAAGACCAGCAGTTCAAGGCTATGCTATATAGGTCGCTTGAACCCAGCCTGGGTTATACCAGACCTTGTCTCAAGCAGAAAGAAAAGAAACAAAGACTTGGATACTGTGGTACACACCTATAATTCCATCACTTGGGAAGCGGATGCAGGAGAGCCTCGAGCTTTAGGACAGCCTGGGCTATATAGATTCAGGACAACCTATACCTCATACTAAGAATCTATCTGAAAAAGACCAAACCATGCAAACCCAAATCATTTAAATCAAAGAAAAACTAGGAAGGATTTTATTAGATTCCTAAGGATGATTTTTGCGTTCCCTACCCCATCCTCAATTTAAATAATGGAGAACATATTTGTGATAATAGAAAAGTAATATAACCATTGTTTGGGGGAGGGAAGGAGATATAGAAAAAATAAGGAGGAAGATACAAACATTGACTGCTCTCAAAGTAGCCACACTGAACTCTGACATGTTTGCTGATGGAGGTTGAGACACATAAAGGGATACCCTAAATAGAATGCTATATCCTCCATTTCCCACTGAAATGATACGAAAAGCATCTTCCTTCCCCACTATTAAAATATCCTTGAGATTGTGACTTTTGGAACTAAATTGTATATTCCAGCATAAGTATTGGTTAATAATTGTTTCAGTAAAAGTTGCCCAGCAATGAATTTCAGATAATGTCCACAATTTTTTGTTCTGTTGTTTATTGAGATAAAGTTTCTCTCTGTAGCTCTGGCTGTTCTGATCCACCTGCCTCCTGAGTGTTGCTTTGAAAAGCGTGGGCCACCATGCCCCATCAAGATAATGTCCACAGTTATACTACCAGTAATGAGTAGCGGGGCGGCTGGGACAAACAAGCCCCCCCCCCCCACCGCTTCCTACTACAAATGAGCATCTTATACCCAACAATTTCTTTCCTACCAGCATCCATTCTGCAAGGTGACACTTTTCTCTAAAAAGACGCCGAAAGGAATAGTACGATTTTATGTAAGATGTCCTCCTACAACTGCAAAGGAAGGCCCCCAGAAGTGGTCCTAACTTGCAGATACCTTGGAGTCCAGGAGCGGCACGACTAAGCAATAAACATCTTTATGATAAAGGCCCAACATCAAAAGCGACAGGAGCCGGGTGGTGGTGGCGAACGCCTGAAATCCTAGCACTCGGGAGGCAGAGGCAGGCGGATCTCTGTGAGTTCGAGGCCAGCCTGGTCTACCAAGGGAGTTCCAGGACAGGCTCCAAAGCTACAGAGAAACCCTGTCTCGAAAAAACCAAAAAAAAAAAAAAAAAAGCGACAGGAACCTTGTAGGACAAACCATCACCATAACCCCAAAATGAAGCAAATTATTTATGATGATCAAACTGCATCTTGGAACAGATGTAATCATCTTACTGGAAACATAAAATTTGTTTTCAATTCTTTTAGGAGAGTTCAGTATTGTAAGAGTAAAGGAAAAGTCATTAAACAATTGGGTGTACCCGGGCGGTGGTGGCACACGCCTTTAATCCTAACACTCGGGAGGCTGAGGCGGGCGGATCTCAGTGAGTTCGAGGTCAGCCTGGTCCACAAGAGCTAGTTCCAGGACAGGCTCCAAAGCTAGAGGAACCTTGTCTCAAAAAACCATTTGGGCGTGCCCTTGGATGTAGAAGAGCTGGGAGGTGTAGCTCAGTAGTACAGTCCATGCCTAGCATGTTCAAATCAACTGTTCAACCCCTAATAATGCCGATGATGATGATAAGCTGGTCTGTAATCCAAAAACTGAGGAGCTGAGGCAGGAGAATCAGGTGTCCAAGGCTTCTAGCTATCTACATCGAAGCAAAGTCTGGGCTGTATGAGAATGTCTTTTTAAAAAAAAAAATTAAAAAAAATGTGGAAAATGTAGAACTCATATCTGCCAAGTGAAACAATTACCGGCCCTCTTTATATCTCACCAGCAAAATTTCTCCCTCCCTCCCTTGGACCCTTAGCGTTTGCACACATCCAAGATGGTGGTGGATCAAGGAAGCCAAACAGGTCACAGCTCTCCTTCCCACAATGGGCGCGGGCGCCGGCTGCGCAGGCGCAGCCCGGCTTCCCTGGCCGACCTTGGCGGAGCGCGCCTGCGCAGTGGGGAGCGGTTCGCGGCTAGGTTTTGGTGCTGGCTGCAGTCTCGGTCTGAAGGCGGCCGGCTTGAGCGCCCGTCTCCACGAAGATGAGGCTTCTGCTGCTTCTCCTGGTGGCGGCGTCGGCGGTGGTCCGCAGCGAGGCCTCTGCCAACCTGGGCGGCGTGCCCAGCAAGAGATTAAAGATGCAGTACGCCACGGGGCCGCTGCTCAAGTTCCAGATTTGGTGAGTACGTGCGGCGACCCCCGGCTTCGCGGCCTAGCGGGCTTCTCGGTGCCTGGCGGCAGAGCGCGGCCCCGGCTCCCGGCCGCATCGGGTCGTCTCTGTCCTCGGGGCCCTGCCCGTGGTCCCCGGCAGCCTCCGGAGTGCCGGGCTGGGGCCGCAGGCCTTGCCGAGGCGGCGGGGCTCCGC
>NC_022009.1:107346996-107348638 GCF_000317375.1 Microtus ochrogaster
TGGTTTTTCGAGACAGGGTTTCTCTGTGGCTTTGGAGCCTGTCCTGGAACTAGCTCTGTAGACCAGGCTAGTCTGGAACTCACAGAGATCCACCTGCCTCTGCCTCCCGAGTGCTGGGATTAAAGGCGTGCGCCACCATCGCCTGGCTGGAATTCTTATATATAAATATATATGTATATATTTGTGTGTGTGTGTGTGTTTGTAAATGAATGCTTGTCTGTCTGTCACAGTGCCCATGGAGAAATCACAGGATAGCTTGCAGGAGTTGGTTCTTGCCTTCCACCATGTTGACCAGGGGCATTGAATTCAATCCAGTTTCCAAATCTTTCTGACACAGTACTTGGATTCTTGTTACAACTTTACTTAAGATTTCTAAAAGTGTACACATAGCCTGGTGACGACTGTTATCTCAGTAGTTAGGAGATGATATGGGATTCCCCTCTGTATATATGCTGTGAACATCATTGGTTAATAAAGGAACTGCTTTGGGCCTGTATCACAGAGCTATAGGGGAACAGAGCTGGGAGGGGACTAAACTGGATGCTGGGAGAAAGGAGGCGGAGTCAGGGAGAAGCCATGGAGTCCACAGACGTGCTGAAACTTTGCTAGTAGGCCACGACCTTATGGTGGTGCACAGATTAATGGAGATGGATTAAATTAAGATGTAATAGTTAGCCAATAAGAAGCTAGAGCTAATGGGCCAAGCAGTGAGTTAAATAATAACAGGTTCTGTGTGATTATTTCGGGGGTAAGCGGGGCTAAGCTTACTTAACTAACTAGCGGCCTCCTTCAAGGAGGATCAAATATTCCAGATCAACCCTAGCTACATAGGTCAGAAACCAACATGAGCTACCCCAGTTCCTGTCTCAACAAAACGACAGCAAGTTGGGGGAATGGCAAGCAGGCATTAAAGCTTTTAAAAACATCATAATTTTGGGTGAATTAGTATATTTTTGTAATTTAGGTTCAGACTTGTTTAAAATGACAGTCATCGTTAGCCGTTTGTTGTAACACAGGGGCCCTGCTCGTTGGGGTTTCCATCCTGCCCAGTTCCCACAACCGGTAAGCCCCAAAGAAAATCACAGAGAGTCTGCATTAATTATAAACTGATTGGCCCATTAGCTCAGGCTTCATATTAGCTCTTGTGATTTATGTTAGCCCATTATTCTAGTCTGTGTTAGCCACATGGTTCAGTACCTTTTTCAGTGGGGCAGGTCACATCCTGCTTCTTTGGTGGTCTGGGCAGGAGTGGGAGGAATGGGCTTCCTCCTTCCTAGAATTCTCCTGTTCCCATCATCCAGCCTCTACTTCCTGTCTGGTTGACCCTCCTAACTTCCTGATTGGCCAATCAGCTTTTATTTAAAACATGATTGACAGAATACAGACAATTCTCCTGCACCACTTTATTGTTTCAGAATATTACATCAGAAACAGCTTTGTTACAACACCCTACCAAGTTGTCAAACTAGCTTTCTGCTCTTCCCCTACAGGTTCGTCTGTTTATGGCACATGACTATTAGGCTTCTGGTTTTGATAGACTCCTTTATAACATTTACTTGCAGGTTTGTGAAGGGAGAAGAAACTGATACAACTGAGCATAAACACTTGAAAAAACCTTAAATTTCGTTTGAAATTTCAGTGC
>NC_022009.1:107349375-107351666 GCF_000317375.1 Microtus ochrogaster
CACTAGCTGTTGTGTTAGTTGATCTGAGTTCTGTTGTATCTCTGCACTGGCTGTTGTGTTAGTTGATCTGGGTTCTGTCGTATCTCTGCGCTGGCTGTTGTTAGTTGAATGAGCAGCAGATAGATGCTCATTGGTGTCAGTGATTTCATATTGAGTGGATGTTTAAGTTCTAGTCAGACCTTGGCCTAAGGTTCTGTGTCACTGTCCTTCCTCTGACTTCTATGGATCAGTGTATTCTGGGAGCTGCCCATAGGCATGATGGGTCTTTATTTTCTTTTACGTGTGATTTAACATCCACTATCCACTCAGTTCTACAGTTCCTACAGTTTAAGGGGTTACTGACTATAACTTTTTACAGTTACTATTCCCTTGAGCATTAGACAATTGAATTACTGATAACAGTAGATTAGATGAAATTAAGGTTTCAGAACATTTTTCAAATTAGTATTCAATTATTCACT
Organism: Microtus ochrogaster; assembly: GCF_000317375.1. Classification (NCBI taxonomy): domain Eukaryota; kingdom Metazoa; phylum Chordata; class Mammalia; order Rodentia; family Cricetidae; genus Microtus; species Microtus ochrogaster. The sequence continues at coordinate 107,349,837 of NC_022009.1, forward strand.
GCTATAATTCCAGGATAGCCAGCTCCTGCCTACAATTTCATGAGATAAGTGAGGCAGGTATTGTGTGTGAAACTAGATTTTTATTTAAATGTGTGCTGTCTCAGCCTTGTTTTCATAGTACAGTAGAAAGAAATTGACTCAATATCGAGGGAGCTGGAGAGATGCTCAGTTAAGAGCTTGCAGCCCCAAGTTCCCAGCTCCTGTGTCAGGTAATAGCTTTACAACTTCCAGTCACTTCACCTCTGCCTTCCAGAGACTGTAGTGATGGTGTTTGTGTTTTAACAAATAAAGCTTCAATGACACTGGGTTTTGATCCTACTTCACGTACTGGCTTTGTAGGAGCCGTGGCAGTTTGGATGCTCACCTTACTAGACCTGGTAGGAGTTGGGAGGCCCTTGGACTTCCCACAAGGCAGGGAACCCAGACTGCTCTTCGGGCTGATGAGGGAGGGGACTTGATTGGGGGAGGGGGAGGGATATGGGCGGCAGTGGAGGGAAGGAGGCAGAAATCCTTAATAAATAAAAAAAATAAAACAAACAAACAAATAAAGCTTGCCTGAAGATCAGAGCGCAGAGCTAAGCCACCAGAGGCCAGGGAGTGGTGGCACCCACCTTTAACCCCAGTACTCGGGATTAAAGAGACAGAGGGATCTCTGTTAGTTCAAAACCGCCTTGGGCTATACAAGATTGAATCTGTCCAAAAGAGAAACAGCTCACACAAAGGTGACCCCAGCACTAGAGAGGTGGAGACAGGAGTGACGTGGCTGGGCAGAGAGAAGAATATAATAAGGTGGGAGGAGACAGGAGCTCAGTGCAGTATGAGGTTGGTGGAGACATGTAGTCTGGAGATGCAGTCTTGAGGGCGGAATTGCACCTGTCTGAGCATTGGCAGAGATAAAAGAACGCTCTAGCAGCTAGATGCTCTGCTTCTCTGATATTCAGCATTAACCCCTATATCTGCCTATGAATTTTTATTACTAACGCCAATTAAAATTCATGGTACAAGAGACCTGCTCATACTCGCCTTTTCCACAGAAAAAGACCAAAACTGATTTATATGTTGATACTGATCAAGATTATTAAATGCAGAATTGGAGACATTGTGGATCATATTGGCTAATTGACTCTCGATATTTGCACACTTAACAAACTACTGTTTTACCTACTCTGCAGGTATTTTATGTTGTGCACAGAACTTAATCCCATTCTCTTGTAGCAAACTAGCACATAAAATTGCAATTCTGCTAAGTACTGTTAGGGAAAGTCTTGCTGATAGGAGACTGCCAGTCTGGGATTGGGAAGATCTTTGAAGAAATAAACTTGGTGGTGGTGGTTGTCCTTCCCCCTCAGAACCTCAGGAGCCCCATCTTGTTTTTTGAGACAAGGTCTTGGGACCTGGCACACACTGTCATTTCTTGCTTTTTTTTTTTTTTTTTCCTGTTCTTAGTGCTAAGGATTGAACTCAAGTTCCTATTCTTGCTTGGCAAGTACTTTCAAAATGGAGTCATCTGCTCACCCTGTGAACAGAGATCTAATGATAGATCTTTTCTGTAGGGCTTAGTAAGCCATGGCCTTATTGAAGGAAAATACACTTTCCCGAGAAGCCCAAGGCCTTTATTGACTTTAATGAATGTGTAACATAGATCCTTGAGATTCCAGTTAGCTTAAGAAAGGCCAACTAGTTTTAGTGTGGAAATTTTTTTCAGAGGGCAAGAATGGAAGGGAATATATTTATGAGGGAAAGGGCTTTTTAGAGTTGTTCAGCTGAGAGATGATGGAACTCGGAAATACAAAGAGCTTAGAGAGGTTTTCTTTTTTTTCTTTTTCTTTT
>NC_022009.1:107351766-107360889 GCF_000317375.1 Microtus ochrogaster
TGTAGACCAGGCTCCCAGAGATCCCCTGCCTCTGCCTCCCAAGTGCTGGGATTAAAGGCGTGCGCCACCACCACCCAGATTAGAGAGGTTTTCTAAAGGTAGGTAATTTAGCAGGCTGAGGTGGTGAATTTCATTTGGCCCTCTGTATCTGTGAGATCCACATCCGTGGATTTTGCCCGTCTCAGATTGAAAGTATCTGCAGGGGATGGTGTAGTGCTTGCACTGTACTGGTGTTCTCCAACAGAGTACACAACTATTCCACTGCCTTGACCACGAAGGTAACCTACAGATGCGTTCATGCCTACAGGAACATGTGTGCAGGGCCTATGCAAATGCTCTGCCCTTTTGTTAGGTCTAAATGAGCACCTGCCACTGAGCTCCCCGTGGACTCCCCAGACACAGTGGAGAGAGCAGTCAGGATGCTGAGCTGTGGAATGATAAGAGGTGTGTGCTCTCTGGCCTGTCTCTCCAGCCCTGCAGATCAGCTTCTAGTACAGAAGAAGTCTTCTAGTTTGGAGTCTTTTGGTTACTGTTTCTGCTGTTTTATTTTGACACCCCCCCCATAGTCTTTGAGGTCTTTTCTTTTTGTTTTGTGTGTGTTTGAAACAGTGGGTTCCAGTCTATCACTGGTTTTCTTGGAACTCTTTAAGTTGACCAGGCTGGCCTTGAACTCACACCTGTCTCTATTTCTGGAGTGCTGGAATCAAAGCACAGATCTAGTTTTGTTTTGTTTTGTTTTGTTTTGTTTTGTTTTGTGTCTTATCATTTATTTATTTATTTATTTATTATTTTTAAGGGGAGACTGTTTCTGTGTGACTCTCTACTCTCTGTGATCAGTCTCTTTTTCAGTGATGAATTAAGATGTTGTGCAAAGAGCTGTCCACCTCTCATGATCAAACCTCAGTGAAATGAGAACACCACCTACAACACTAAAGTGGTCTCCGGTTACACGAAGGACATCAAGACATCCCTTTACCTAGTTAAGCTTGGTCAACAGATCCTTTGATATGCACCCCCATATTTCCGCAGACAGTGAGCTACCATAAATTTGAACACATATGAACATTCTGGCATGTTAATGATAACGCCCAAATGGACAGTCACTCAGGAAGACTTTGCAAGATCCAACCTATGCTGGATCATTTCCTGTATAAATTTTGAACAATATACAAACCAAAGCAACCGTTGTCTTTGGGTGAGAGAATGATTCCATGGAGAGGAAGTTTAAAATTTCACATGTGCAACTGAGCAAAATTAACAAAATGTGATTTCCTTGGATGGTGTGCAAGAGTGAGCCTGGCTGTGAAGAGAGATGAGAGTGTCGTTTGGTCTCTCTTCATAGAGGAAAATGTTCTATGCAATACTATATGTTAAAAATTACTAGGACCTCTAATTGTTTAATTACTTCTGTAAATAGAAGTGTTATAATTACTGAAAAAAAACAACATCTAAAGTGCATTATGATCTCTAAGTATGATGATTTAAATAACATGGAGTTTGCGCAAAAATGCAGAGTCCCTGCATATGTCTTAGTGAGGTGTGAGATGTATTAAATGAGCTGCATAGGTTCAGTACCTTAAACAAGAGTAGAAACTTTACACAGTGGAACAGAATAGCCTTAAATCTGTATCAGTGTGCAAAAGTCCACACCAGTGTAATGTAAAATATTTGAGACTAGTAGTTTTTCAAAAGTAGACTCAACAATCCACCCTTTTCTCTCATCATTTCTATATTATATTTTCCCCTTTTCCTTTAGGAAGAGATTCTTTTTGGTTTTTTGAGACAGGGTTTCTCTGTGACTTTGGAGCCTGTCCTGGAACTAGCTCTGTAGACCAGGCTGGTCTCGAACTCACAGAGATCCGCCTGCCTCTGCCTCCGAGTGCTGGGATTAAAGGCGTGCGCCACCGTCGCCCGGCAGGAAGAGATTCTTGAATCTAATTTCCTTTGTTCAGCTTTTTTCCTTCCCCTTACTAATAACAACTTGTAACCAGCCCCCCCCCATGATGGCAAATATCCATAACCCACTGAGTGACCAAAAGTTACCCCCCCACACACCTCTTAGGAATGTGGGCACCATGTTGTTTGTGGGCAACAGAATCTTTGGGGGACTCTGAGAAAAATGGGATAATTATCAAGTCCTGGGAGAAGTAGCTGTATTATTTTTTGTTTAGTCTCTGTGTGATTGGAAAGTGTAGAGTTTATCTGAAGTCTTGGCTGGATTATCTCAGCTGCCAGTTTTGAAGTTGTCGTGGATGTAGAATTTTGAGAAAGCTGTTTTTTCATTGTTCTGTGTCCTGAGATCACAGTGCTTTCTCTCAGAGGGCACAGAACTTCTTTTGTTAAACTTATCACCTGTGCCACACAGGCAGGTTCTCCCTTCCGTGTGTGTCACGCCGTCTCTCACCTTGACTAGTTCATTTGGAAGGTGGTTGTGTACCGTGGGGAGTTACCTTCCTGTTAGGACTCTACTACTCAGTTCAGCCATAATGTCCAGTTAAGGTAGGACCTGGGCCCATGTTTATTATTGCCAATTTTGCCAATAAGGAGAGAGTAGAGATTATTTTCTCATAAAGGTTGAATCCAGATAGGCTATGGCCTGAGAAAAGAGGGGTAGAAAATTATATATAGCAGTGAAATTCCAGCTACATTCTCACTTTAATTACACGTGTTTGATCTACGCACCGCACTGTGGGCTCGCTTGTTTCCTGCAGTTGTTCCCCAGTGTCTGCTGTACATTTGTTTCTCGAATGAGATGGTAAACTCCTTCAGGAGACTAAGAAATGTAATCATTTAAAGTACTGTTGTAATCATTTTTCTACATATCCTGTGTCCCTTTTGCATGGCTGTTTTCAGCGTACAGGGGTAGCTGAATAGTTAGTGCAGGTATTCTCATTAGACCAGAGTGGCCGCTATGACAGAACGTTGATGGACCTGCACTGTTGGTAGCTGGAGAGCGCATTTCCTGACTCTATGCACGGGTCCGCGTTTAGCAGTCTTCCCTCGGTGCTTCTTAAGATTTTTATTTATTATGGAGGCGGTGTGTGTGCACGTTTATGTGGCAGTCATGAGGACAACCTTAGCGTTGCTTATCTTCAGCATGGGTTCAGGGATTGAACACGGTCATCAGGCTCGTGTGGCACTTCTACCTGCCAAGCCATCTCACCAGCTCGTGAAACTTTTGTGTCTGTCAGTCTTTCTAATCTGAAAATCCTTACTTCATTGCCCTTTGAGGACCATGACATTGACTGTGGAGTCAGATGGGTTTGTTGGTGGCCCACATAATTTGGTTTCTCATCTGGTCTGTCCTCTGTTAGTCTGTGGCTATGAGCAAGTCAACCCACCTTTTCTGAGTCGGCTCAGGTCTAAAACGGAAGACAAAACTTAACAGGCTTGCCTTGTTCTAGGACCTGCTTACATCAGTTTTCATGAGACGTCAAAAGAGAATAAGAATTGAAAGTGGTAACTGTATTTTGCCCATCTTCTTGTCTTGCTTGTGGTTAAAAAGCTATTTTTGATCAATTCTGCATTTATCCCAGTGTGGTTGTAGCTTAAAACATTTTTTAAAAATTGTAATGTGTGTGTGTTCACCTGTTCACTCTCACGTGGGCACCTTTGCCTGCTGAGTCATTCTGACCAGAGCTTTTTGTTTTCTGGTGCAGCGCAGGCCCTGTACTTACCCTTTGGAATATCTAATTCAGAAAAGCCATGTATTTAGAAAACAGTGAGTCGATGGAAACGGTCATGATACTCGATATAAAGTAGACTGCTAACAGTACAACGCACACGTGACTGGAGTCAGCTGGCTGTGTGCGGAGATTCCTAGGAACCGTGTGTGGGATGGGAGGAGAAGTTGTGAGAAGGAGCGGGTGAGCTGTGCCTCCCTGCTGCCAGTGCTCAGGAGGTTCAGGTTAGACCACAGTCTTCACATTTCAACACCTGTGGGAGGGAGGCTTAGCTGAACCAGGTGGAGTAAGCAGAAGAGTTCGTCGTTGGCTTGGGGCTGGGGAATGGATGGACTAGCACAGATGTGTATGAGAAGAGGGTTGTGTGTGTGATAGTTGATGACTGGGGAACAGAGCTGAGCAAATTAAAGGTTTCTTACCCGAAAACAGGTATGACAGAGCGTTTGTAGAGCGCTTTAGGGCAGACTGTAGAATTTAGGGTTAGGAAAGATTTGGTTGGAGAATAAGCAGACTTGAAAAGTTTTGCTAACATTTTCGTTATATATAGACTAAATACTTTTTTTTGTTTGTTTGTTTGTTTTTTTTTGTTTTTTTTTTTTTTTTGGTCTTTTGAGACAGGGTTTCTCTGTGGTTTTGGAGCCTGTCCTGGAACTAGCTCTTGTAGACCAGGCTGGTCTCGAACTCACAGAGATCCGCCTGCCTCTGCCTCCCGAGTGCTGGGATTAAAGGTGTGCGCCACCACCGCCCGGCGTAGACTAAATTCTTTTATCTACAAACATGTTAAAACTGATTCGCACTTTCATGGTTCTTTAAATAAGTTGGACCTATCTATATTAACACTCATGAAACGTTGTTTCATTGTGCTCTGGGCACTCAAGAACAGTGAGAGATAGCTCTAGTCTTCAGTGACAGTATATTTGGGGAGAAGTCATGCACACCATGGAACTGGAAACTTAGGAATTCTAGAAAAAGTCTTTCCCATGCTATGTCAAAAAGGCTTAGAGCTTTTTCAACTCTACCAGTTTAGTTGCTATCTTAGTTAGGGTTTCTATTGCTGTGAAGACATCATGGCCATAGCAACTATTATAAGGAAAACATTTAATAGGGTGGCTTGCTTAGTTTCAGAGGTTCAGTCCATTATCATCCTGGCAGGGAACATGACGACATGCAGGCAAACATGGTGCTGGCTACATCTTGATCAGAAGGCAACTGGAACTGGTCTCTAACACTGGGCAGGAAACCTCAAAGCCTGCCCCCAAGTAATACTTCCTCTAACAAGGCTATACCTGTTTCAAACAAAGCCTAATAGTGCCTCTTCCCTATGAGCTCATGGAAGCCACTTACATGCAAACTATCATAGTGCCTAACTGGGTACCAACTATTTCACTTTTCTTTTCTCTGCTATATCTGCTAATTGTAGCCAGATATCTATTTGCAGTAAGCTCAGACCTTTTCAAGTATCTTACCTCCGAATTAAGATTAAAATTTAGGCAGGCTACGGGATATGACTCAGTTCGAGTGCTTTTCTATCAGAAAGGGGGATGACCAAAATCTCAGGCCTTTAGAGTTACCAAAAAAAAAAAAAAGCCAAAAAGGAAAAAACAAAAAACAAAACAAACAAAAAACTCCCTCCATTCCTGTTTTCATAGTTCACATGGCAGAAGGTTAGGATCCTACTTACAGGACACACAACCCCTGGCCAGCATTGTTCATGTTCCAGAAATGAACTCCTATTATAAGATAGCTTGGAATTTCTCTAGAAATGAATGTAGGTTTTAAAAAAGTTATTCCTTTAATACCAGAACCTCTGAGGGAAGTACAGTTAAAATCTTTCAGTAGGACTGAGAAGAGAAATATGCACATTTTATTGAGGAAATACGGATGTAAGTGAGAAAAGCTGTGAAGGAAGCCTTCTCGGGTCCTCGGTTTCCCTGTTTGGTCTCTCACAGGCCTTTTGCAATCCTTGGGCCTAGACCTGGTTTTAGAACTTTTCAAACACACTCCAGGGCTCTCACAAGCAGTGAGGCGGTGGGAAAGGGTTTGCGAGGCTTGCATTCCCGTCAATATGTTTTGTACTCTCTACAAAGGGTCAGGTGATGTGAGAGTGATGTGCAGACACGCGGATTGGTGTTTGCTGTTGTCTAACCCAAAACTGTGAAGTGTAGTGTTATAACTGGCTGGTTAATCTGCCGGGAACATAAATACACAAAATTTATAAGATGGAAAAATCTTCCCTGTGTTCATTGTCTAGGGTCAGTCATTAATTGCGGTGGATTCTGAAAAATTTTTAATCTGATAATATTTACACTTTCTTTGACTTTAAGTCTAGATACACTCAAAATACTGAATGGAAACATTTCTTTTTTGGCAGTGTATCCTGAGGGTACAGGCGGGTGTTTGAGGAATACATGCGGGTTATTAGCCAGCGGTACCCAGACATCCGCATCGAAGGAGAGAATTACCTCCCTCAACCAATTTATAGGTGAGTGAATTTCAGTGCTTGAGGACAGCCTTTCAGCTTACACAGTTTGTAAATGTCTCATTCGCCTCGCTGGGTCGGGTACTTCTTCGTTCTCATAGTAATGAACAGAGAGCTCTGCTTTGTGAATAGCAATAGGCTGATGTTTTAAGAGGGGTCTCCTCGTGCAGTTCATGTTGGGAAGTTAGTCTGAGATTGAGTCCAGGCTGCCGCACCTTCTGAGTATGCCTTTTACCCCTGAACCACCTCAGGTACCCCAAATTTCCTAGAAAACTAATGATACTAAATTTAATGCAATTAATAACTTGGATTTTATATCCAGAAAATGTCTTCACATAAAGTGTGATTATTAAATTCCAGAAAAGATAAGAGTGCCGGGCGGTGGTGGCGCACGCCTTTAATCCCAGCACTCGGGAGGCAGAGGCAGGCGGATCTCTGTGAGTTCGAGACCAGCCTGGTCTACAAGAGCTAGTTCCAGGACAGGCTCCAAAGCCACAGAGAAACCCTGTCTCGAAAAACAAAACAAAAAAAAAAAAAAAAAAAAGGAAAAGAAAAGAAAAGATAAGAAATTGTAGTTTCTGATTAACTTTTTTCTTTTCTTTTGCTAGACATATAGCATCTTTCCTGTCAGTCTTCAAACTAGTATTAATAGGCTTAATAATTGTTGGCAAGGATCCTTTTGCTTTTCTCGGCATGCAAGCTCCTAGCATCTGGCAGTGGGGCCAAGAAAATAAGGTAGGTATGTGGCTTTGGTGACTGGGCTTTTGTGTTGTGGTGACCGTGTGTGTGTGTGTGTGTTTAACTTACAAGAGAAAGAAACTGTGAAACCTCAGCGTCTGCCTGGAGGAGAGAAGGAAAAGAAAGCCATGGTGTTTAAGCTGGTGTGGCGTCAGAGCCAGGGTTGATGGGCAGCCTTATGGTACAGAGGGTCACTAGAGAAAGACCTAGGAAGCCCAGACACTGGGGAAGTCCAGAGTGTTTAGGGAAGCATGCTTAGGATAGAGAAAGGAGAAGTTAGTCTTTCTCAATGTTGGGCTTTTCTTAGTTATTCAGCCAAGTGGGCAAGCTTATTGCTGCATGGCTGCACCCTGTGACCCTCTGCCAATTAGTCTTATTTTTAAATCTTTTTACTTAAAATCTTTTTTTTCCCGAGTCACTCACCATTATTGGAAATGGATTTAGTTCTGTTTCTCTCTTGAACGGGAGTGTTTTGGCTGCGTCCCTTACGAAGCAAAGTTCTCTGGGGAGTGCTCTGACTTTGCCCTTTATCTCTGGCCTCAGCACCCTTAGCAGACTCTTGTTCACTGGTTCTCCAGAACAGGCATTTGTTACCATAAACATCCTTAGCTGTCTCTAGGAGAGCTACATCTCTGCCCCGTTGTTCACTAGACATGGTTTGCAGTTCAGTCTCACGTGTTCTGTGCTGCGCTCACATGTGGATAGCACAGAGGTATAGTTGCCATTCTTAGTTGATCATGGAAAAGCCAAGAGATAAAGATACAGATTTTTGTGACAACACTTTCTGTGTTCCCACAAAACCTGTCATATACCACCTGGCTCAAAGAGAATAGTCAGGCAAACTTTCTTTCCCTTATGGGCATTGACTTTCTGAAACAGTGTGTTATAAGTTTATGTCTCCACCATACCCAGCTCTCCATCCAGTAATCTTACTAAATTAAAGCGCTTCTACTCTCCTTTTCAAAAGGGTGGATTTGCCTTTGAAGGGTGAATGCATGTATTTTTATGTGCTAAGGCAGTCTAAACCTACAGATGGTTTTAAAATGATTTTTTAGCTTAAGTAGGTTCTATCTACTATAAAGTTGCTGACAATTGCATCACTGTTCTCTTACAAAGTCAGAATAGTACATTTTCTTCTATGTGCTAGGGCACAGTCTAAACCTACAGATGATTTTAAGATTTTTTTTTTAATTTAAGTAGTTTGTATGTAATATATGTAAAGTTGCTGGTGGTTGCATCACTATTCTCTTGTGAGACATTTTACATCTTAAAATTGGTAAAATGAGCCATTCTAAATTTGGTATTCTTTTTTATTTAACTTCAGTTATTGAGACGTTTTAGAAATTCTGTAAATAATAAGAATGGTGTCTCTATGTTCTTTAACATGTAAAGAGCTATGAGTTTTTCCTGGTATATAGATGATTTGTGAGATGACATTTTGTGTGGACACTTTTAAATTAAAAGAAAGTGCTGTCCAATTAAGGCTGAAACTTTCTATCAAATGAAGGTGTCTTATATTTTGTGCCGTTTGGCTTCTAGGTTTATGCATGTATGATGGTTTTCTTCTTGAGCAACATGATTGAGAACCAGTGTATGTCGACGGGTGCATTTGAGATCACGTTAAATGGTAGGTTCTGATTGGTGTGCACTTGTGATGAGCACGTGCTTAATAACAAACAGGCTTTTAATGTTCATATAAGTGAGTTTATATGATAGAGACTGAAAATTCAGAAGCCTTTTTTTTTTTTTTCTATGAAAAGAATCTTAGCTGCTACCTGAGGTTCTAGATGATTTGACTCCCATGTGTTTACTCCAGGCTTTAAAATAAAACAGGTGTAGTTCCTGAGTGCATCGTTTCAGGGCACTGTGGATCTGTTTTGAGTGCTTTACTTGGGAATCTTTAACATGACCTGCTTCAAAATAAGCTCTTAGCTACCTCCTCTGGATCCCATGTGCTGCTTCTAGTCTCTTGTTCCGTCATTTTTCCTGCTAATTTGCCTGGAATCCTAGGGAAGTCTTTCATTACTCCCTCCATCAGAACCTCTCAGTTCTGTTTCCCACATTGCTTACAAGTCCACATCTGCTAAATTTCCCTGCTAGCATCCTACTCTGTTACATGACTCCCCTGTTGGTGAACATATCTTTTTTTTTTTTTTAGTTTTTCGAGACAGGGTTTCTCTGTGGCTTTGGAGCCTGTCCTGGAACTAGCTCTTGTAGACCAGG
>NC_022009.1:107361168-107374299 GCF_000317375.1 Microtus ochrogaster
CAGTGGCTTTTTTCCTTGTGTCCCCCGAGTGTCTAAAACTCCTTAAGTTCCTTCTCAAGATAAATGCCAGTATATTCAGTGTGAGCAAAATTCCTATAAGGTCTAGATTAGGGGTCCGCCGACTATGGTCCTGTCTCTTATCCTATTGCCTGTCTGATGGTTTCCTTTGAACACAGCTTGCCCAGTTTTAAAGTGTGTTCCCATTCCTGCCTCAAGTTGCTGTGTGAGTTGAATGACTCACAGATACTCTTCCCTAGACAAAATGTTCAACTCTGGTTTGCTGCAGTTTGTTCCCCAATGTAAATTTCTCTGCCTCTTGGTTTCCCTTGCAATACTTCCTTATAACGGCGGCCTGTGCAGGCGTACTCTCCTTTTTAGCCTTCACACTGCTTCTACTGCCATGAGCCTTTACTCTAGCTTAGTGGCTTAGCGTTACCTTTTTAGGCCTAGTTTACCTGCTGTGCTTCCCTGGCAGTCAGCAGGAAAGGCTGGTGACTGCGCTCCTCCTGGCACTGCAGTGTCTGGTTTCAGTCTTCCAGCATGTGGATAATTCTGTGCTGATGTCTGTGTGCCCAGTGTTTCCTTTGCTGCTGAGAAAGCCCCCAAAAAGGAAGAAACATGTGCTTTTGTAGCCCGTAATTGTGAATGAAAGCCAATAAGTATTTGTGGGGTCGATGTCTATCGTGGGATTACATTAATGTTTCTTTGGGGTGGGGTGGGGTGGGGTGCTGGCTGTTTGTTTTGTAGATGTGCCGGTATGGTCTAAGCTGGAATCTGGTCATCTTCCATCCATGCAACAACTTGTCCAAATTCTTGACAATGAAATGAAACTCAATGTGCACATGGACTCAATACCACATCATCGATCATAGCCCTACCTATCAGCACTGAAAACTATTTTGTAAGTAGTTTAAAATACAGTAGCTATTTGTAGCTTTCCTTTAACTCTTACCACAAATGCTAGTAGATGCTGCATATATTATCACTTCGGTTTCCCACCTAAGAGGAGCAGATGGATATCTTTCAGACTCTGAACTCCTTGTAGCCAGAATTGATGTGGGTTTTTTTTTTTTGGTTTTTTCGAGACAGGGTTTCTCTGTGGTTTTGGAGCCTGTCCTGGCACTAGCTCTTGTAGACCAGGCTGGGCCACCACCGCCCGGCTTGATGTGTTTTATTATAGTTTATAGATGCATAGCTTCTTACTTTCAAATAATTAGTTCCTAAACGCAGATTATTTTTTAACATGCTTAAGATAGAAAATTTTTGAGCAGATGTGTAAAAGTGAAGAGCCTTGGTTAGCTCTTGCTTAGTCATGTCATTTTCTGTCCTCTCTTTCAGCGGGTTAGCTTCCTAGGAGTTGGTATAACAGTGACTAAAATACAACGTTCTTCTTTTCTCTTTGTTTCAGACACTAAGGGATTTTGCAAGAGCAGCGTGACTGACATTATGAAGGCCTGTACTGAAGACAGCAAGCTGTTAGTACAGACCAGATGTCTCTTGGCAGGCTCGTTGTACCTCTTGGAAAACCTCAGTGCAAGACAGTTTTTCCATTGCTGGCACATGCTGAATTGTGCACAGCCATGGCGTGCAATGATGCTGTGTAGCTTTCCCAAGCCCACTGTTAACTGTTTGTTCTTCTTAATGTGGCATTACTACTTGTAACTCTTTTCTTGGTCATGTTTGAGAAAATACACAATTGAGTTACAACTTGAGTTTTTTTCAAGATGTGTGTTAAATTTGTGTTTTTATATGAATTTTCATTTTTTATAGTTTTAACATCAGTTTTCTTGGAAACACCTGAAGTTCCCAACTAATTTATAAAAGTTTATCAGATAGCTCTAATTTGGTCATACTTAATATATAGTTTTCAAAGCACTGCAGATTGTGAGCAGTAAATTATACAGGATGATGGGAAGAAATCCAATATCCAGAGTCCTCCTACCATATGTGTGTGTGTACCTGTGTGTGTGTATGTGCACATGTGCGCTCTTGTGCTTGTGTGTGGGGTGTGGTCTGTGTGTATGAGTGCATTATTATTATTAGGAACAACAAAACCAACTGCTTTTAAAATCCCATTGTGTAGTTCAGATGTCTTGCCTTGACCAATCTAATAAATTGATTAATGGGCCTTTATACTAAATTAAACAGATGTAAGTTAAACAAAAGTTTGTTGCTTAGTATACCTGTTAGCATTATTTTTAATACCATCTGCCTAATGTTTTGTTTTGGCTTACAGATATTCTCATAAAGGACATACTTTAGATTCACACACAAGTAATGAGCTAATTTACTGTTTTTAGAACAGTTGAAACTCACCTCACTAAAGAAAAATTCAGTGAAACCTCTTTACAAAGTATGTATTATGTAAACAGATCATTTGTCTAGTAATCAAATCACCTTAACATCATATATCAGAATTTTATTGTATTTGAAAGACAAAATTAAAAATATTTTTAATGTTTTCATATTGTTCCAGAGTTTTAAAAGAACCTTATGGTTGATAATAAGAATGATTTAGCAGAAATAGAAACTGAATAGCAGTTACATTGCGGCCATAGTAACAGACAGGGATGAAGTGGAAGAGCCTGGATTTGTGAGTGGAGGTTAAAGAGCTTAATTTAGGGGAGGTGTTGGTCCACCTGACTCTTGACTACTGGACATACCTTGAGTGCATTCAGGCAATGCCTCAGTGTGGAATCTACTGTGATCTTCAGCTAACAGGCAGATCAGATAGTCTAGTGATGAACTGAAGAAAACTGATGCAATGTTACCCTTGACTAGGATTGCAGCACTGCTAGCCCAGGTTCCTCTGGTGATAGACGTTGTCATTTAAACTCAAGTTCCTTAGAGGCTATTATTTATGTGTAAATATATATATTTTTGACTAGATCTTAACCTTGTTAATATGATTGATTGCCTATCACTCCAGACTGCACATCTTGTAAAGTTTAGCATCAGAGGGGCCTTTCTTCAAGTAATGGACATTCCATTTATGACATAGTTAGCTTTATGGCACATAGACATTCAGAATTTGGGCCATGGGTATTCACGTGTACTTGAGAGGTCAAACTATGAAGAACCTAAGGTCAGATCCAACTTTCTCCATGTTTGCCTTAGATCGAATTTGTCTCCTAGTTAATGGCTTCAACTGTGTTGGACATCTAGTAAAATTGAGCTGTTTTATCCATACTCATCTGTTTTATTTTATGCTTAAATCCAGAATTTAGTAGTCTACTAAACAAATAAATGAGATGCATGAATATAAAGATTATAAGGAAAAGGAGAAAGTAAACTATTTATAACGTTATTATATTACTAACAATTCAAAATGTATTGCTTATAAATTCAAAATGTAGTTGCTTATAAATTGGTGCAGCCGTGTAATTACAGAATTGTCTGTGCTCTAGAGCTAGAAGACTGTGGACTTGGCACCAGGCTGGCGGATTTCACTGGAGTTTTCAACACACTCGCCATTGTGAATGGTTTTAAAAAGCTGGTGAAACCTGGTTTTAAACTTGACCCTCGGTGTGTACGATGTACAGGAACACACGCCTTCTGAGCATTAGTGGCATTGGTGATGGCACTGGCATTAGTGACAGTTGCTCAGCCTGAGCAGCTGTGAAAGTGGTGGGATCCAGTGATGTCCAGTCTTACTTTAAAGGTTTATTAGTTTGGGATTTTGATTGACTGGCATATTCTATCATTGTCATAACAAAATAATTCAGTTAAAGTTTTTTTAAACATGATTTGATATTCTAGGGCTTTTCTTTTTTAAAAAAAAATGAGAAGCAGGTAAAGAATTGTAAAGATTTGGAACTTATTTGTGGCATTGTGAAAATAAATAAGCCAGTGTGAAAGGAACCCTGCTTTGTGTGATTAATTTTGCACCAACATATTTTACATAGTAAAGGTATTTAGGGAATTATGCATTGTAAAAGTTGTCATAATGTTTATTTCTTTTCTTTTTTATTATTTTATTTTATTACTTAAAAAAAATACCAATCCAAATTCCCACTCCCACCACACATCCTCCCACCCCCACTTCCTTCCAGTCCTAAGAAAGGGCAAGGCACCCTGCCCTGCTGAGAGTCCAAGGCCCTCCCTACTACATCTAGGTTGAGCAAGGTATACATCCAAAGAGAATAGGATCCCAAAAAGCAGTACATGCAGTATGGACAAATCTCAGTGCCACTGTCAATTTCCCCTCAGTCTGCCCCAACTGTCAACCACATTCAGAGGGACTAGTTTGATCCCATGCTCATTCACTCCCAGTCAAGTTGGAGTTGGTGAGCTCCCATTAGCTCAGGAAACTGTCTCAGTGAGTGACCTCCTTGCTCATACTCTCACTCCTTCCATTCTTTAGCTGGATCTTGGGAACTCAATCCAATGCTCCGATGTGGGTCTCTGCCTCTGTTTCCATCTGTTGGTAGACGAAGGTCCTATTGTGATATTTAAGATAATCATCAGTCTGATTACAGGGCAAGGCCAATTCAGGCCCCCTCTCTACTGCTTAGGGTCTTAGCTGGGGTCATCCTTGTGGATTCCTGGGAATTTTCCCAGAGCCAGGTTTCTTGCTAACCCCATAATGGCTCCCTCAGTCAATTTATCTCTTTCCTTGCTCTCATATCTGTCCTTCCTCCATCTCGACTATCTCATTCCCTCAAGTTCTCCTCAACCCTTTCTTCTCCCCTTCCTTCTACTCCCCACCCCCGTGCTCCCAAATTTTGTCAGGCGATCTTGTCTGTTTCCAGTTTCCAGGTACGTCTATGTATGTTTTTCTTTGGGTTCACCTTGTTGCTTAGCTTCTCTGGGATCATGATTTATAGGCTCAATGTCAGTTGTTTATGGCTAATAACCACTTATGAGTGAGTACATACCATATTTATTTTTTGGGTCTGGGTTACCTCACTCAGGATAGTGTTTTATAATTCTATCCATTTGCATGCAAAATTTAAGATGTCATTTTTTTTTAACCGCTGAGTAGTACTCTAATGTGTAGATGTGCCACACTTCCTTTATCCATTCTTCAGTTGAGGGGCATCTAGATTGTTTCCAGGTTATTACAAATAATGCTGCTATGAACATAGTTGAACAAATGATTTTGTAGTATTATTGAGCATCTTTTAGATATATTTTCAAGAGTGGTATTGCTGGATTCTGAGGTAGGTTGATTCTCAATTTTCTGAGGAACCACCACACTGATTTCCAAAATGATTGCACAAGTTTGCATTCCCACCAGCAAGGGATGAGTGCTCCCCTTACTCCACATCCTCTCCAGCATAAGTTATCATTAGTGGTTTTGATCTTGGCCATTCTGACAGGTGTGAGTGGTATCTCATAGTTGTTCTGATTTGCATTTCCCTGATAGCAAAGGAAGATGAACATGTCCTTAAGTATCTTTTGGTCAATTGAAATTCTTCTGTTGAATTCTCCCTTTAGTTCAGTACACCATTTTTTAATTGGGTTATTTAGAATTTTAATGTCTAATTTCTCGAGTTCTTTATATATTTTGGAGATCAGTCTGTTGTCTGATGTGGGGTTGGTGAAGATCTTTTCCCATTCAGTAGGCTGCTTTTTTTTTTTTTAAAGATTTTATTTATTATGTATACAATACAATGTATTGCCTCCATGTATGATTGCAGGCCAGAGGAGGGCACTAGATCTCATTGTAGATGGTTGTGAGCCACCATGTGGTTGCTGGGAATTGAACTCAGGACCTCTGGAAGAGCAGTCAGCGACCTTAACCTCTGAGCCATCTCTCCAGCCCAGTAGGCTGCTTTTTGTCTTATTGACCATGTCCTTGGCTTTATAGAAGCTTTTCAGTTTCAGGAGGTCCCATTTATTTATTGTCGCTCTTATTGTCTGTGGTACTGAGGTTATATGTAGGAAGTGGTCTCCTGTGCCCATGCATTGAAGGCTACTTCCTACTTCTCTATCAAGTCCGTGTGGTCAGATTTATATTGAGGTCTTTAATTCATTTGGACTTGAATTTTGTGCATGGCGATAGATATGGACCTATTTTTATTCTTCTACAGGTTGACATCCAGTTATGCCAGCACCATTTGTTGAAGATTCTTTCATTTTTCCATTGTATAATTTTAGGTTCTTTATCAAAAATCAGGTGTTATAAGGTGTGTGGATTAATATCTGGGTCTTCAATTCGATTCAATTTTTCAGCGTCTCTGTTTTTATGCCAATACCAAGCTGTTTTCGTTACTGTAGCTCTGTAATAGATCTTGATGTCGGGGATGGTTATGCCTCCGAATTTTTCTTTATTGTATAGGATTGTTTTGGCTATCCTGAGTTTTTTGTTTTTTCATATGAAGTTGATTATTGTTCTTCCAAGGTCTGTGAAGAATTTTGGTGGGATTTTGGTGATGATTTCATTGAATCTATAGATTGCTTTTGGTAGAATTGTCATTTTTACTGTGTTGATCCTTCTTTTCCAAGAACATAGGAGATCTTTCCATTTTCTGATATCTTCTTCAGTTTCTTTCTTCAAAGACTTAAAGTTCTTGTCAAATAGGTCTTTCACTTCCTTGGTTAGTGTTACCCCAAGATATTTTATGTGATTTGTGGCTATTGTGAAAGGTGATGCTTCTCTGATTTCCCTCTCATCTTCTTTGTCCTTTGTGTATAGAAGGGCTAATGATTTTTTTGAGTTGATCTTGTAACCTGCCACATCACTGAATGTATTTATCAGCTGTAGGAGTTCTCTCGTAGAAATTTTGGGGTCACAGATATGTACACTATCATATCATCTGCAAATAACAAAAGTTTGACTTCTTCCTTTCTAATTTTAATCCCCTTGATCTCCTTATGTTGTCTTATTGCTATTGCTAGAACTTCAAACACTATGTTGAAGAGATGGAGAGAGTGGACAACTTTGTCTTGTTCCTGATTTTAGTGGAATTGCTTTGAGTGTCTCTCCATTTAATTTGATATTAGCTGTCGGCTTGCTGTATATTGCATTTATTATATTTATATGGTCCTTGTCTCCCTAATCTTTCCAAGACCTTTATCATGAAGCGGTGTTGAATTTTGTCAAATGCTTTTTCAGCATCTAATGAAATGATCATATGGTTTTTTTTCTTTCAGTTTATTTATATGGTGGATTACATTGATAGACTGCCGAAAGTTGAACCAGCCCTGCATCTCTGGGATGAAGCCTACTTGATCATGATGACAGCCCAGGGGCAGGAAAACTCCCTCTTCTGGCTGACTAGAAAAGCCAAGGGAGTTAGAGAGGGGCCCCTGGGTTTTGTCTCACTGGGGAGGTCCCAGAGAGGGGTCACCTGGCTGTCCAGCCCTATGGCTGCTGACTCACCTTTTAGGTCCCCCCAGTATTGGAGCAAACAATGTTTCAGGGTCCACAGACCTCGCAGGGGAAAGGGCCCTAAAGTTTCTTTCTAATGGCTTTTTGGTTTGGTTTGGTTTGGTTTTGGTTTTTCAAGACAGGGTTTCTCTGTAAACTTGGCTGTCCTGGAACTTCCTCTGTAGACCAGGCTCTCCTCAATCTCAGAGATCCATCCGCCTCTGCCTCCCAAGTTCTCGGATTTAAAGGCTGCGCTACCGCTGCCCACCTAATTTCCATTTCTTAATAAACTTCAAGATCATGTTCAAATCGGTCTTCTGAGCTACACACTGAGCAATGTTGTAATCCAGGCGCATGATTCAGCCCAGAAGAAAAACAGAAAATTGCGTGCTTTTTCAGAAGCACTTAATAAGTAGTTTGGTAAAATGGTAACCGAGATAAACAGAATGACAAGAAAAAGTTGTTTCTTCAGAAAAAAGTTAACGCAGTTATTCTTTTGGCTGTCGCATATCCTTTCCTGTGGGTTAATATTTTAAAGTTTTCTGGATAAATCTTACAAATGTTTTTGGATGGATCCATTTTCAAAGTGTCTAACCTGGCGCCATGACTGCTCCGTGGGATCCTTGAGGGGAAGGTTTTTACTGTTGATATAAGAGAGCAGCCAGAGGTATCTGGAAGAGGCCAGAGCAGAAAGAGAAAGAAGCAGACTGCATGTAACCAGGGATATCTGCCAGAGGGAGACTAGCAGGGTGCAGAGAATAGAGAAAACGGTGAGAGAAGCGGAACGGAGAGAACACGGAGCCTGGGGAGAGGAGCAGGTCCGGAGACTGAGTAGCTGGGAGGGGAGCCCTGTATCTGAGGGTTTAGGGTCGGGAAGGAGGTGGGAAGGGCGAGCTTGCTGGGGTGGACTTTGAAATGTGTCACAGATACCGCGGTACCATCGCGGTACCGAGGAATCCCGGGGGCGGGGGTGGGGGTGGGGTGGAGCAAAGTTCCTGAGGAAGGCTGGCTTTTATCCAACCGCCAGAAAGCCTCCTGTAGTCAGGTGAGCTGAGTTCTGGATTGCCTTTTGGGGAATTGGAGTTTCCTTCGGACCTAATCAAGAGGAAATGGTCACTAGGCACAATTTAACTGGTTTGAATTGCTAGGTTTTCTCAGAAAAGTAGGCCTACATTACAGCAGTGATGTACTGATCTTGATTTTCATATTTAAAAAAAAAAACTTTAAATTCTTACAGTTCCGACTGCAGAAAAATGCACGTGTTTCCTTTTATTTGAATAATTAGCCACTTGATAACTCCGGATTGCTAGAGGACCCTAATCTGAACTGGTTTCTGCCTGTCAGAGAAAAGGATTCATGTTTCATGTGACTAGAAAGTCTTCCAGAGGTGGCCTCTGGGACTGTGCTGACTCGGGCCTCTCCCCAACCCCGCCTGGGCCTGCAGAGTAGATGAGGAGCACATAGCCGTGCTTCCTCTGTGTGCTCCCTCTGTGTTTCCTATTTTTGTTATTGTGTGTTTGGGGGGGGCATTGAATTGGTTGTTTTTTTTTTTTTGATGTTGGGGATTGAACCTAGGTTTGGATGTGCCAAGCACATACCCACCACCCAACTATACCCCGTACTCTATATTCATTTCCTGTTTATTTCTTACTGGATGTTTACTCCTAATTTTCTCGTCCTTAACCCATGGCAGACTTCGAGCTCAGACGTTTATCTTTGCCTTCCAAGGGCCGGGATTAAAGATGCATGCCACCATGCGTAGCCTGGCCTCATTTCTGCCTCCGCCTCCGCCTAGCCACATACCTAGATGAACCACTCAAATCAAACGCCAGTTGTCACTCTATCCAGCCGAGGGTTGTCTGGCATTGATGGAGTCAGCCCTTCAGTGCTTGCTTAGGAGAGGATTGGAGCCTCCTGGGCAGGTTGCTGCCGATGCTCCCCAGGGCCACCTGCTGGACTGTGCTCTGTGTCCTAGCAACTCCTTTAAAGAGAATGAAAAACAGTTGCAGGTTCTTTGCTTTTCGTTCTTGAGTTGCTAAGAGCAAGTCTGCAGGAAACTCTGCTCGTTGTACCTTCCTCTCTGTGCCTGGAGAGTATTAGAAGGTGCTGCTGGGTTGTCTTTCGGTGGCCCATAAAACCTAGCGGTGGGAGATTGTTCTAAAGATAATAAATGAGGCTGGGAGATAGGTGACTCATCTAACCGCTGCTGCAGGAGACTAAAGTTCACTTCCGGGCACCAACGCGGTGGCTCACCACCATCTATAACTCCAGTCCCAGGCATCCCAGGCCTTCTGTCCTCCAGAGACACCATAAACTCAATGTGGTACAGTGCCATGCATGCTGGCAAAACATACACATGCAATGAAAATCGTAAATTATGAGCATGCATATGTAAATAATATGTAACCCCAGCCTTCAGATTTAATGATAACACTAACTCCTCCATGACCCCAGCCCCAACACTAAACGTTTTATGATACTTAACATTAACCCTTACCCTCCCCCACACTTAGCCCTAGCTCAAACCTTAACTCGGGTTCCTGTATTAGCCCTATCCCATATCTATCTAACCCTAGTCCTGACCCTAACTGGAGTTCTAGATCGAGCAACCTTTGGCCTACTCCTAACCCTAACTCTAGTCCTAACCTAGCCTGTAACCCTGAGTACAGCAGCAAGCCGTTCTAACCCTAACACTGATGTGGTCAAGCTCTGGTAGCACCTCCCCTACTTTCCTCGGTGAAATTTCAGTACTGTTCCCTCTTCTGTTCTCCAGACTCACAGGCCCTAGCACCAGTACCTAACATTTTGCTTTGAATTAGTCAAAACTTGCCTTTTAACAAAATTTTTACTTATTGTATGTATCTGTATGCGTGCGTGCGTGCGTGTGTGTGTGTGTGTGTGTGTGTGTGTGTGTACATGCACATGCAGAGATCAGAACAGTGTGCAGGAGTCCTTCGCTTCCACTTTGTGGGTACCGGGGATCGAACTCGGGTCATCAGACTTGGCCGCAGATGCCTCACCAGCTGAGGCATCTTGCAGGCTGTATCATGTTGTGTTAATCAGGTATATGCCACAAATAATGCTAACTCAAAATAGTTGTTTTCTTTTTCTATACCTAGGATCTTAAGGTCACAGGAAGCGAAGTAGTGGATTTTCAGGCATAAAACATCACAGTCCAGTAAACTTGGAGGAAGAAAGAAAAAAGCATATGTTCGAAAAGAAAAGAAAAAAGAAACATCAGAATGTTTCCAATTTAAAGCAGAGTTGGGCCTGGAAAGATGGCTCAGTGATAAAAAGGTTTGGTGACCTGAGTTCCAATCCCTGGAGCTCACCTAAAAGTAACAGGCTGTACAGTATTGTCCCTGACCTCCACAGGCGTGCTATGACACTGGCACCACAGCCATGCACATCCATGTACATGCACACACACATACATCATGCACACACAATACTAAAGTTTATATCTATTTTAAGTGGGCAATGGAGAATACATTATATGTATTCTCTAATGGATTCACTTTAAAAGGCAATGCTTTGTTTTAAAATCTATGGATTTGCAGTACATTAGAACTTACACTTTTTAGGATGACTCCCGGCTGTCAGCTGAAAGCATACACAAACACTGCTAAGAGCAGGAAGGAAAGAAAGCTTGACAGTAGGTAACGGGGTCTCTCTGGGGGGTGCAGTTTGTTTTCAACTGTATTTTCCTAGGTCATTGTAATGAGGAGGGACAGCGAGGCCGAAACTGATCTATGTTTCATAATTCCATGTAAGAGTGACGAGCCCTGCAAAAGCAAAACTGCTTATGGATATCGTGTTGGTGTCTGTAGCACTGGCTAGCATCTGATAATAGAGATAATGAATGTGGGTCAGTTACTTCAAGTATTGTTAATACTTCTTTTTTTTTTTTTGTTAATACTTCTTAATACACTTTTAATACTAATGACTAAGTATTCCTTCTGATACCACGTTTGCTTCCTATTAATACTTTTACCTAGTTATTTACCCCAATGCTATCATTTACGTTAGCTTTTCTATGGGTTCACAGGACAGAGCTGCATTCATTTCCCGATCTGTGGAGGGCTGTGTCT
The DNA here is from genome assembly GCF_000317375.1 of Microtus ochrogaster. NCBI lineage: Eukaryota > Metazoa > Chordata > Mammalia > Rodentia > Cricetidae > Microtus > Microtus ochrogaster. Next base: position 107,372,575 of record NC_022009.1, read on the forward strand.
TCTCCCACCACTGAGCACAGTCTTCAGCCATCAGCCGGGGAAGCGCTGCCCTGTGGTCCCTCATGGTCACTTTCTTCTGTTGTCTTAAACCCATGTCCGAGCAGTCTTCTCTGGTGAATACCCCACAATAGTCTCAGAGTTGGAGTTTGACCATGTAACGCGTAGCTATAACTAAAAGAGTGTTCAAGATCCCAGTGCAGCTCCAGGCCTTTGTCGCCCCTGGCCTTTGTCAGGGTGAGTTTTTTAGCATAAAGCTATGTCCTGGGTTGACACACTTCGTTAACAAGAACAGTGAGCCAGAAGCAGAACAACAGAAGACAGAAGCAGGGTTAGTAAATTTAGGGACTATGGACTTGGATGGATTAGGTCTTTGTTTTTGTTTTGGCAGGGGCTGTCTATGTGCCCCACTGGGCAGCTGTTACTAGTACTTAGAATAATAGTGACTGACTTTTTCCAGGCATTGCTGCTAGGGCAGATTAGTGACTCAACTACCATCCTTAGAATTTAGAGATGCAGACTGTTAGTAAAATTAGGCTAAGGTGTTTTTGCTAATGGCTTTGATGTAGAAAATTTAGACAGACACACTTTCAGTAGTTGATCAAAGAGGTCTGGGAACAAGAACAGAGACATGCAGTTATTATGGGCTGTCAGGCCTTTCTTGCCAGGATGGGTTGGTGACCAAAGGTAATGATTAATTTCTTGTACCTATTTCTGCCCTCAGCTTCCTGATAGGATTTAATAAAAAAAAGCTGTTGATGAGTGTGCACTCACCCTGAGGATTTAGAGTATAGATGTCATTGTTTTTCATATATAGAAGTTTAGATTTGTGGTTCTTTTAACATTTTTTATAAGATCATCTTTTGAGATAATTACCTTTTGAGATAAATAATAAAATGATTGATGGTTTCTTTGTAATCACAAAATGCAGCCTGCCAGTAAAGGAACTGACTGGGGAAATTACCTTGCTTGCTTACACTCTGTTAATCTATAACAGGTTGCTTGGCCATGGATACATGCGAGTCCTTGGGAATGGTTTGCTTTTCACGTGTAATAAGTAAAATGTTCGATCATGTAAGAGACATGAGAAACACACTGCTTCTTACTTGTAGTCATTGTAATCATTCACTTAAAACATAGAATGGAACCACATTGTCATTTTTATATTGCTTGAAAGATTTTCTGGGGTACAGAAGCTGTAAGGGAAAAATAAAGAGAGTTAGGAGGAAGACACCAGGAAAGACATAGAAGGGGGGTGTGGAAGGGGAGAAACGTGAAAGGGAAAAAGTGAAGAAGAGACCCTGACGTGTTGAAGGGGTGTGTGTTCCCCCTTTTGCTAGCCCCAGAAAACTGAGTTTCCTCCTTCAGAGAAAAACGTAACTGGTGAATCTATATTTGATCAATCATTGCTTTTACATTTTATTGAATCTTATATTTCTAATCCTATCTTCAAACTGGCTTAATGTTTATTTTCCAGAAGGTTATTTTTTTTTTATTGAGAAAAAGTTTCCGCCTCCTCCCTGCCTCCCATTTCCCTTATCCTCCTCCCGCCCTTCTCCCCCTCCCCCCACTCCTCTCCCCCTCTCTCTCCAGTCCAAAGAGCAGTCAGGGTTTCCTGCCCTGTGGAAAGTCCAAGTTCCTCCCCGCTCCGTCCATGTCTAGGAAGGTGAACATCCAAACTGGCTAGGCTCCCACAAAGCCAGAACATGAAGTAGGATCAAAACCCCG
>NC_022009.1:107375339-107380347 GCF_000317375.1 Microtus ochrogaster
GAGTGCTGGGATTAAAGGCGTGCGCCACCGTCGCCCGGCTCTGAAGGTTATTTTTGAAAAATATTTTTAATTATAAATTTTTATTTTTGTATGTTTGAGTTTATGTGTGCCAAATGAAGGTGCCCACTGAGGCCAGAATGTGTTGGATCTCCTGGGACTGGAGTTATAGGTGGTTGTGAGCCACCTGATATGGGTGCTGGGAACTGAACCCAAGTCTTCTTCTGCAAGAGCAATCTGCACTCTATAGTCAGGCTTTTTTGGGGGCCACCAGCTCACAAAAAAAAAATGACATGGAGACTTATATTAATTATACAAGCTTAGCCCTAGCTTAAGTTTATTTATATCTAGCTCTTATAACTTAAATTAACACATTTCTATTAATTTACTTTCTGCCTTGTGGCTTCATTGCCTCATCTTTATACTGCCCAACCTGCTTCCTGTGCATCTCCTGGCATCTCTGCCTTCTTCCCAGCATCCTCTCTGCCTGGAAATCCTGCCTTGCTGCTGGCTCTTCAGCTTCTTATTAAACCAGTGTCACATCTTCACAGTGGACAGAAAGATTATTCCACAGCAGACCCTTACCTGATGAGCCACGCCTCCAGCCCCTCTGGAGATATTTTAGAGCTAAAACTTCCCAGTAACCTGCAATTTTGGCATATATGTAAACTTTTTTTGAAACATTGTATTGCTTTTGAAACATATAAGTAATTTGATGTGGACTGAACGGTTATATTTAGGAATATATATGTATATACATATATACATACTGTGGAGGCCCAAAGAGGCCAAAGGTCAGAGAGTTCGGGACTCGATTTTAGTTTGAGATTGTTTTGGTTCTAACTCAAACAAAGGTCCTACCTAATTATAAATCAGAGTTCTGCTCTCTCAAGGCTGTTGTCAATGCGTGGCTAGGTGCCAGACCTCGTGCTCCTGAAATAGGGAAGTAGTTGGTTTCTACCTAAAACAAAGTCTAAAGATCCAACTAGGTTCTAGTTCCCTTTTATGGAAATAATTTGGGGTTCCAGCCAGGGAGTGGTTTGCCCACACAGTGTTTGGTGTAGGGCATGAGTCAAGGGCATGAGAGGTGAATGTAGCCCATGACTTTCAATTTGTATGTTAATGCCGTCCTTTTGTTCTGCTCCTATCATTTGAAATCAGGGGTATATTAACCTGTTGGAAATTAAACAGGGGTGGATTTTCAGTACTCACTGAAATTCCCTCCCCATACTATCCTATATATGTTTCTGCGTTTTATTATTTTTGTTTGTGTCTTTGTATTCTTTACCGTATTTCTAAATTCTTACGCCTCCACTCTGGAAGAAAGGTAATCTTGTCGAGGCTTGCCCCGACAGCATGCGATAACAATTACTGAAAGAAGAGGCCACGAATTTGCAGGAGAGTGGGGAGAGGAATATGAAAGAGTTTGGAGGAAGGAGAGGGAAAGGAGAAATATCTCAATTATATTATAATCTCAAAAATAAAAATTTAAAATAAAAAATGGTGGCAATTGTATGGTTACAGTCATATGATTAAAAATATTAAAAGGTAAAAAAAAAAAGGCATGACTTTAGAAGTCCCTTTCCCACAAAGACAAACAGTGGGAATCAGCAAGACAGAATTGAACAGTGACAATACAACCTCGGTCCTCAGAAGGTCCCCAGAATGCAAGCCAATGACAGATATTTGGGGATGGGGGAAGCAGGTAATGGGTTAAGAGCAAGACCCAGGCTACCGTCACCCACAACCACTAAACTGTCTCCCTGTGAGTTATGGGGAGAAGTTCTTAGACTTCTGTAGTCCATCACCTTAGGGAAGTCATGGCAGAGTTTATGGAGTGGCAGCTTGAGCTGGGGCTTAGTACCGGGCATCAAGCAGGAGGCTGAGCGCTGGGGAGGGCCGTCTGGAACCCACAAGCCTCACCCTACAGCCCTGTCTGCTAGGTCTTATGCGCTAAAGATTCTAAAACTCCCAGCACTATATCCTTTCCTGGGATAAAATGTAGAAAATATTCAAGCCACGACAGATTCCATTGAGTTCTATTAGAAAAACAAACTGATTTGATGGTTATTAATGAGGGTGGGGGGAAAGACAGACTCAACTCCCCTTTTGCCACATGGTGCCAAATTTGGTAAATAGGAATGTTACCTGAAACTTCTCTCCCACTCCTGAAGAGCTGAGAAATCCCAGGATGTTCAGCAGCTGTGGGATCCTGATGTCCCCTGAATGTCTTATGGTCTGTGGTGGTTTGCATGAGAATCACCCCCATAGGCTCATATACTTTAATGTTTGTTTCTCTGTTAGTGGACTGTTCAGGAAGAATTAGGAGATGTGGCCTTGTTGGAGGAGAAATCACTGGGGGGTAGGCTTGGAGGTTTTAAAAGCTCAAAATCCGGCCACAGAGTTCCTCCAATGCTTGGGTTTGTCCCAAGATCAGACCACATAATCCCTCCAAACCCAGTCCATCCTGGAAAGTTCTGCCCCACCCTCCAAGAAACGCTATATAAAGCCCGTCTTCTGCTCAGTTTTCTGCTGTTTCTTGTCAGGCAGAGGCAGTCACCCTCCCTCCCAGGTCTTAAATCTTGTGTGAGGTTTGTTGTGTGGTGTGACTTCGTGGTTCTCCTCGACTCCCAGCTGCACGGATACCGTTCCTGTCTTAGCTGTAACACACGTGCCAGGCCCAGTCTTCCACTCCCACGCTGCCTGCACCTTGCAAGTCAGTTCTCAGCTACTGTTCCAGCCCTGTGCCTGCCTGCCTCCCTGCCACGATCCCCACTCTGATTAAATACTTCCTCTTATAAATGCTCAATTAAATGCTTCCTTTTATAAATTGCCCCGGGCATGGTTTCTCTTTGAAGCAGCAGACCAGTAACTAGTCAGGGTCCTCACTGATCGGCCTCCTGTTCATCACCCTGATTGAGCAGAGGGGACTGTGCGGATCAGTATTGCCCCCTCCCCCACCAAAGCAAATGGGAAATGCATAGTGTGGTGCCGCTTAGCTAGCTGGTTCCTATGTGATTCCTCAGCCTGATGTTGACCAGGGGAAGGGGAGGAGCCATAATTTTCTCTGGTGGGAGGCAGACCTGGCAGATGGCAGGGTTTTCCTTTTGTATATTGCAGAATCTTCCGGATTTCCTGTCTGTCCCCCTTCTTATTCTTAAAAAATATACTTGGGCGGGCTGGCGGAGCCCGCCATGAGAAAAAGCGGTGCGGGAGGGTGCACGCCGCAGTGGCGGCAGTAACAGACACACAAACAGGAAATAGCCATATAAGAATTTATTAACAAGGAGAGAAAGAAAGAAAGGGGAAGAGAGAGAGAGAGAGAGAGAGAGAGAGAGAGAGAGAGAGAGAGAGAGAGAGAGAGAGAGAGAGGAGGAGAGAGGCAAAGCCCCGTGTGTACACCGGGAGAGAACACAGGGAGAGAGCGATGGCAAGGCGGAGGTCAGAGGTTAAAAGGAGTGGGCGTGGCTAGGGCAGGGACCAAAAGAATAACATTCCCACATCTTGCTTTTAATAAAAAGCAAATTTAGACGCTCCAGTTTGAAGGAATTGGGGCTTGAATTCTCAAGACTGCTTCTGGCTGATTGTGGGCGTCGTCTTTGGGGGGGGGGCGCGAGAGAAGGCTGGGTGCTGGGAACATCCTGGCATAGCTGGTCTCTTTGTTTCTGACCGACGTCTGTGGCATGGAAATGTCTGGTATCTCTTATCCTGTTTAAGATATTGGCAGAACATAGAACAAAGTTAAATTAAGGGAAAAAAAAAATTTTAGGACCAGGGGATTGAGGGGGTATCTGACCTGTTTAAGATGGATTCTTTAATTCGGCTCCCTGGAACTCACGAGAACTCCTTGGGTTTGTGTAAACAGAAGTTTTAGACATATAATGACTGTAGCATAAGAGATAAATTTGGTTTGAAATTTGTTTGGTGAGGTCACCTTGCAAAACCTTTCAGCTGTCAAACTGTCAGAGATCTTTGAGAAGGATAAGATTTTACTTGAGTTACTGATTAAAAAAATGACAGAGAACTTACTTGGTTGGCACCCAGAGCTACTCTTTTTGGGTCCCCCATGGTCGCTGAAGGTTGCACTTGAACTTTGCTGTTTAGCGCAGGGCCTGCCAGGCTCCAGAAGATCCCGTGGGCTAAGAAATCTGTAGGAAGACAGGCCTACCTTGACTTGAGCAGCTAGGCTGTCGATTCCAGCGATTCCTTCCACGTCTAGAGAGGTCTTTACTTTAAATGAAAGGCAGGTTTGTCCAATGGTCAGCGCTCTGCAGTAGAAGCGTGTGTCTGTCTTCTGACTTCTTTGGAGGGAGCAGAGAGCTGCTGCTAGGAGCCAACCTGTCTCTTTTTTGTTGTTGTGAAAAGTTTTTAATAATTAAATACTTAAATATCACATTCCCCAGATCTCTGAGCAGTTGAGGGCTGTTTATCAGGTATAACTATAGTATAGAATTTGTTTGGAAAGTTGTGTCTGAGCTTGACCATACTGGCTCTCAACAGGTAAGATTTACATTTGTAAAAAGGCAGATAGAGGAAAAAAACTGCTTTTAATATAAGGTTAGTGGCAGAACTGACAATGGTAGAGAACAGCTTAAGAGACTTAAAGGTACATAGCAGTTTAAAATATAAGACTCACGTTTTGTAATCTGAAATGAGATGTAATAAATAATTATTATACGTAGAAAGAGTGAACAAGAATTGGGCAACGTGGACGCCTCTGATGGGCCCTGTCAAAGGCATTTAACCATTGCTCAAAATACATCCAACAGAGTTAGCATGAGGAGTTTAGTGAAAACCGAGTGAAGAGGCAGGGTAAAACAGGGAGAGTGTGGTCACGTGGTCTGGCCCTCAGCCAAGATGGCGACCACCACGTATAGTCTGCTGTTAGAGAGCCCGCCATGCCACAACAAAAGCCGCAGAGGGAAGGGGCAAAAGGCTGGAACCGAAAAACGGCTGTGTATAGTTTAATTGGGCCATTTATTTGGACAGAGACGGATAAGTGTAAGGCATT
>NC_022009.1:107381334-107383309 GCF_000317375.1 Microtus ochrogaster
GAGAGAAGGAGGGAGAGAGAGAGGAGGAGAGAGGCAAAGCCCCGTGTGTACACCGGGAGAGAACACAGGGAGAGAGCGATGGCAAGGCGGAGGTCAGAGGTTAAAAGGAGTGGGCGTGGCTAGGGCAGGGACCGAAAGAATAACACCCCTCACAGGTGACTCTGACTTTCTGGGAGTTATTCCTCTTCTAGACTTCCCTTTCAGGGGCAGATAAGCATGGATCCCCACCCCCTCACGGTTAGAGTTGATGCCATGTTTATTTTCTGGTCTTGAGGAAGTGAGTCAGTTAAATTTCCAACTGAGAATCAACAGTTGCTGATTGTATACAATCACGTATTTCTTGATATTTCCTGCTCATTTGGTCTACTCTTTGAAACTTCCTCTTGCTTAAAAGACCCATAACAAAAGAAAGCCCCATGGCAACGACACTTCTTTACTCTATCTCATTTATTAACTTCATAATTGTTGCCACTGTACCATTCTGTAAGCCAGAACTATCACAGAGGGCAAGTAGTTTTAGAGAGAGCGAAGAAAGGTAGGTCGGTTGCTTTACTTTTTCCCACGCCTGACTCGAGGGGAAAGTCACGCATCCTCGCAGCTTGTGGAACAGCCGCTGTATCTTTATTAAGCTGGCCAGCAGCAGAAGGTCATCTCCACTCACGAACCGCAGGGCTGGGAGCTCCTCTGGTTTGTAGTACTTGTGGGCAAAGAAAGAGAGGGGCAGAGCTGAGCATCCAGGAGCAGGACGGGCAAGGGGAGAGGACCAATTGGAGTTGGGACAGTGGGACCATTTTCCTCTGGAGAAGGAACGGAACTGCCCTGCTGTCGCGTCAGCCATGGTGAGCTTAATGAATGCTTGAGTCTCAGTGGTTTACCCTGAGGTAGCTTTGCTTGCTCAAGCGCATAGCCAGTGCCAGGTGCTGCGCGCGTGGTATTTTACATTTTCCCAGTCGCCTCCCAGCAACTGCGAGGAGGCAGGAACCATTCATTCATTCCTTATCTTATAGTTGAGAAACTGAAGCTCTAGTTCACTCGTGTGACCAAGGAGCAACTGCACGCTGCAACTGGATGTCTACCTTCTTAACCCCTGAGTTATGGCCCACATGGACTGTGCTTTGATCAGGTCGGGGCAAAGCACCAGAATAAAGGTCGTGGAGAGAGCCTGTTCTATCCTTACGGAGCTAATTGTTAGTGGGGAAGACAGCCATGATGGTAAGAGAGGCAAGCCCGGCTCAGCCAGTATTGGGGAGGGACAGGTTCAGGGGCAGCTCAGTAAAATGTTGTAAAATGAATACTTGGTAAAAACCTGGGCAGTCTAGCGGTGTCTCCAACATGATTAGAACCGGTTTCCTGGCCCAGGCTAGAGCTTTCTGCCATAGCAGAGAGGAAACAGAAACCTCAAAACACAAACTATAAAACAAAGTGGCCAAGGCAGGTGACTGCCGTCACACAGCGAGCTCTTGGTTCGTGCTGCTGGGACTTAAGTCTGAACTGAAAGGGATTTTAAGAGAGAAGAAAATATAAGGTTCGCTTCAGTAACACAGGGCACCTTCACAGTGAATTCCAAGAACTCTCAGTGGACACATTAGGCATCCATCTATCCCATCAGTAATCAGATTAGCAAAATTATTTTACTCTTAAAATCTAAATGATTGAAACTATTTTTCTAATGCACTTACCCTTACTTTGGTCCCAACGCTGATTCTCGCCTGTTGGCCCATTGCTAGAAAATTAATGGAGACCTTGTCTTGTTCTAAGATGCGAATTCCAATGTGATGGTTCAAGGCCAGAAAAACAGGTTTAAATGAAGCAAAGGTCGAGGAAGGCATGGAACTTGACCAGTTCCAAGTTCGTATTCTGTTGCCAGCTTGGTCTGAATATTGGCCTCCCAGGACGTTGATGTAGACCCTGGGAGGAAATTAGAGTCACTGATAGGAGAGCTGCGTGTGGTGGCCTCATACTCGCAATTACAGAG
>NC_022009.1:107383511-107402451 GCF_000317375.1 Microtus ochrogaster
AAAAGAAAAGAAAAACAACCGAAAAAGCCCTACGAGTGGTAGCTCTGTAATTCAAGGCTAAATTATCCCTACCACTTCCTAGCCAAGGCAGATGGGTGGCGAGGTCTCTAGGTAACTTAGTGACGCTACTCACTTTACACTATTTGGAGTACTGGGTTCAAATCGAAGCATACCAATAAACTGATATAAAAAGGCCGTGTGTGTGTGTGTGTGTGTGTGTGTCTGTGTGTGTGTGTGTGTAAGAAAAGGAAATCTGGAGGTTTTTTCTGGGAAAAAGAAGGATACAGAGGGGAAGCTATTTCTGAGAGACATGGGACCAATGCTTAGATTTTCATCAGGCCAAAATGCAAGACCACGGATGTAAATTTGGGGGATGCCCAGAGTACTCCTTGTGCAAGAGAGCGGACACAGCTAAAAGTCAAATACCCTTTCTTTTATATTTCTTTTCTTGGGGGGTTAGAGGGTGCTGGTGGCTGAAGCCGAGGTGTTGGCCATGTATGTTTGAGCTCTCCCACCGGGCTGCACCACCAGCTGTTAAGTACGAGGCTTTTGGGGTCTGGGTATGGAAAACAGGGGTTCAGGGGTACTTCTGAGTGTGTGGCAATGGAGAGAAGTTCTCCAGCAGAGCAAAGATGAGCAGTGCTCAGATGAGGTGGGCTTCTCCAACCGTGTGCATTGCCAAATAGTCCCGCTTGCTCGGAGGTTTTGTGGCACTCATCACCGTGACAGTCTACCGGGCAACCTCATTCCCATCCTCCCTTACCATTTTCAGCGGAGGTAACCACCCCTACCGTGAAAAGAGGTCTGTATTCTGAAAGGTTTGGCTAGATTTGACAATGCCCACGAGGGCCCCAAGAATAAGGGAACTTACCTCTTGTTTCTCCAGCACTGACTGATCACTGATACTAACCTCACAGCAAAAGAAATGAGAAACCAGGAAGATGCCCTACAGGAGCCGGAAAGGGGCGATTTCACACAGCAGTATTTGACTGAACTGCTCTGAATCAGTTCTTTGATTATTCTTGGAGCTTATACCTTAATTTTAATCTATATTTAGCTGTGTAAGGATAAAGATTCGGGATACGCCTTCAAGGAACTTCAGGCTACAGAGAAAGGAGACTTACTTCACAGAGGCAGGGAGAAGGGGCTTTGGGGATGGCAGGGACCAGTCAGAGTACTCAAGAATTCAGCTCACAGAGTTGGGGGCCCTTGAAATCATCTGGTCTCTATGGGAGACAGTTATTGTAACACTACACCAAATGTAGCCCAGACTGACTATTTGAATCTGGAAGGATAACTAGAGATTTCCCATTGTACATGGTGTTAGCGGATCGGTCGCTACCGTGGACTAGAAATACAAACGCTTCACTGCTTCCCAACTTTGCCAGCAAGGTCCAAAGTCTGCCAGTTGTTGGCAGTTTCCCAAGTGACATTATATACCCACAGATAATTTAAAATCCAACTACGGTGGCTTACGTCTGTAATCTAGCTAATCTAGCAGTTGGAAAGCTGAGGGTCACAAATTTAAGGCCAGCCTGCTCTGTAGAGGGAATTCCAGTCTGGCCAGGGTTACAGAGTGAGGCTGTGTCTACACACACACACACACACACACACACACACACACACACACACCTTTCTGAAAGGCTTAAATTGTGTTTGAAGTTAGAACCCAAGTGTTGTTTTTTTTTTCAGATTAATTGGAATAATATGAACTTATACAGTGTATATATTGGTAAATTATAAGGGAATCAAGACCTTTCCACAGAGATTTAAATCTTTATATTACGATGTGTGTATGCCTGAGGTGCGTGTGGTGGGGGTTGCCTGTGGTGCGTGTGGTGGGGGTTGCCTGTGAGCCACAGCGTGAGTCGGGAGGTCAGAGGATGACTCCCTGCAGTCAGTTTCCTCCTTCCTTCCTTCTGTGGATCGCAGGCTAGAATGGAAATGCCTTCCCAGGCTTTGTGGCCCCAGAGGTTTGCATATTATTGTCTGGCATGGCTGCAGGAAGCTCACTAGCTGGGAATGTATCTCAGACAGTAAGCAACCCAGCATTGTGTGTCTCTGAGCTATGTTACTTTCTAAAGACCGCTAACTTGGAGAAATCTTTCTAAAGCCATTCTTATTAGAGTAGAAAACAGAATCAAAACCAAAATAGCAGCAAGGGCCTGAGAAACCTACCAGACATTTCCATTAGGGTGATAGCAGGAGCTTCTCCCAGAGGAGTCGAGCACCGCCAGGATCGCGGGGTTGGTGCGTGTGTCTTCTTGGACAATACAAGTGAAGCCATTTGTCTTGTTGGGCACCTGGATAATGGCCAGATTTCCAGATGGATAGCTGAGGTCAGATAAGGTCCTGTGACATTTCTAGTGATCCTGGACTATGCGTGGAATAAAGTTAATTTATGAGGAGCTTTTTGAAATTATGAAGCATTCTGAAAAGGTCGCTGTTTTAATACAAAAGAAATTTATGCTTTTATATGGATGAAAATATATTTATGAAAGGTAAAAATTCTCAACAAAGTGGTAAGAAATAGAATTAGAGATATGGAAGAGGATTGTGCATCATGATAAAATTAAATTTATCCCAAAAGATATAAGGGTGATTCAACATCGAAAATCAACAAATAAAATAAACTGCATTAGTAGGATAGAAAGCAAAAAGAGCATGACCATCTCAATAGGTACAGAAAAGTCTTCTGAAAAACCAATACCGCTTCCTGATAAAAAAAGACTTAGTAGTTCTCAAATAGATGAGAACATCTTCAGCCTAACAAAGGGCAGTCACAGAAATACCACAGGCTAGCAGTCTGCTTCATGGTATGCTTTCCTGTTAAAGTGAGAACCCAAGCAAAGATGTCCATTCCCACAATTTCCCGTGCTTAATATTCATATTACAATTTTATCTGTTTATTTATTTGTGTATATGTATATGTGTGTGTGCCACAGAGTGCATGCATACAGAGGTTGGAAAACGACTTACAGGACTGGGTTCTCTCTCTCCACTGTGTGGGTCCTGGCAAATTGAACTCAGATCACCAGGCTTGGTGGAAAGTTACCTACCATCATGCTGGCCCCTTCTGGGTCAATTTTACATGAACGTCCTAACCATGGAAAATTTAGGAAAGGAAAATGTCTAGATTGGAATGGAAGGTAAAAAGCATACTTGGGATCTGTATATACAGAAAGCCTCAGGGACACAGCGAAACAAAACTTTAGAACCAGTGAGTGAGTTCAGGGGGACTGTCACCGAGGGCTGCAAGACAAAATCAACTCGGTTTCTTTATCTTAGCAGAGACCATTTGAAAATGGAATTAAGAAAACCATCCCACTTGCAGTAGCATCCAAAAGAAAGCCCACCGAGCATGTCCAGTGGTGTTAATTGGGTCTGTGTGCAAAGGCTATTCAGAAACAAGGGTAATCAAGACTGATTTCGAACATCAGTCACAGCCTCTAAGAGTGCTAAGAATTAAAGTCGCGACCTGAAACAGTTAGAAGTAAAAGTTGGCACCTGCGTTCTCTCTCATGGGGACTCCAGCTTTGTCAAGTGCAGCTGTGAACGTATTTTCCTGGTTTATTGTTAGGGTTTGCCTAAACATCTGGGACACTGACCGAAAACGACAGGAAGCACTCAGTTCATGAAAAGTTCTCTTTGGGTTTTTGTTTCTTTCTTTTCTCCAGAGACTCTGGGTGGCTTTTATGCCCAAACTCTATGGGCTGTCTGTCTGAGTGGCCTATGGCGAAGTGGTTAGTGACTTAGTTCGTGGGTGTATTAACTGGTCTGTGGTTTGGGGGTAAAAAATATCAGAGCTGGAAATGCTCAAATTTCTTATCTAGAATTTCTTCTCTTAGGTATTGGACTCAAGGAAGTGTGTTGTAAGTGTGTAGCAGGTAAGGCAGAGAGCTGTCCCCATGATGGGCTCACGGACTCAGCACTGTCTGGTACAAACAGTGGAGTGTCTCAATGTCAATCACATTTTATATCCTCTAACCATTATATAAAAGAACCAGTTCAAAGGGAAATATATGATATTTATATGCATATATTTATCTCACTAATATGGAAGCTTACAGACTCAGGGCGGTATAAGGGAAGGTGTATTTCAAATGTCATCTGCTTTTCCCTGGATGGTAGAATTCTGGGAGTATGTATGTATTTTCTGTAGGCCCCCCCCATTCTCTTTCTTTTCTGTCCTGTCTTTTCTGTCTGGCCCTCCCTCCCTCCCTCCTTTCATTTTCTATTGGGATTAACACCAAGGCCTAGTACATGTGGCCTGTCACAGACCTCCTCCCCAGCTCTTTTTTTGATTTTAGGATAGGTTCACTCCAATTTGCCCAGGCAGGTCATGGACTTGCTATCTTCCTGCTTCATGTCCCACCTCAGCCTCCCAATTCAACCTTCCCCACCTAAGCCTCCCTCACCTCAACATTACTTCTCAGCCTCCCTTACTTCAACCTCCCCCATCTCAGCCTTCCTCACCTCATCCTCCCTCACCTCAGCCTCCCCCACCTCATCCTCCCTCACCCCAGCCTCCCCCACCTCAGTCTCCCTCACCTCAGCTTCCCACACCTCAGCCTCCCAAGTAGCTGAGGCTACAAGCCTAGGCCATCAGGCCCTGCCTGTTTTCCTTCATGGGAAGTAAAGCTAATACAACAACGTATGGAAAGAAAGGATACAATATTTGTGTTGTCCCGTCTGGAAAGGAGGTGAGAAACTTGCTTCCGTGCTTGTAGTGCTTCTCCAAGAGTTCATTCTTCACGATCTGCATGTACGGCAAACAACATTAACTGCTGGCTGCTGACGTCACACATGGAGCAAACCATCTCCTTACTTCCTGTGCTTAGCCCTGCTTCAGCAACATGGGACAGTCAGCAGCAATGGTTTACAGATCATTTGAACGCCTGCAGTGTAGCGTATTAAACCCCTTCTCATCTCTTACCTATTGTAAGTTTTATTTTTTTCCTGTATATTACCATAAAAAAAACAAAAGAAGACAAACCAGTCACACCACAATGGTAACAATCATTTCCTTATTGTAAGGTGTTCACACATCTGTGGAAGCGCTGGGCTGAAGGGGTATTTTATAAATCTGACCTACTTTGTTGTGGAGTAATCTTTTCGTACACCATGAAGATGTGTCTTTGCCAAGGTGCCCTCTGATTAGTTTAATTAGTTTAATTAGCTATGCGGGAAGAGGTTAGGCGGGACTTCTGGGTCCAGAGAACTCTGGGAAGAAAAAAGGCGGGGTCACGAGCCAGTTGCAGAGACAGAGCAAGGCATGCAGGAGAGGAAGAAGCCACGAGTTACATAGTAGCAGGTAGGTGAGTAGAAATGGGTTCATTTAAGTTTTAGGAGCTAGCGGGGCAAGCCTAAGGTATAGGGCGAGCTTTCAAAATTAATAATAAGTCTCCAAAATTAATAATATGCTGTTCTTTGTGAGCTGGTGGCCCAAAGAACAATCCATCTACACTGCTTTATTCCTTTCCCCCTGTGTTGGGGATTGAACCCGGGGCCCTGCACGTGCTAGGCACTTTCTACCCAGCTACCTCCCCAGCAATAAGCCAGTGAGGAGACAGTGAAGACACAGGAAGATGACCATCGTGGCTCCAAGTCCAACCCCTTTTATATGGAAGTTCAGTGTGAACATGAATCCGTAGCTGATAATACTGATGATAGACTGAGGATTTGGTTTAATTCTATGTACTCCTGATCTTGGTTTGCACTAAAACGGGACAAGAATTCCTAGGGTGAAATGATCTAATTTTTGGATGGACATTGTGATTTACTTTGAAAACTTATTGTTCCATTTGGAAATGATAGCCTCTCTAAAAGTGTGTGTGTGGGGGGAAGGCTATCGTTTCCAGAAGCTATGAAATATGGAATTTCCAGACAAGCGCCACAGGATGTTATTTCAGCAGCGAGTAGAAACAAACGCTGTGCCATGACCACACAAGGTCCTAAATGGAACCAGAGGTTCCAGTAGTCTCCTACTGTGCTCCTCCCAGTGTGCACAGGCCAGTGTGCCCACGCCAGTGTGCCTACCCTGGTGTGCGCAGCCCAGTGGGCCAAGTTCAGTATCAACACCCTGCCAAGATGCATCTGACAGTGTGATTTTATGGTAATTTCTGTGCACTTCTGTATGTTCGTCATTTAGATGTTCTCTTTTTTAATGTTCTATATATGGTGTGTGGTAGTTTGAATAAAAATGACCCCCATAGCCCCATAGGGCACTATTAGGAGCTGTGGCATTGTTGGAGTAGGTATGGCCTTGTTGGAGGAAGTGTGTCACTGGAGCTGGGCTTTGAGGTCTCAGATGCTCAACCTATACCCAATGTGACAGTCTCTTCCAGATCTACCTCCAGATCTGGACGTAGAACTCTCAGCTACCTGTCCAGCAGCTTGTCCACCTGCATGTAGCCATGCTTCGTGCCATGATGACAACGGACTAACAACCCTCGGAACTGTAAGCCAGCCCCAATTAAATGTCTTCCTTTATAAGAGTTGCTGCGGTCATGGTGTCTCTTCACAGCAGTAGAGATGCTAACTATCTGTTGTAATTGTCAGGTCTTCTTTCTTCTCAGAGGAAGACCCCTCTCCTTGAGCCACTGCGCTGCAGTGACTTTGATTTGCTCGTGGTTTTCTACACCTGTTTGCCACTGCTCATTGTGGTGAGGGACCCCAGATTTCTCCATCTTTTGGCTGATAGAAGCCCAGATAACTAGAACATTCTTACGCATGCCTGCATGCTGGTATTAAGTTCCTGTCGGGTGTGGCTCCACCAAGGTAACTTTATAGTTCTGTGTCACATCCCATGGCACAGCAAATGCTGGTCGGCTACTGTCCGGTCCGCTCCCCAAAGCTCAGCTCTATCAGAGTTTATACTGTTGCCAGTGTGGTTAGTGTGAAATGAATTTTCACTTCTCGGGTGACGAAGGAAGTTGAACAGGCTTTTGTATGATTTCAGTCATCTGCATTTTCTCTCGTGAAAAGTTTCCGTTTGAGTTTTTGGCAAAGGGCTCATTTTTCTGTGGGATCCACTTTTGTGTTTCTTTGTTTTGTTTCTGACAAAGGGTCTTACTATATAGCCCTGGTTAACTAGAAACTCGCTATGTAGACCAGGCTGATCTTGAACTCACAGAGATCTGTCCACTTCTGCCTCCTGCCACTGGGATTAAAGGTATGCACTGCCACACCTGGAAAAATTAACTTTTTCATCTTGGTTTTTAAAAATTCTTCATAAATTTAGGGTATAAAACCTTTCTTTATATGTCACATGTAATTAAATGATTCTTCATTTTTTGGTTTGTTTTTCGAAATCTTAAATTTAATTCATCTAGTCCTTGGCAATGTATGTAAAATACACTCTTCTTAGAACCCAGTTGTTGTAGGAACTCCTTTGGCCAATAGCCTTTAAGGTACCGGCCCATTTCGGGCGTGGCCTCATGCACTATAAATGCAGATGAAAAGCGGGTGTGGGTCTCTTGGCTGCTGGATTCCGTTCCAGTTCCCAGCACATGCAGAGGACTGCGGATTGCTGCTCTTTCTGTGAGTTTATCCCCAGATAAATAAACCTTTGTTATACTCCATTCCGGGCTTTTGTGGAACTCTTTTGTAAGCCAACAACCTGTGGGGATTGCATTGGGTCATTTAAGAAAAGATTGTCCCCTTTAAAATTCTTCCTCCTTAACTACAGGAACGTGGAGGTGCACTGCAAACTAGAACACTTCAAATGCTAACACAATTCTGAGGAAGTAAGGTTAGGACTTCGGGGATGTTTCCTCCCTCCTTTTAATTTTTTAAGAGTTCCAGATGGTCTTTAATGTACAACTATCACATTTTAAGGCCAAAAGGCTTTAACTAAGAACATTATTAATAAGACATAAAGTGTAGAAACAGTTGCAATCCCAAGTCTGTACCAGTTATTTTTGAGAAATAGCAATGGGCCATGCAGTGAAGCTCCGTGAGAACTTTTATTTGTTTTAAGCAAAATTGTCTTAAAAAAAAATCAAAAACAAAATTTGTAAGAGAATTACCTTTCCACACATTTTCCTGGAATCACAGCAAGTGATGGAGATGTTCCCCATCAGAATATCATCTTCGTCATCATCGCTCTTCTTTTCCGGAAAATCCAGAGAAAGCTGGTAAGAAATTGTCTTCAAGTGCTTTGTATCTGTGGGAGAAAAAAGTCGCAGGAAAGCACATACATGCTTTGCTTTAAAAAAAACTTTATAATAAAATTCAAGCCCTGTGGCAAATGCATCGATTTATCACACTTTTTTTTAATGGAAGAAAAATAAGGATATCTATTAAATTTAAATTAGGAAGAGGTTCTTTGATTTAAAAATGATCATAATTTTCTATTAAATAGAAAATGAAAATTCCTCTGAGAGAGTTTTCATTATGAGAAATTTCTAGGCTTTGAGTTTCTCCCTCCCTCCCTTCCTCCCTTTCTCCCTCCTCTTTCTCTCTCTCTCCGTCCCTCCCTCCCACTCTCCCTCTCTTCTTTCCTTCCTCCCTCTATCCCTCACTCCTTCCTTTCTTTTTTTCTTTCATTTTTTTGGGGGACAGGGTCTAAACTATATAGTTCTGACTGCTTGGAATTCACTAAGTAGACGAAGCTGATCTCAAACTCCCAGAGTCTGACCGGAGTGCTGGGATTAAAGGTGTGTGTGTGTCCATGCCTGGTGGCCTTTAGTTTCAATAAGAAACAGTGAATTTCAAGACCCCCCACCCCCAATATTAGATATTTAGTTACAAAAATACAAACTGAACTGACTACTCTAAGTTCCTCTTCAATAACAGAAGGACCTTGCTGCTGACTGAGAAAGTTATTTCTTCTAAATACTATGTATGATTTCTGACGCGAAATTCAGTCCCTTCAACTGCTCCTGTTCTGTTCCCACACTGACTAGTTCTGGCAAGAACAAGAAGAAAGCATTCAAACGTCTTTTAACAGATTTTCCACATCCAAGTCTGAGAAAAGAGTGAAACGTGAAACATGCGCTTCCTAACACCAGAGACACAAGCTTGACAACGCTCAGTCACTGTCTAGGCAGTGCTCTGGGGATGTTCCTGGTTCACTTCATCCAATAACGACGAGGCAAAGACTAAGAACTCTAAAGCCAGAGAGCCTAAACCCCGGGTGTCTTGACCCATTTCACCCATAGACACAGACGCTATGACACTTTTAAATGAACGCTCTCAGCATTTCTGTAACATGTACTGATTTTATGCCTTGGCTCAACATCTGAGCTTTCTGATGCCGAACAGCATCCCCGACAACATCCTTACCGTTTTCAGTTAACGGGGTGCTCGGTTCATGGGAGACTATTGCGAAGTGTCTGGCCATTTGACGTTCTTGTTTTCTACAAAATCAAAACCATCAAGCGTAAATCGGAACTGTGGTTGAAAGCGGAAATAGTCTACTACAAATTTCAACTTCTCAAGTACCGTCCTTTGCTATTTTCGTCTGTTATCACTTATAAATCCAGTTTATGTCATCAGAGCATGGGAGTGGGCTTATGGGGCAAATTTCTTGAGCATAGGAATTTTGAATTGCCCTGATAATTTATAATTGACAATTTCTACTTTAAGCCATTGAGCTCACTAGGTTCTATCTCTACTATCATCATCAACATCATCATAACCATCATCATCATCATTATCAATACCATCATCATCATTATCATAGCCATCATCATCATCATCATCATCATCATCATCATTATTTAGTACCTGTGTATGTGGTGCTAGGGATTCAATTTAGGGCCTTGTGTACACAAGGGAATCATTCTCTAACTGAGGTTCTTCTTGGAACTTTTGAATCTCATGACATCCACCAGGAATATTATGATGAGTTTGCTTTAGTTCATTTCTATTTCTTTATATGAAACATATCCTCATAATTATGTATTTTGAGAGACCAGGGTTCATTTTATGAGATGCTCCTTGGTTAGTGTTTCCTGTCTGGCTCAGTACCCTGCCTTACCTCTGTATGGCTTTTTCCTTTGCCTTGAGTCTATCGACATCACTGCCATGGGCTGCATGGGGATGAATACTGATTAAGTCCGTTTTAGTACTTTGGATGTTTAGCCTTTCCTCATTGATATAATCAAGAAGATTTTGTAACTGAAGACAACAGAAGGCCTGAAAGACAAAGAGGGTATGATCCAGTTATGGGTAAGAAATAGGTGAAGAGAATCAGAGGGGTAAAACCCCCAAACCACCAATGAGATATGGATAACACCTGGAGCAAAGGTGGGAGAATTCAAGCCTATTCCTAATATCATGTTAATGAAGTCTGTTGCCCCCCCCTCCCCTTTTAGAGGGAAGTATATAAGCCGGTGGAAAATAAATGTGGATGGTCCAGTGTTCGGTGGATTTCCCTCCCGATGCTGTTCTGTGTTTCTGCCTTTTATTTCTCTCCTATCTCTGTTCCTTTTGCTTAATAATCTAATCCTCATGCTCCTGCCCTAGTGCATGTGAATTTCATTGAGGCTGGACACCGGCTGTTCTGGGATGATGTGTGTGTGTGCCCCAACACCAAGCTGGACCCCGATAATTCCGGGATGGCGTGTGTGTGCCCCAACACCAGGCTGGACCCTGACAGTTCCAGGATGATGTGTGTGTGCCACAACACCAGGCTAGCCATCAAGTCAGCTTCTTCCCAGCTCTGTCAACCCATTCCTCTCTGTCTTTTATATGATATCTGTCCTAGTGAATGCGATGGTTGTGATTGGCATCTCCTTGACAGGTAACACACAGGCCTTAAGAAAACCACATAAGGGAAAGAAGCAGGGGAAAATACTACATGCGTTACAGTTCCTTGGTCAAACCTTCTTTAGAACTAACTTACACGCTTCTGGTGCTCAGTGTCAGTGTTGTCAGAGCAAATGTCCATATCGGAAAGGAGCGATCGTAGGACACTTCCACAGAATTCACACTTGAGGACTAGGTCTTCTTCATCCTTCAGAGAAAGGGAGAGAAAGAGAAAGGAAGTGAAGAAGTGCCCCGGAGGCCCAGCAGACCTAGGGGCAACTGGAGTAGCTTTGTGGGCAGTGAATATCTATCAGGGCAACAAAGGCAGCGGGAGATGGGCCAATTCATCTGAGAACACTTGTCACTGAAATACCTGATGGGGACCTTTTAAGGGTCTGAGGTTTTGTGGCTGAAGGGATCTAGCTAGCAAAGTTTGTGTAGTCTAGTGTGTGGCATCACTTCCGCCCAAGGGCTAGAAGGGAAGAAGCCGCCTGAGATGTGTTTGGAGTGCTGTTCTCTGGTACTGCTTGTGTGGTTGAGCTCAAGCTGACCACGTACAGTTGCAACTTTTTATAGTCAACCAGAGTCTTTCCTTCAGGGAGACCCCTGATTGGGGTTCTGAACTCCACAAGGAAATCCAGGAAGAAAAGAAACAGATGAGGGGAACAAACAAAACAGAAGTCAGGGTGGCTCGGGTAAGTTTCTTCTGAGGGGTTCCTGAACTGGGGCCATGTTGGTAATTCAACACACCTACGATTGTAGGGGATCCTGGGCAGGTGAGTAGCTGTGCCTCAAAAAAAAAAATCCTCTAGGGCAAGACGCAGAGGCGCCTTTCAGATCATAAACAGCCCTGGCACATCTGCACTTGCCGTCTAAGCTGTCCTCTGAGACAGGTAAGGTACCCAGTTATCAAGGTGATGGTCTTAGCTGGTGCCGCTGGGGATTGGCCACTTGAGTATCTGTAGGCATTTGAAACCGTCCGACAACAAACTCAACGCCCTGTCAACAGCAGAGTGCTGAGTGGGCAAAGCCTTGCATTAGAGAGGTGCTGGTGGAAAATACGGGGCCACCCTGAAGTGATGACTGTTTCTGTACAAGGGACTTGGTGGTACATCCTTTGGCTCATGATTCTTTCACCCCTCCACCTGAGAATAAAGCAAGACAGAGATCCCTTGGAAGACCACGGGCGGCAGTGGACTCTTCATAGGAAGAGTGTGGGGAGAGGAGGGTTAGACAGGCCAGCTACCACCGCTCCTGAACGCAACTCATGGCAATGCTACCTGCAGTGTCTGCCTCCAGAGCCAGAGGAGCCAGCCTTGTCTAGGTCAGGACATCCCCCTGGAGAAGAAGCCACAAGGTCTTTTTTTTTTTGTGGTTAGGTCCATCTCTGGGTCAGAGGAAGACTGTAACCCCACTACTTCCAGAGACTTCTCTGAATAGAAGCCCTTCTGACTCAGAGGAATCAAAGCTCTTGGTTCAGGTAAAAATTGCAGTCCGAAGAGTCTAGTTTGCAGACCTGGATGAACAGCTGAGCCAATAGCTGTTGGTGATAAGTTGCGCGGTATTTAACGCGTTGCCCTTTATTAGTACCACACGGTTCAGCTGCTGTGCACAATGGCAATGAGCTGCACATCAGTGCGTTCACACAGGGTCTCATCGGTCCTGCACATGTGCTGTGTTCATGGGGCACAGCTGGGGCCTCCTTACCCACACACAAAACATCACCTAGCATATGCCAGAAGTTGTCTAGGGGATTCGGATCTGGGAATGGGCATTCCCTTCACAAGGTCATCTGCTATCTAGGCTTGGGGATGACTATTTTTTACCAGCGATTCCGTCACCGCACAGGAGTGGAAGGCGGTGCCCTGGCTCACTGGAGTCACTAATGAAACCTTTGTCTAGCTTTTCAAACACAATCCGTAACTGGTCCCTTAATGTCATTGAACATATCAAAGGTTCACCTGTGTTTGCTTTGTGACCACTATCGTTGGTTGAATTGTGTCTTCTTAGAAGGTGTGTTGGAGGTCTAACTTCTGGTACCTGGGAATGTGACTCTATTTGGTCTTCATGAAGGCCACCAAGTTAGAATGAGGTTATCAGAGCAGGCCTTCATCTAGTATTATTAGTGTTGTCAGTAGAGAAGGACCTTTGGATCTAGGGACCCAATAAGAAACCAGCGACAACTGAGGCAGAGGCTGGCAGGGTGCAACTACCAGCCAACGATGGCCACACATTGCCCTCCAGTCCTTAACGAGGAAAAAGCGAAGAGAGGGGCTTATTACAGAGGTGACCCTGTTGATATCCGGACCCAGACTTCGAACCTCCGGAGCCATAGTGCAGAGGTTCTTTTGTTTTCCAGACTCAGTTATTAAGACTTAGGAAACCACCGCGTGCTTTTCCAAGTAAAGAAACCCTTTGCTTAGATTCTTTAAAGGTCTGTTCACATCCGTGGTACAAATCACTGTGTGGCCCCATGCAGTCCTTTACAGAAACAATAAGACTTATGAACTGAAGTTACCTTGATGCTAATGTCCAGATAGGGAAGGTCTTTTCTATATGACAGTAAGGGCGGAGGCCCAATGCTGGTTAGTGTCCTTAGAGGAGATTCAAAGAATTTTACAAAATCTTCATGAAACTAAATATTAAGAAGAGAGGGGGAAAAAATTAAAGATCGAATAAGTCGCTTTACGACAAGCACAGTGCATTGGTTGTTGTGATAAATAGCTCTCACCTCCGTCTCACATAAAATACTTAGTTTCGGCTCTTCAGGATTAATTACCCATGTTCCTGAAGAGAAAGGATAGGTTCAGATGAGAAATTGCAACCGTTGTGCTGTGCGTTCTGTTGTCCTCTAGCCCGTCCTGACCTCATAACCCTATCTACTCAAACACAAATAGGTATGCATGTGCCCACACACAGCCTAAGCCCTTCATCTGCCCTGCCTGCCCGTGTACATCTGTCTTTTCCAGCAAAGCAAACATCCACTTACCTCTTAGCTTAGAAGCCGGCGTTTCTGGTTGCACCTCCTTTGTTTCTAGGGGTGGTACTTTTTCTAAAAATAGAATAAGACAAAAAGTATATATGTACTTATCATCAATCTTGAAAAAAGGAGAAACAAGTTAAATAGGAAGAAAAATAAATGCCTATGTTTGTTTCAATTTCAAATGTCCCCCCCTTTTTGTAAATAAGAATTGAATAGAGACACACATGG
Source organism: Microtus ochrogaster (assembly GCF_000317375.1). Taxonomy (NCBI): domain Eukaryota; kingdom Metazoa; phylum Chordata; class Mammalia; order Rodentia; family Cricetidae; genus Microtus; species Microtus ochrogaster. The sequence continues at coordinate 107,397,478 of NC_022009.1, forward strand.
GGGTCAGCTCTTTGGGAAGATAATGATACACAACTTTTCACACACCAGGGCCACTTTATTGGTTCCTAGTTAGCTTTAGCTACAAACTTAACACAGCCTAGAGTTGCCTGAGAAAGGACTATCAATAGAGGAACTGAATGGGCCAGATTCACTGGTGGGCATGCGCCTTAATTTTTTATTGCTGTGCTAAGACATCGTGTTCCAGGCAGTGTATAGAAGAAAGAAGAATTTATTGGTGGCTTACAGTTTCAGAAACTGAGCCCATGACCATCATGGCCGGGAGCATAGAAGCAGGCAGGCAGGCAGGCATGGTGCTAGAACATTAGCTGAGATTTTCCATCTTTACCTGAAAGCGGAAGGCAGAGACACCTCCCTGGGAATGGTAGGAGTTCTTGAAACCATCGAGCCCATCTCCAGTGACACACCTGCTCCAACAAGGCCACACCCCCTAATCCTTTCCAAACAGTTCCACCATCTGGGAACCAAGGATTCAAATATATGAGCCTATGGGGGGCATCCTCATTCACCCACCTCAGCATGTCTATGGGGGGTTGTCTTGGTTGCTAATTGAGGTAGAAGGGTCAGCCACTATGGGCGGCTCCATTCTCTGGTCAGGCTGTCCTGGCTTATGATAAGTAAGAAAGCTAGCTAAGCATGGGCCAGCCAGTAGCTTTCCTCCACGGTTTCTCCTCTGAGTTTCTGCTTGAGTTCCTTCTCTGACTTCCTCAAACAATGAACTGTAAAACTGTAAACTGAAACAAGCCCTCTCCTCCCCATAATTTCTTCTAAAGATTTATGTAAGGTACATTAAATGTTGAATTTTTTTTTCTTATGGTGCTGGGGGTTGAACCCATGGTCTTTTGCATTTTAGATGGGCACTTTTCCATAGTCTCTCTACACCCTAAACCATAGCTTATTAAATAAATTTTTAAAAAAACACTATTTTTTATTGATGGTTTGTAAATTTTTAAAAGAGTGCATATGTCCTTTCTATAATAAACAGAAGGATATAAAACAAAAATATAATGGGCCTCTCTCTTTCTCTTTCAAGACAGGGTTTCAGTGCATATCTCTGGCTGTCCTAGAACTCACTATGTAAACCAGGCTGGCCTTGAACTCACGAAGCTCTGCTTGCCTATACTTTCTGAATACTTCGACTAAAGGTAAATGCCACCATGCTTGTCTCAATGGCAGGTTATTTCTTGATGAATACAAACACTGCCAATTATCAAATACTGTGTACCAATGACTTTAAATATCTAATCTCATTTTGATGATCAGCACTTCTGTGTCACTAGTTCTGCTAAGAGATAAGGTGACTGAGGCTTGATGAGATGAACAGATTTGTCCAGTATCTCAATGTTTATTTACACTACCTGGATTCATCATCAGCCCTGCTGCCCTTCCACACTGGTTGATTTTCCAATTTGCAATCCAACCCCTAACCCCCATCCAGCAATAGCTAAGGAATCAAAATACTCACTTGGTTCCTTCTTAGAAATTTGTTGAAGCCAACTTTCTTCTGTTTGTATTGATATCTGAACTCTTTCATACAAACTTGGGTACATATCTCTGAAATTTAAATCACAATGTTATATGGTTGTTAGCAGATCTACTCTCTATAGTATATTTTCAGCTGAATGACATATTCCCATAGAAAGTTCTGATGTTTTCTTTGAAATATTTTCTTCCATTCCTATATTTTCAGTAAAGTTAAACAGGACTTGTGAATCAAATCAATTCCTTGGAAAGCCTTCCTTCCTGGGAGTCCTCAGGTTTGAGGTCCATGAGAGACAGCGAGAGAACTGACCTTCTGGGTAAGAGTTTTATTAGGAGTTACTGAATGCCATAGACAGACAGCATGGTGGAGGTTCTGAAGAGAGTGCAGGCCCGGGAAGTTAAGTGGTAAGCCGGAGGCCCCATGCCATATCAATCATAGTGTATATTGTTGTCTCTGATTACCAGCAATGGCAGAAAGTGGGAAGGATGTGGCCTTTCATCCATCACACAGGATGTGACCTGTAGCTCCTGGGGGCTTGTGGTACGTGCTAAACATTTTCTGAGGAAGTGAGGATTACAGGCTCCTAGAGAGCCGCAGGAGAGTGCCTGGCACTTCTTTCACAGCAGCTGTGAGGGTGAGAAAGAGATTGATGTAGGTGAGCATAGCCTGAGTAGGCCCAGCTCAAACGCTGTAGGTAAGCATAGCCTGAGTAGGCCCAGCTCAGACACAGTAGGTGAGCATAGCCTGAGTAGGCCCAGCTCAAACACTGTAGGTGAGCGTAGCCTGAGTAGGCCCAGCTCAAACGCTGTAGGTGAGCATAGCTTGGGTACAGCAGCTCTCCCCTGACTCTTTCTAGATCCTAGAGGTTGCTAACGTCATCTCTTCCCTGTAGGGATTTACTAGCTCTGTACCTGCCTGCACATGTGTGGAATCCATACAGCTTGTGCTAGTGATGTGCACATTTAAACCTTTGCATGAGGGCTGGAGAGATGGCTCAGAGGTTAAGAGCACAGACTGCTCTTCCCGAGGTCCTGAGTTCAATTCCCAGCAACCACATAGTGGCTTGCAGTCATCTATAATGAGATCTGGTGCCCTCTTCTGGCATGCAAGCATACATGGAAAGAATGTTGTATACATAATAAATAAATAAATCTTTAAAAAAAAATAAACCTTTGCATGAATTTAAGTTCACACTGCATCTCATTTAGTTTAAAATCAATACAGGGCTGGGCATGTTGGACAGGCATCGAGGCACAAGGGTGAACTCCAGTTCCAGTGAGACTGTCTCGGGAAAAACAAGGTGGAAAGCAAAAAAGGGAGATACTTCTGGCCTCCACACGCTCATGCAGGCTTGACTGTACCTGTGCACAAACATGCGTACACCTACTGCACACACACGTGTGTGCGCATACACATTTTACAGACTTCTTGTTTGCTTATTTGTTTTTCAAGACAGGGCTTCTCTGTGTAGCTTAGCTGTCATGGAACTTGCTCTGTAGACCAGGCTGACCTTGATCTTAGAGATTTGCCTGCCTTTGCCTCCTGAATGCCAAGAAATTATACAAACTTTCTAAAAAGCACTGATGTTAAGGAACATGCATGGTAATCAAACAACTCTAGTGGTAACAAGTAAGCATTGCGTTTCAACCTCCCTTGCTTCTTTGCATTTTAATCAAACGATTGTGTTTTCTAAAACGATCGAACAACATTTGTTTCAATTAGTCCATGTGGCATCGGTGCCTCTTCACCACGGGTCAGCTGTGTCTTCACCTGCCTCCCTGACACACCGTTCCTGGCACATTGCATCAGTGACCTGCGTTTGTTTTTCGGTTCTGAAATGACTGTGTCCTAGAATAGGCAAAGAACTCCTCTGTGGAGGCCTCTGGGGCAAGTCTCCGAGGCGATCCTGTTTATCTAACCTTCCTGAGAGACAAGCTGTGGGGATTACTGCACGAGAGGGAAATCCCCAGACATTTACTGTGTATTTCCCTCGCGATGCCATAGCTACCAAAAATGAATACATTTTTTTTTTTAATTTAAGTATCCTTGTTTTCCTTAGTCTTCCATCAGATAGTGTTTATGGAACTGCTAGGTGGAAGATACATGAGGATGGCCACCGAATTCACTCTGTGGAGAGCAATCCAGCGTGGGAACGAAGGCTGCTTTGCCCGTGCTGTTTCAATTACCTCCACAAAAGCTAATCTAAACCTTGGTGTTTCCTTTTCCCTGGCAAGGGAGTGGAAGCCCATGCAGATGAAGGGACATCCACAAGAGTCAGAGAGGCTCTTCCCTTGGTCCAAAGCTTGTTTGTCACTTTTCATCTGTGTCTCACTGTTGCCCCGTTGCTGAGAAGAAACACTAGGACCAAGGCAGGTCTTACAAGTCATCCAATTGGGGGCTGGCTTACAGTTTCAGAGGGTTAGTCCACGGTCATCATGGTGGGAGGCTGACAGGCGTGGGGCTTGAATGCTTTACGTCCTGATCTTCAGGTACACGAGAGACAGACAGAGTCAGAAACAGAGACTGGGCCTGACGTGGGCTTTTGAAATCTCAAGCCCATCTCCACTGACACACTTCCTTCATCGAGGCCACATCTCCTCCAGCAAGGCCACACCTCCTAATCTTTTTAACTTTCTCAAACAGTTCTACTCTGTGATGACTAAGCATGCTAGTATGTGAGCCTATGGGGGGGGCATTCTCACCCAAACCCCCACAGTCTGCCTTCTAAAGTGTGCACCATTGTAATGAGAGTAACAGTAAGGCAACTGAAAATGGAAGTTGAAGTGATGTTGGTTGCAGTTTTAGGGCATTAAAGAAAAAAAAAACCCATCCCAAATCTCACCAAATTCAGTAAAGACTACTTGAAGTTTGTGTGTGTGTGTGTGTGTGTGTGTGTGTGTGTGTGTGTTTAGTTTTAAAAACATCTTCTTAGGAATATTTATGAGACACAAGAATCTTGTCTGGAAAAGAGCTTCCCACAGACTTGAAATCACATGGCTGAAGACCAGGACAACATGGCAGCTCAGTACAGAAGGCTTCCTCCTCCTGCAGATCTTACTGAAGAAAAACGCACTCCACACATCTGGCTCTGGAAAGATGCTCTCTTTGGCATGTAAGGAATACTCACCCCCTTAAAGGATATGTCACTGTAGGGCAGAGCAGGACCAGAGCGGAGGAGACGAAAACTTCAAACAAGAGAAACGTCTCCCAAAAGGGAATTTCTATCTTCATACAAGCAAAAATTGAAAGGAGGGAATGGTGGCTATCATCATAGTAAGTCAAAAAATGACCCTGGAACAGCCAGTCAGGAAGGTGTCTTGTTCTTTTATTTGGGGCACCTGACAGCAGTTTTTTTTTCTTTAAAAAATTATCTTAGTTTTTTGTGTATGAGTGATTTGCCTGCGCGTACGCACGTGTACCGTGTGTGTGTGCCTGGTGCCATTTGGAGACCAGGAACTGGCTGGAGTTACAGA
>NC_022009.1:107403556-107405105 GCF_000317375.1 Microtus ochrogaster
GAAGGGGGAGAGACAAAGGGCAGGGGTGAGGATGAGAAGGGTTTGAAGCAGACTGATCACTAACCCTGGGTCCTGGGAGCAGATGAGGCAATGTCTTCGGATCTTAAAGGACCAGGCTTTGAGACACAGGCTAGGTTGTATTACTGATAAAGGCTGATGGTAAAATAGACGTTTGCAGGCAGGGAACAGCTTAGGAATTTGAGTACTCATGAGAACTACATGAAAAATACTATCTAAAGAATTTCCTCAGCCAAAAGAAAGGAAGGAAAGGTGGACAACTGGAAATCAAGCGAATGTGGCCATGAAACAGCCCAGAGAACGTGAAGGCAACCGAATACAACCGAATGGGAAATCTTGGTTTCTAGGCAACATCAGATTTTATATTCTTGTCCATGTATCCAATATACTGGATTCTTAACATGCAACTGAAGATTTTTTTCAATTTTCTCAAACTGTAACTAACAAAATAATGCACATATTTGTAAAATATATTATATATTATAAAACTGCAAAGTAATACAATTTCTTAGGAATTTGTAGTTAATATGATTTGCTTCTCTCTCTCTCTCTGTGTCTGTTTGTAATTTGTTAATTAGAAGCCTAGAAGAGAAGAGATAGAAGAAAGCAGTAGTGGATTTAGAGTTAATTTTATAAGTTAACACTAATGCTGATAAATCAAAAAGTAGAGGTTTAAGTTCTTTACAGTTCTAAATTCTAGAAAATTAAAAAAAAAACCAAAAAACCAAATCAAACAAAACCAACAATCAAATAGATGGAGAGGAAATTAATACTTAGGTCAGAATTTGATAAATCAAGTGAAAATGGTCTTTAAAATTGTAGTTGAGGGCGGGAGAGATGGCTCAGAGGTTAAGAGCACTGTCTGCTTTTCCAGAGGTCCTGAGTTCAATTCCCAGCAACCACATGGTGGCTCACAGCCATCTGTAATGAGATCTGGTGCCCTCTTCCGGCCTGCAGGCATGCATGGAGGCAGAATGTTATATACATAATAAATAAATAAATCTTTTAAAAAAAGTGTAGTTGAAAGGGTGGAGAGGTAGTTTAATTGGTAAAAGACTTGCCTGACATCCACAAGGCTGTGGTTTCCTCTCCCAGAATACATGTAAAAAAGCTGGTCATGGCAGTTAACATCTGTAACCCTAGCAACAGGGACGCAAAGACCAGTGGGCCCCTGGGGTTTGACCAGTTAATCTAACAATGAGAGGCATTATCCCAAAGAAGATGAGCAGCCCCTCAAGACGATGCCTATGCACGAACATAGACACATGTACCCCCCATGTGTGCACACACATGCACACACATATGTAATAGGAAAACCAAGAATGCCAAAATTATGTTAACTCTGGTGGCTCAGGGAAGAGATGATGTGGAGATTTTCAATTTTATTGGTTTGTCTACTCTATTTTTTTTAAAAACCACACATTGCATTAGAAATTTGAATTAAATGCATAAAAATCAAACATTTTCTCTCTCTCTCTCTCTCTCTCTCTCTCGTGTGTGTGTGTGTGTGTGTGTGTGTGTGTGTGTGTGT
>NC_022009.1:107405258-107406888 GCF_000317375.1 Microtus ochrogaster
GTGGAATGTGCAAGTGAGTGCAGCTGCCTCTTGAGACCAGAGGTGCTGGAGCCTGGAGCTGGTGTTGCAGGCCTTTGTGGAACACCCCTGAGTGGGTGCTGGAAACCCAACTTAGTACACTCCCTTAACTATTGAACCTTCTTCTAGCCCCAGCACGTATACTATTGTCTACGTGGTCTGTCCTTACTATGCATCGTGTTGATAAGTAGACACATCACATTTACAGGTGGGCAATAAGATGAAGCCAGCAACCTCATCTTTCTCTCTTACAAAGTGACTACTAATGTAGGAATTGTTGGTTGTTAATTTTCTTGTTTTAACAAGGGTTGCCCCAGACTCTGGAATGTTAGGATTACAGCATGTACTAGCATGCTTGGGAGAAAAAAACAAAAAAACAAAAGCAAAAACAACCAAACTCTTTGAAGAAGTACGTTGTAAGTGACTTGCGCTATTCGTAACCAATCTAAAATCTAAAACCAATCTATCTACTTAAAAAAATATGACAATTGAAAACATTTTCTTACCTATCTACAGTCACTTCAGACAAGTCTTTCTTAAATGTTTGAAATATTTTAGGATAACCTGTTGAATGAAACATTGAACTATTAAGCCATTCCATGCCACGGGTTCTTGAAGGGAAATTTTGTTCCCAGGGAACATTTGGTGAGGGATGAAGACAGCCTGGTTGTCACAGGGATGTATGTGTATGACTTTGTGCGCATGCGCCCGCGTGTATTTACAAGCACATAATCAGGGGTAGAAGAGGCCAGGGATACTGGTAAACAACACATCCTAGAATACGCGAGGACACCACCGTTTCCCCAACTGTAAAGACAAACCCCCTGGAAAATGCGAACTGTGAGAGTTTGAGGAGTGGTTCTAAGTGCCCTGCTTTCCTTTTTCTTTCCTTGCGGGGCCAGCAAGGAAGTTCAAGGCACAGGAGGGAGCTGTGTGTTACTACAGAACCCGGTAAGTTGCTCGGTACCCTTCAGGCAACCCTGTCAGGGGAGTGAGAGAACCATCTTCCACCTTTTACTAAGCGATTCCTCTATATCCTACACTAGGAGCCATCATGGCCTTCAGTCAAGACTTGATAGTGTCTGTGGAGTGAGCAGCAGAGGGAGGGGTGCACAGGTTGCCCCCAGGTCAGCCCCCCCTCCCCAAGAGAAACCCAAAACTACTTCTATGGGATGAGGCGCCGCCTCCGCTGCTGCTGCTGGGAGCAGAAGAGCCCCCGCTGGGCTGCTGTAACTCCTCCTCGCTCCACGTGGGGCTGGTTAGACGGCTGGGTGGGGGCGTGGAGCTCAGGCTGGGGGTGACTACGCTAGTTAGCCGAGGACGAAATTCTAAGCCTTCGTCGTCCTTGTCGGAAAGGCCTTCACGGTTGTCCATGGTTTTCCAGAGGTCGTTACCGTCCACCAACTGGTCGGGATTGTCTTGTTGGTGGCTCGCCACTTCCTCCCTCCCCTGTGTCCCCTCCGCCTCCTCTTCCTCCTCTTCCTCCAACACCTCCTCTTCCTCGATCGAGGCCTCATCGGGCTCCTTCGGGCTGCCCTTCCCGGGCTCCTTCGGGCTGCCCTTCCCGGGCTCCTTCGGGCTGCCCTTCCCGGGCTCCTTCGGGCTGCCCTTC
>NC_022009.1:107407573-107416600 GCF_000317375.1 Microtus ochrogaster
TGGTCTCGAACTCACAGGGATCCGCCTGCCTCTGCCTCCCGAGTGCTGGGATTAAAGGCGTGCGCCACCACCGCCCGGCTAACGGCTGACATATTTTGAGTCACTCTAGCCCTAGTTTGGTCTATTGCTCGATCCACCCTTTCATCTTGAAAGTAGAAAGACCTGAGATATCTGGCCACCACGGACCACCTCTTATCTTCTAGGGCTTTTGTTTTCAATTCATGGTACTTTAATTATTTTGTAAGATATTTGCCCATACTCAGAAAGGTATCCAGGAAAACATAGCGGACATCGTGTTGACTTGTTCATTGCATGCCCTGGGTCAGGCCTAGAGTCACTGTGTGTGATTCCTGCTATGTCACTTGACCTTTGCCGGTCTTTGTGGGGTGAAATGGCAAATATTTGTGGATATTGAATATAAAATGGTGGTCTGTAACTATGAACAGGTTTCATCAAAGACCACTGGAAACACGAAGGAAGACAAGGGTACTAGTAGCATGGTGCCTTTGGGAGGACCTATCAGCGGACAGATGTCCTTCAAGTGGTTTGGAAGAGGATCTAAGGAAGAGTTTCTGTTGGGAGGCAGGACAACTCCGTGATATGGATTATGCAATGCCACAATGGCCCTAACTTCTGTTTTTATATAGACAATCCTAAGTGGCCCTGCTTTGTTTCTTTTTAGCATACCGTCAGAGTGACCCTTCTTGAGGAGTTGTTCCTATAGATAATTCCTGTCCCACAGAAGAGCACATGGTTTCTTGTGAATGTCCTGCTAGCTTGTCCTAACACCGAGGCTTAGCTGTGGGCCATGGGTGTCTAGCCAGTCTTTCATGCAAGGGTCTTACCAGTAAGATTCTAAAGTGAACGAGAAGTTAGGTGTGTTGGTTCACTGAGCAACGTTTTATGGTTGTTAATTCAAGACTGTATTAAGTACTACTATGAGCCAAGCCTCTGTTGGAAGTGGGGCCAGGACAGTAGGCAGAAGAAGACTGTCTAAGTAACTGGCAAAAGTACCTAACTCCCTGGCAGGGTTCAGAGAGATAACTGGATAAGATTTGCATTAGGAATTAGACCAGGGAGTGAGGGGTACAAATTAGTCAACACGTGTGGGGGGGGGGTCTTTGGAAAAAGGGTCAAATGTGTGTGGACATAAAGAGCATTGCAGCAGGTCCAGGACAGGAAGACACTCCAGCCAAGAGACCTGGAGAGGTGGGGAAGTGTAGTGAGCTCGTGTTTGTACAAATAAAGTTTGCCTGGAGATCAGAGGGCGGAGCTAGTCACTAGCTAACCATAGAGGTCTGGAGGTCTGTACAGACAGACAGGAAGTGATATGGCTGGGCAGAGAGAGGAAGCGATGTGTCCAGAGGAAACAGGAACTCAGTCTGTTTTCCACTGGGAAGGTGAGTAGGTAAAGTGGCTGTCGTTTGGCTCCTTCTTCTTTCTGACCTCTCTGTATCTGACTCTGGGCTTTTATTATTAAGAACTATTAGAACTCGTGCTCCGGGGAGTAAATAGGATACGTGGGATTTAAGATGAAAAAAGCCTTTGTAGACAACTTTAGAACTATGGGAACGGGTGCTAGGGGTGAGCCTAGAGCCTGGGGTATACACCCTACAGCTGAGCTTAAACGCTAGTAAGAGCACTCTGGTGTTAGAAACAGCTTGAGGTCCTCAAATTCAACTGGCCTTCTACATGGGGAAGTGACTTGTTTAAAGGGATCCAGCTGTGTTTCTGCTTCCAGAGATCTCTGAGGACAGTCATACTGTGGGGAGAGACGGGGGTCAGGGTAGGTGTGCTTAGTCAAGACGGCCTGCCTCTGGATGGCTTCTGTGACTGCTCCGTTTCCCCAGTTCCGATGTAGGCTACAGGTAAAGAGTATTCCTTTTTGGATATGTTCAGCCTCCTTCCGGGACTCTCCTTCCACAGGGACCAGGGTCTTGTTTACCTTGATGCTACTGTCTGTCATTCTGAGAAGGGGTCATTTAGCACTCCCCGTTTCCCATGTCTTCTTAGGATTTGGGACTTGAGAAGTAACAAATTACGTGGCTGGGGGGGGGGGGGGGGGGGGGGGGGGGGGGGGGGGGGGGGGGGGGGGGGGGGGGGGGGGGGGGGGGGGGGGGGGGGGGCGGGATCAAGCCTTCATTCCTTGATGCTCAAACTGGAAAATCAGTCACATACCTTTCTGCTTAGTTACTCTTTTCCTTTTGGAAAACTGATCCCGGGTTTTATTTATTTTGTCTTAGATCCATAAAATTCTGTTTAGAAAATACTGATAACTTCAGCGATCTGTAAAATAATGTCTGGAGAGCTTCATATGAGCACCCACATGTATTTTAGGAACCCACATTTTCCCTGCCACAAATATATAGTGTTATGTAATTGTTTTCTCTGTTGTCATGGGTTGTTTGCTTTCCCCTCTACTTACTGACCTGATACCAGTACTTTGAGAAAGGCAAGACTTCAATTTTTGTGCAATTCCTGTTTCTTATTGGTGTTCAGGATACTGTAGATATTTCCACGTTGTTGAGGTATCATGGGTGTAGCTTCCTTGTCATTTCTTATGAGACACATTCTTGCGGTGACTTCCTGGTCCTTCGGTGTTGGGAGCAGTGAGACCCCAGATCCTGAATTTCTTGTAAACAACTTGTTTTCCCCTGATCTGAGTGCCTACAGCTGCTCTGAGCACGAGACCTTCAGAAGTTCCTGATGGCAGGAGAGTGGTTTCTGGTGGGTTTGGCTGGGGCGTGGCTATCTCTATGTAATCTGCCCCTGAACACAATAAAGGGGCATTCTTGGGGAATTCAAGGATGACACCCCCCCGCCCCGTGTTTGTGTATTTTAACCTCCAAGCCCCTTGCCCGAAGTTTGTGAACTGGGTAATAGCGCACCGAGTGCAGACACGGGGGCACGGTGCACTTTGGCTTTAATGACCTTTCTGCCCCCTCCTTTGCCATGTTTGCTGAGCCTTAGGTGCAGGTTTGTGTTGTCGATGTATCCTTTGGGTGATGGGCCCCCTTAGAATCGCTTGTTGTCTTCCTTTGACCTGTTGTGGTTTTCTGTAATGATCTCTGTCTGTTGCAAAGAGAAGGGGGTGAGAGCTACTTTACCTATGGGTATAAGCATAAGTATTTAGACTGCAATTAGTGATTGTGCTGGGTTAATAAAGTGGCAGTAATAGATTCTTCTCTAAGATCTATGACCTGACTAGCCCCGGGTGGTTAGCTAGTTTCAATACCAGGTATGGCTTTTCTCCTATTGATCAGTCCTGAAGTCTGATTGGAGAACTCTTGGTTCCCATGAGGAAATGAGTGCCACTATTGCACCCTACAGGGTCTCACGCTGTGTTCATCTTCGGGTGGTTCGTAGCATCACAGCTGGGTGGGACCAGTGGTTGCTTATCGCTTGGAAGCTTGCAAAGCACCTTATCAGGGTTACGAAATCTCGTCCTCAGAGAGGAGGCTTTCCAGACAGATCAGGCTGGGGTCCTCCAGAGCTGTGTCTGAAGCAGATGGCATCTCTAGTGACTTATTTCCAACCTCTGAGAGGCAGCTGAAGGCTACATCAGTGGTCTACATTGTTTTGGGGGTCTCTGACAACAGCTAGAAGAGGGGTTTCTTATGCCTGATATCTGGACTTTTCTTAGTAGTTTCATAGATATTTCTTAGCAGTTCGTGAAGAAGGTGCATTTCCTCAGAATATTTTTTGTTAAGCCTTGCTCTGATTTACAGTGGAAGAGGAATATTAAAGAACCACAGCTTTGCCTACAGCCAATTACTGAAGAATGTGTCTGGCTGTGCTAGCCTAAGAAGGGCGTATTTGTAAACATCAGAGCTTCTGTTTCCCACCTGCTCTGTTCAGAAGGTGATTTCGGGAAGGCTGCATCTGCCTCTTGATTAGCAGTGACATCTGCTGTCTTTGTTCTTGATACTGTATTTCTATCCATCCTCCTGTTCCCTCTCATAAGAAGGGAGGCCCCAGGAAGGGGAGTGGGAGAGAAGTGAGAGACGGCTCTACCAGAAACTCTCCTGGAGCTTGGTGAGACACCTGAGTGGGAAGCAGTTCTCAGGAAGGAGCTGGCCATCCATCACCTGATGATATCACCTGGCAGGATTATTTACTATCCAGAGCCCCAGCTATTATAAAAGAAAGAGATGCTCATGACAGAAAAAAAATGGGAAATGCATGGAAGAAACTGAAAAAGAAACGCATGCACAGCTTTCCTGAAGCCAATCCTAACATTTACAGATATTTTCTCCCTGTCATGTTTCTACATCTTGCCTTTCCCCCACTTAGCATGACTTTATAAATACACTCATCTATTTTATTAACCTTTATGTCAAGTATAAGTACCCTGAGATTTCATTATGCGTTGCATTCAGTTAAAAGAATTAGTCAACAAATATTCCATCCTATGCTTCAGCCTCCAAGGCTGTAGGATATTACACAGACACGGCCCTTCACTCCTTGAGCCTTCTATTCTGGAAGGGGTTAAAGCAGGGTAAGATCATTAGCTCTATACGTGAGATAATCAGGGTGTGCTATTGTAAGACACCGGGTCTGCCCTTAATATTCCATGTGTGGTGACTTGTTAAAAGCAGCCCCAGGATGCCGGGGTGCCAAGCTCATGCCCACTGTAGGACTCTTGTGCTGGTGTGTCAGCCCTTGGTACAGAACAGCATTCAGTTTCATTTTCCCCGCCTAGCTCTATTCTGTCCTATCACAGGCCAAAGCAGATTCTTTATTCATTAACCAATAAAAGCATCACATATACAGAATGACTTCCCACACCACCAGAAGAAATTTTTTAAAATGTAACTTACATAGGTAGAGTTGTATACAGTTTACAGGTCTACAACTTGGCACATTTTATACATGCTGAGTCGTGTTTTAATAACTGAATATTAACCATGTATCTATTAAGCTAAATGTCTCCATAAGCTATGTGGCAATATCATCAGTCATTTTTTTTTTTTTTCAGTGAAACACATAAGTCTTCACTTGCCTGGCTGCTGCAATGCTATCTACACAGGCTGCCATTCTGAGACTTCAACGAAACCATTCTTCTGACTGGTAAGTGGACACAGAACATGCTTCTCCATGCCCACCAAGTTAGTCTTATCTTTTCTTGTGGCAGCTGTCTTGGTTGACTAGGCCAGGCCTAGTCAGTATAGCACCTCACAGTTCTGAAATCCCAGGCATCTTCCCTCAGGGGTGTGGCACTTGATGGGAAACACAGGTGTGGTACCTGGTAGAAGCAGCTTTCGCTTTTAAAGATGGATGTACTGTCTTTGGAGCAACTTGCCATTCTGGACAGATAAACTTTCTGGGAGAGACACCCCTAGAGGTTTCCAAGAGCTCTGTAGAAGCCCTTGGGGAGACTGGTACGTGGAACAGATCATCACAGATGCCCCTCCTCCCTTCCGTATACTCCTTTGTGGTAGAACTTTGCGACTTCTCTCCTCACGTCTCCCCTGTTTACATCTGCTTTGGTGAAACTGGCACTAGCCGAGTGCAAACAAGCTGGAAAATACCCGTGCAGAGAGAGGCTTGCCTGTGAATATCATGTGACAGCCTGGGCTCATCCTTGGGGGATGGGAGCCATGTGGAGCAGAGACCAGCCGTTGCAGTGGAGGGTCCTTCGATTGAACACTGCCACCCAGCTGAATGTCGAGATCTCTCGTGACCTCCGCAGCTGGTCACAGGTATGAGCCAGCCGGCTCAAGCTCAGATCGGCACCGCAGACCTCAGCTGTGAGGCGTGAACTAAGTCCTGTGCTGTCGTGTGTGAGTTTACAAGACAAAACCCACTGGATTTCGGGAGAGTTGGTTACTTAGCACTAGACCTTGAGGCTATGTCTGAGGGCTCCCGTGTCCGGGATCTTGTAGCCCTGTTCTGTTGTTTAGTTTCCTGCTGGTTTTTGTTGTTCTTGTTCATATAGCCTTGTCCCCTTACACATTTGATTAATGTTTGTATGTTATACACCGGATGCTATTTAAAAAATTACGGAAACCATTGCAGGTCAGCATATTCAGGAAACGGGAACACCCGAGAGCAAAGGGTCCTCTCACCTGCCTTGCCTGATTTCCGCTTCTACCTGGTTGACGCCCAGGAATTCTGACAAAAACTGACTGACCAGGCGGCCAAACTGCTGTACTCCTATTTCTGACACCCTTCCCAAGCAAGGCTGTTAATGATTTGTGAACTTGGCCTTTTTTCTATCCTCCTTGTGATCTGTTTATAGCTAAACCCCTTTGAGTTCTTTGTGTCCACCAGAACTCCCTTCTTCACCTAGGAACCAGCACAGTGTGTAAAAGTCTTTCAAGGCTGAAACCGAAGATAAGAAACAGGCTTTCTTTCCGTAATATCTCCACTTAGCTGCAGCCCCAAAGCATGCAGCCCCAAAGCCAAGTGAGACGCTTGGTGCTCCCTCTCCTAATACCCATACTTGGCTTTCTTTGTGGAGACCTTTTCTTCCTGTTTAATCAGTGAGCTTGCTAAGTTTGCTCCACTCAGTCTTGAACTTTGTTCTGGGCAGGTTGACTGCACCAAGCAGCAGCCTCGCCCACCCCCAGACTCCTCGGGCCACACTGCAGCAACATTTGCTGCATTTCCTGCTTCTGGTGATAAACTGAGGTTGAAGATTATATAATCTTCCTCTGGAGAGACTTACACTTGCTTAGGAAGGCACGTAGGCGTACTTATAATAAGAAATAATATAGAATCTACCCAGCTCTATTTTGGTGATTGCCAGAATTTGAAGCTAAAGCAGGGCTTCGCCTATGTCTATGTAACCCTGGTGTTTAAAACACAGCCCAACAGGCCCTCCATTGGCTTCATGGTAGGTCCACCAGTTCCCTTTCCCACTCTTGGTTGGAACTGACCTCGTTTTCTGCTGTTAGCCCACTCCAAATTGTAAGAGAATTTGTTCAGACCCTTGGTTAGCATTTAAAAACCTACATGTACCTCGGATAAAGAGCGCAGAGGTACTGACTGGGTCTGGTTTACCTTCTTCCTATCAGTTGCCTTGGTTGTGGTTCTTTTACACAGGCACAGAAAAGTTAATAGACAAAAGGACGTAACCCATCCCTTTTGGTTTGCTAAATGCCCAGTCCTCGTTCCTCGCTCCTCGCTCCTTTGTGGATTCCAATGGGATTTCTGGAAAACTACACAAAACTCTGTCTTTAAAAAAGCCGTTGGCTTTTTTTTTTTTTTTTTTGCTCTGATGCTAGCTATATTTTATGTCTTCATCCTTTGAATTGCATACAAG
Source organism: Microtus ochrogaster (assembly GCF_000317375.1). Taxonomy (NCBI): domain Eukaryota; kingdom Metazoa; phylum Chordata; class Mammalia; order Rodentia; family Cricetidae; genus Microtus; species Microtus ochrogaster. The sequence goes on from NC_022009.1 coordinate 107,414,841, forward strand.
CTCAAAGAAACTAGTACTATTTATGACGTTGGGAGAATCAAATGATGCAGCGTATGCAATGAACCTAATGTTGTGCTCGTTATTAGCTGTTATCATAACCAAAATTTACCATTTTGGAGGGAAAAAGAATAATGGATTACATTTGATGGTTTGTATGACAGCTATTTTTATGTTTTGGGCAGTTTCAACTCATGTGCAGTTTATTTCTTTTTTCCCTCAGTTCTCCCTCCCTCCATTCCTCCCCCAACCCCTTACAACAGGGTGTAGTAATACAGACGAACAGGAGGGGGCAGCATACCGTTGCACTAACAGCTCAGCCCATAGGACTTGACTAGTACCAAGGAAAAGTGAAAAGTCCACCCTCTAATACAACCTGATATTCTATGGGAGGGAAGCACTCTGGGAAGTTACTCTGAAGGACAGTGGCTGCATTGCCCCCACGCACGTCTGCCTTAAGGAGGGCGGAGACCGTCTCCTCAGTTCTCACGGATACCCTTCGCACTTGCGGCGAGCAGTTTTCCTCAGCTGAGAGGCTACAGCTGGTAGCCTTCCTTTGGAAGTGCTGTCTTAGAACGTGCTTTAATAGAATGTCTTGTTTCTGGGGCACCCAGGAGAGTTCCGAACCTAGGGAGTTCCTTGCAACATCTGCTGAGCTTCTGTTCAAGTGTAACTGTGTGTACTCCCCGAGTCCCTCGAAGCTAGAGGCTGTACACGCATCATGTTTATGTCTCCCTAGTTTACCACAGTGTATCCTAGTGAGGCAGGGCTACGCCGCACCAAGGGCAGGAGCTGGGAGAAGAGGGACAGTTAGGGTCGCGATGTTCGGGAACAGTAGCGCTCTCCTGTTGTGCCCCGCCTACAGAACTGTCTTGAGTAACCTCTTTCTTTTCTCAGTTTAAAATTTTCATGGTTTTGAGCATCCAACACACGGGGTACTATATTTACATTGTCCCCACCTCCCCACTTCCACCTCCAACTTCTCCCTTGTTCCCACCTCGTCTCTTGAATTCACTACCTCCTCTCCTATAGTTCCTGTTATATATAAACACACACTTGCAGGCACAAGCATGCATGTGCTCATACACACCCACACAGCCTACTGAGTCCATTTAGTGTTGCTTGTATGTACATGTGTTTGGGGCTGACCACTTAGGAATGGATAACATATCAAGGTCCCTGGAGAAAACTGATTCTTCCCCCCCCCCCCAAAAGCAGCCACTGACTGCCTGTGGCTCATTGTTTAAGGATGGAGGCCTATGAAACGTCCCCTATTTACATTGCCATGTCAACTGGGGTTGTCATTGTGCAGGTCTTGTTTTGGCAACTATATTGTTGAGATTTCAGGGATGCAACAACCCTGTCATGTCTAGAAGACACCGTCTCACAGGTAGCATTGTTTAAGAATATTTAACCATGTAAGGCTGTGTTGCATTTGTTTGTGCTGTGAAATATCACTTTAACTGTGGAAAGGTGTGCTACATTTGTCTCTGCTGCCTTTTTAATTATGTAAAGATGTGCTGCTTTTGCTTAGACTTCATTTGTTTAACTATGTAAAATGTGTTGCTGTTTCACCGTGCCTTTCTGAGGCACCTGATTGGTCTAATGAAAAGCTGAATGGCCAATAGCTAGGTAGGAGATGAATAGGCACGGTTGGCAAGCAGAGAGAATAAGTAGGAAGAGAAATCTAGGGGAGAGAGAGGGAGGGACAGAGAGAGAGAGGGAGAGAAGGAGAGAGAAAGAAAGGGAGGGGGAGGGAGGGA
>NC_022009.1:107417204-107424625 GCF_000317375.1 Microtus ochrogaster
CAGAGATCCGCCTGCCTCTGCCTCCCGAGTGCTGGGATTAAAGGCGTGCGCCACCACCGCCCGGCGATCCCCCACTTTTTACACAAAGAAGGTTTTCTGTTGAGGGGTGAGAGCTACACTTACCTGTGGATTCTAGCATAAGTGTTTAGAATGCAATTAGAGAAACTATCGTGGGCTAGGAGAATGACCATAGCAGGTTCTTCTCTATGTTCTGTAGCCTCTCCGTCCATGGATCCTTGGCTAGGTTTACAGTACCAAACCCCTAGCAAGGTCCAATTAGACAGCCATTGGATTCTTCCAAGTGCCACTATTCAGTCATTGGAGATGTCTTGCCAGGACACTCATTGTTGTGATTCATAGGTTTCACAGATGGGCAGGATTATTGTTTGTTTCTCTCTCTTGGCATCTTACAGAAGACCTTCTGATACTATGGGAGCCAGTCCTCAGGAAGGAAGCTTCCCCATCAATTCCAGCTCAGTTGGGGTTAGGGTTAGTCCTGTGACTGAAGTGTGTGCTGTCTTCAGCAATAGAGACTTACCTCCAAGTTTTGGGGGGCAAGAAGGGTAATGGCAATAGCCTATATTGTTTTTATATCCCAGACTAACCCTAACCAACAATTTGAAGGGAGATTTCCCATGCTTGGTACTGGGGTTTTAGATGTCTGTGGCTCTTGAGATGAACATTAGTTCATCTCACAACACACACAGTGAGACATACACACACATATAGCCATACACACACATATACACATACACACATATATGTATGTATACACCCCTATATATAGATGATGATGATGGTGTGTGTGTGTAATATATTTCCAAGATGGGCCTAGTGGGTGGCCATGCCTTTAATCCCAGCACCTAGGAGGCAGAGGCAGGCAGATCTCTGTGAGATCAAGGATAGCCAAGGATACACAGAACCTGTCTCAAAAATATGTTTCCTTATGGCTTTTCCAAACATCCTTTGTGCTGTTTGTCCCTCCTCCCCGTCACAATGTCCATGTCCCACCACCCCCGCCTCTTGAGTTCCTCTGCACCCTGCCCTACATGGCTCTTTTCCTCTCGTTGGCTTCTGCAGTCACTACAGGTTAGCTATCAGATCTAGCCACCTGGAGCTATGATGCACACATAAGAAAGAAGGTGCAGCATTTGTCTTTCTGCGTCTGGGTTTCCGCACTCAGCATAACGAAGAATACGTTTTTAAAGTATTCTCGTAATATTCTGAACGTGTTGGTGTTTGCTGTAATGTTCCCGTTTTGCCTCAGATTTTTGTTTATTTGGGTCTCCTCTGTCTTTCATTTCGCTAATCCAGCTAAGGGTCTATCAATATTGTTTATGTTTTCAAAGAACCAGCTCTTAGATTGATTCTTTGTGTTTTTGTTTGTTTCTATCTCATTAATTTATGTTTTGATTCTGAAGGCATAATTGTTATTATTTCTTTTCATCTTCTGGGTTTGAATTTAGTTTTTTGCCCTCCACATTCTTGAATTCCCTTGTTACATTGTTTATTCGTGTGTCTGTGTTCCTATTTTTAAATGTAGGAATTGAGAGTTATACATATTTTTTTCAATATTTCTTTTTAATTTATTCTGGAGGTTTTGGTATGTTTCATATTCATTTATTTCTGAGAGTTCAAAAACTATTCCTTCTTGATTTCTTCTTTGATGTGTTTTATTGCATTGTGGTCACATAAAATACATGATTCTATAAATTTTTCTGTTTGGGGATTTTTTTTGTGTGTGTGTTTGTGTCCCAATATGTGGTATATTTTAGGAAAACTTCCACAGGCTTTTGAGTCAATGTATACTCTTTGGTGATGGGCGAAATATTCTGTAGCTATCTGCTAGGTCCATTTAGTGGATGATATTTAATTCTGATGTTTCTCCATTAATTATTTTGTCTGGATGGCCTGTTTACTACAGAGAGTAGAGTATTGGGATCCTAATGTTACTGATTTGGGGTTAATCTGTATCCTGAAGTCTAGCTGTATGATTTTTATTAAATTGGGTGTGCCAGACTTTGGTGCATTGATGTTTAGGATTGTGATGTCTCTTGGCAAACTGTTTCCTTGATCAGAATGAAAAGTTTTTACTCTTCTGAGTAGTTTTTGGATCAAAACCTGTTTTGTCAGATTAATATCATATCATATTTAACTAGTATCATAATTGATAGTAATGCCCACTTTCCACAGGTACCATATACTTATCCTTTCTCTCTAAGTTGATCCTTATCCTTGAAGGTCAAATGAATTTCTTCTTCTTCTTTTTTTAAAATCAGTTTCTTGAAGACAACACAAAGATGGATTTTGTTTCTCAATCCAATCAACAGATCTGTGCTTTTTGTTTTGGGGATTGAGACCACTGCTATTTAAAGTTGTCTCTGAGAACCTTGTGTTGATGGCTATCACTTTGTTGCTGTTTGATTGCCGTGTGTGTTCTTAGTTCTATTTTTGTTTCAGTACTTAAGACAGTTCCCCTGACTTTCTGTAGTCTCACGGTTGAACTTATTCATCTCTTTCATTTATTCAGTCTCATGGTTGGTGGCGCTGTTTGGGGAGGTTATGGAACCTTAGAGGGTGGAGCCTTGCTGGAGGAAGTGTAACCAATGGGGTTTGCTTGAGAGTTTATGGCCTTGCCTCCCTTTGCTCTCTCTGCTTGTGTTTGTGGTTGAAGATGTGTTTTCTCTAATCTTCTTGCTATGGATGTCTGATGCCATATGGGCCTCCTCCTCTATTAGGGACTTCTTCCCCTCAGAACTCTAAAACCAAAGAAAACTTGTTGCTGTCTATGTTGCTTTTTGGTGGTGGTATTTTATCATAGCAACAGAACAGTAACTAATACAGTCTCCACCATTTCATTCAGCCGTGTTTGTGTTTTCTTGGACTTTTGCCAGGAATTTATTCCTCTTTTCTTTAAGCTCACTCAGGTTGTTCATACCCTCTCCTAAATTTATTGAATTCTTTGATCATATTTATAATTTTTCTTTTAAATTCTGTATCCTGGGGTTCATCTAGGTAATTCTCATTGAAAAACAATTCTATAGGACTAGTGGGTTTTGAGGGTGGTAGTGGTGAGGGACATATTGTCACGGCCTTTCATGTTGTGTTTTGTTTGACATGATGTGTCCATATGGGCTTGCTACATTGGCTGTGTGTCTGAAATGACAATCTGGCCACCTCTGTTCAGTGGGTGTTTTACCGTTTCTCAAACTTAGTGGATTTCAGATGAGACATGAAGGTTTGTAGGTCAGTTCTTTGGGTATTCGGGGTTAATTTTTGATTGGAGATAGAGTTGATTCTAAGTTAGTGGTAACTGGAAAAGCTTGCAGTTGTGGCTCTGGACTTGGTCTAAGCACAGAAGGGCAGCGATAGCCAGGGCTCTGGGGCAGATTCACGGGTAGTGCATATGAGTGTGACTCCCTGCTGGGTCTGAGCAAGAAGGGCGGTGTGAGCATGTTCACCATAAGAGCGTATGTGGGTGCAATCTGGGCACGCATGGATGCAAGCAAGGGTCGGGAATGATGATCACAGGGAGTGTGCATGGAGATTGGACTCCTGGTTCTGCCTGGGCCTGGGGTGGGCCAATGAAAAGATTTAGGGGATTCATCCAACGAGCACATATAGTGATGGAATGTCAATAGTGATCCAGCTGAGCATAAGGGGCAGCGTGGGAGAAAGTCTGGGTGTGGCAGGGTGATGCAGGTGGCGTGGATTGGAATCTGGAGCAATTACTCAGTTACATAGGTAGGTGCTATGGCGGATGGGTCTGGGTCTGTTGGGATAGTTTCTTCATCAGGTTCATAATGACAGGTGGCAAAAGAACAGTTGACATACTAATGATATCTTTCACCCATATTATTAAAGGGAATATCAGATTATTCCCACACTGTGCCAGAGCATACTATACAAACGCACGAGTCCTTGTGCGTACCCATGTATGGTGTGCACATTCGTGGCAACGTGGACCCTAGCGGTAGCCTATTCATGATGATGCTATCTTTAGCTAATTGCCTTCTTTTGGGGAGAGGGATTTAAGTTTTTTCCAAATGTTTGCACTATTAAAGGCTGCCTGGAGATTATCTGTATAGCTAAGTCTTAGCCTATATCTTTAAGAGTGCTTTAGGATCAATTCCCAGAGGAAGAATTTGTGGGTGATGGGTAATTCACACTGTCACCGGTAGTGACCGTGCCCTTGATCAGATGAAAAGTTTGAATTAAACATCACACCAGAAAGCCATAATTGTGTCTCAGCACCGTCATCACTGCTCACAACATTGCTGAACTCTGTGACTCACATGAGAAAACAAACCGTCATCTCTCCTGCTGCCTTTGATCTTTGACTCTCCTGGAAAATCTGATTTACCATGAAAGCCACCATGGAGGATATTGACGTCAACGTGTCACCAGCTCCAGGGAGGACAGTGACGCCTCACTCTGCCTGGAGCCGCCACGACACAGCAGAGAAATGTTTGGTGTCCCTCGAGGCCTGCTCTTCTTGTATCTGTACAGACGGAACTCTCAAAAAGGTGACTGATGTCTCTGTTCTCCCACACTGTCTAGGCGTGTCACTCTGCTGTTTAGACGGAGGTATTCTTGACTCTTTGAGTGGTCATTTCGTTAGGCCATTTTAGAGAACAGAACACACCAGTGTATCCCCTGGGTCAGCTGCCTGCACACTCGGTGCGCTTCTGTGGCCAGCACCTCATGGAGCCCCTCTTCCTTCAGGTCTGAAAGAACTGCATACACAGAGAATGAACGTTTACACATTTAAAAAGTGGGCTTTGTGACAAGGCGAGACCACAGCCTCTGGCTGCGGCTCAATTTTTGCACGGAGGGCCAAGAGTGCCTCCCAATTGGTGGAGCAGGGCTAGAGGTTGCTTTGTTATGCTTGCTGGGAGAGGGTTGGGGGAGGAGCTGGCCGGGTTTTTTGAGGAAGGAGGCTAATACCAACCCATGTACCTCCCTCAGCACTGTCATTTATCTTACTGCATCATGCAGACATCCTAGTAGCTCCTAGGAATTTTCCAGACAAAGCTTCAGGTTTTTCTTCAAGACCCTTCACCATATGACCTTAACCTTACTTCTCCAGCCTCGCTAGAAGCGGGGAGCTGTTCCACAGTGAGCAAGCACTAAGGGCAGGGAGATAGTTGGTATCTGGAACCTCAGTGGGGATGCAGGGTCATCTCTTTCATACTTCTTGCAGCCTGCTGGCGTGTGCTGCTGTATACTGCCCGAGCAGGGGAGGGGGGGAATGTCACAGCTTCCCTGTATATCCAAATACATCAGTGTCAGGAGATGGACTGCCTGGACCTATGGACTAGGCAAGGAAGTGGCCACACTGGACCTCAGTTTCCTCATTTGTAAACCAGGCTGATGCTGATGTTCCTTCCCAGGGCTGTTGGGATGACCGGATACAATGACGAACATAAAATAAAATACGGAGAAGAGCCCGGCATGTGTTAGACACACTGTCGATAGGCAGCAGATCAGTCAAAAATGGTGGCTGACAAGTGGAAAGAAAACTACAAAGGGTGGGAACAGATAGAGGCCATTGGCAAGGGAGTCTCTCAAGGCTGGGCTCACAGGTCTCAGAGTGTGATATCGTACACACTGCAGTCTCCATGGAGGGTACAGTGGTGATAGCCTAATCAAACCTGTCCCCCCTCCTGCCCACATACCCCATTCTAAAGTTCAGTCCAAGCAAAGACCAGTGGGAAAGCAGGGGGACTATTAAACCATAGAGCAGCCTGCCAGGTAACGAAGCCCGAGGTAGAGTGTGGAGGGGCAATCTGGAGGCAAGGGAACCCGCTCAGCACAAATGCTGCTCGTCAGTGTTGTAGCTGTCCTTGAAACAGTGAATAGCTGTCAACTGAGGATTGCCAGAATCTTCGTTCCTGGCAAATGAAACAGCCCAGCACGGAGAAGAACCGTGAGAGACCAGGCAAGTGGTGTTCCGAGGTCGTGTCAACCTTCTCTTGGAGGGAGTCCCGTGTCCCGTTTTACCGGGAGGGAAATCGAGAGCTTTGGCTTCTTTCACCTCCTAGGGAAAGACGCACTCCTTGTTTCCCTGTCCCCAAATGCTGCTTCGCCGCCTTCGCCTACTTATCTCCCTCACGGGGCTGTTAGAAATTGCGGGAAAACACCTGCTGCACAGATGTTACTACGTGCTGCTCTAGGAGGAAATGGCATGTGTCCCCGAGACCCTTTCCAGTTCCTCTCTGTCTCATTTCCTTTTTCTCATTTTTAATTAGCTCTTTAAAAATGTCAGTGTGAGCCAGGCGGTGGTGGCACACGCCTTTAATCCTAGCACTCAGGAGGCAGAGGTAGGTAGATCTCTGTGAGTTCGAGGCCAGCCTGGTCTACAGAGCGAGTTCCAAAAAAAAAAAAAAAAAAACCAAAACAGTGTGTTCTGTATCCATATCATCAACTTCTCCCAGATTCCCCCTTTGCCTTTCATGCCCAACTTCATATCCTCATTTTTAAAAAAATCCAAAAAAACAGACAAACAAAACCCCCCACTGAGTCTAATTTGTGTTGTCTGGATGCTCTTGGGTGTTGGGCCGTCCATTGGAGCTTGGTCAACCTACCAAGGACGACACTCTGAAAGAGATCCGATTCTCTTCCCAGCAGCTGTCAGTCCTTAGCCACGGGTGAAGCTTCATGCCCTCCTCCCCTCTCCATGGGATTTGTGTTTGCCCTGAGTTTGTGCAGATCACGTATGTTCTGTCACAATCACTGTGACTTCGTAAGTGCAACTGCCTGTTGTGTCCCGAAAACACTGCTCCGTGCTCTGGCTCCAACAGTCTTCTGTCCCCTTCCTCACAGTGATTCAGCCTTTTAGGGAGGGATGTGATATAGATGTCCCATTTGGGGGCTGAACATTTTCTAGTCTCTTATTCTCCTTGACAAGTTTCAGGTCTCTGTTAATCATCATCTATTTCAAAAAGAAGCTTCTCTGATGAGAGTTGAGAGAGATGCCAATCTACTGGTATAGTGAGAAGCCATGAGCAGTTTAGCATTATTCCCCGTTAGTGAATAAAAGTTACACACACTCTTCCATAGGACCCATGACCCCGTTAGTAGAATAATACGTATATGCTCTTCCATAGGACCGATATGCACAGGTTCTTGGCCCCGATGATAATGCCAGGTATTGTCTTTATCTAATGGAGTAGGACTTACATCCTATCAGAAAGTCGGACGTTGGTGCCACTATTGAGCCAGTAGGCGTGTCCTGCAAGGATGGCTGTTACTGTAGCTCACAGGGTTTGTGGCTGGATAAGACTGATAATGGCTGCTTTAGTTACAATAGCTCTATTTCTGTGAAGAGAGACCACTGCCAAGGCAACTCTTATAAACAGAAACATTTAACTGGGGACTTGCTTACAGTTGAAAGGCTGGGTTCAGGGTTATTGTGTTGA
>NC_022009.1:107424860-107431523 GCF_000317375.1 Microtus ochrogaster
GTGTGCATAGCACCTTCCAGTACTGCAGCAGCTAGCCAGAGGGATGAAGTTTCCAGGCCAGTACCAGCTGGATTTCTCCATGTTCTACAACTCAATTATGCGGTGTGTTTACCGATAGGGTCTTGCCCTTAAGTTCTGGCAGGAAACCAAAGCATTTGCTATAACCTGTGACCAACAACTCCAACTCCAAAAAAGATAACTCATTCCTGGCACTGTGCTTTTTTTGTTAGTCTGTGGTATTGAATATGGGTGGGTGGAAATGCCCCTACTAGACACTACATATACGTGCATATACATATATACGTATATACACACACACATATATACAAACATATATGCATAAAATTTCTACAGTGAAAGAAGAGAATTTTTCAAACTTCAGGGCTTGTTATCCTTGCCTATATACCAGCTCATTTCCAAATTTAAATGAACACATTCCAGAACAGCAGTGATAATGAAAATGCTTCATATGCTTCTTTGTGTGGGAAGCAAGTCACTAAAATCACTGCACAGCTGTGTGACTATGCTTAATATCACTAAGTTGGACACCTAAAATGACTAAAATGGTAAGTTCCATATACACATTTTACCACAAAATAATTTAAAGATAACAGTAGGAAAGTATGAAGTCACACCTGTGTCTTCTTTGAGAACCTCAGAGTGGGCAAATGAACTTCGCCAAAGGGGCTCTTTCTGCCTATGTTAATTCTATTATTCTATAAATTAAAGATAAAAATGCAGTATCAGAAGCATTTTGTGCCTTAACAAGAGTTGGTTTGGGACAGGAGCCCATAGAAGAGGAGTCAGTTCAGCCCTCTTCCTTGCTTCTCATGCGTTTCATCAATTCTCAGCAAATGCTGTCTCTGCAGACTCCGTGAAGGGCTTGGTGGTGCCTCGGCCCCTTGCTCTTCCAACGGTCATTTGTCTCAGGTGATCTGACAAGGGCCGCCAGAAACGTTGTCAATTACTGGGGTTCTGGATTGTGCTGACATTCCTGTCTCCATTCTTGGCACGGATCATCTTTATAGTGAGCCTCTGGGGTGTAGGGGGTTTTATATCCATTGAATAAATGGCCTACTTATAAAGCAAGTAAGCATTAGAATCAGGTTGTACATTTTGACCTATTTTGCTCTAGAGTCTACACATTTTTTTCTTTTTTTCCACACTTTTTATTACATTTGGCAGCTCATTCTGCTTGCTATAACTGTAGTGTAAAGCAAAGACAAAATAAGACGGTAAGGCAATGGGGGTTGAACTCGGTCAATGACTTTCAACCCCAACTGCATACTGGCTCCTCCATAAACATCCACTCACCCCAGATACAGAACCAATGACAGACCAAAGTAAGGATACCACCAAAGTCCAAATCATAGAAATGGGTAGCATTTAAAAGCACACAGAATCTCAGCCTTACTACTACCAATGCAGCTGAGGTCCCGGCATGCTGTGACATTTCCCAGATAACTGTGAAGGGTCCCACTTAAAACAGTGCTTTGCAAACCCAAACATCTATTCAGATCACCTGGTCTTTTCGTTAGAATGCAGATTTGGCATGGGACCTGAGATGCTGGAAACAGGTGATGTTAATTCTGCTGGTCCGTGGAGTCCTTGGTAAGCGGGGGTTCTGAAGGACGGCCCAGTTTCCATCCTCTCCTGCAATGCTGTGCTAATGAAGAATGTGGTCATAGCACAAGTTCCCTGAGCATCTTGAGTCTCCAGATCCCACATGCTATCTGCACATATGCAGTATTTCTGTAAGCATGAAAGCCAGATTTAAATAATACCTCACATGACCAGATGAAAGTAGTCACATCCCAGATCTGTAACATAGCAGCTGTGGGAGGTATTTAATCTGTTGGAGACTTCATCTCTCAACTCCAACATGGGAATAATAAACTGTTTCTCTCATTGGGAGAATTAAGTGGGTTAATACAGACAAAGCGCTCTGCCCGTAGGTGGTACCCAAATGCTTGGCAACTGTTGTGACTATGGTGGATTTTGAAAACAGATCTAATTTTGTGTTGTGTGACACTATTCTTGGGGAGACTTGCATAAACATCCACTTACCCCAGATAAGGAACCAATGACAGACCAAAGTAAGGATACCACCGAAGTCCAACTCATATGTTCGTTGGGATTTCTTACAAGAGTATGCATGAGGGTCCCTTACAGAAGCAGAAATGACTCTAAGACAGCTGCATCATTAAAGCCCACCCAGCATGGGCAACAGCTAGAACCAAATAGCTTGCTGCATAACTCGAAGGCAACTTTACAGATTGGAGCTCATCTCTTCCAGCTAATTACTTGGGACTAAGCCTCTTTCAGTCCATTTGTCTGATGTCTTAGTTAGGATTTCTATTGTTGTGAAGAGACACCATGACCTCTGCAACTCTTATAAAGGAAAACATTTAATTGGGGTAGCTTATATTTCAGAGGTTGAGTCCATTATCACCATGATGAGACATGGCAATGTGCAGGCAGACAAGGTGCTGGAGAAAAAGCCAATCTGGGCATGGCTTGAGCATATATGAGATCTCAAAGTCTGTCCCTACAGTGATACACTTCCTACAACAAGGCTTATACCTGCTCTAACAAAGCCATCCCTCTTAATAGTGCCACTCCCTGTTGGGAGCTTATGGGGCCAATTCCATTCAAACTACTACAGCTGGTCTCTGCTTGTTTCAGGCAGCTTGGAAGATTTGCCTCTTCTAGGCATCTGAGTTAATCTGAGAATATGCCTCTCTTAAGGAATTGTGTTTCTGTAAGCTTTGATAGGGAGAGACCTCATATATCTTCAGTTTCAGGCACTTCCTGAAACTTCTGAGTTGTTATTTCATGGGTTTTAATGAGCTTTCCTGCATGATGGAATGTTCTACCTCCCTTCAGAATATCCTGTGTCTTGAGGAGCTTGTCCCCAAGATGGAATATTGATGGACATATGAACTGGTTCAATATCTTGGCTACTGTGACTAGTGCAGCAATGAATGTGGATATTTATCTCTGTGGTGGGTTGACCAGATGACCCAAGAGTGGTATAGGGTCATACAGTCCTACTTTTAGTTGCTTTCCGGGGAATCTCAATGCTGATGATTTACATCATGGCTCCCACCCACAGTGACTAAGGGTCCTCTTCTACCACATCTCCACTACCACTTCCTATCATTTGTTTTCTTTGTTGTTTTCTTGATGGTCACTGTTCCGACTGAAGTGAGATGGAATCACAAAGCAGTTTTAAAACTTTGCATGTGTGCCATAGTGCCCACTCTGACAACTTGCAGGAGCTGGTTCTCTCATTTCACCATGTGAGTTCCAGGGATTGAATTCCAGTGGTCTGGCTTGGTAGCAAGCACCTTTTCCCTCCGGGCCATCCCACCAGCTCTCAAAGAATTTTTATTTCTATTTCCCTGGTAGCTAAGGATATTGAACACTTTTTCCCCCCAAGTATCTATTAGTATTTCTTCTTTTGAGGACTGACTGTTGAGTTCATTAGTTCATTTACTGATTGGATGATCTGGAATGCTTAAATTTTGAAGCTCTTTATACATTTTATGAAACTTTAATGCCCTGTTTAACAAAGATTGTTTTCCATTTTGTAGGCTTTCTTTTCCCTCTGATAATTGTTTTGTTTGGCATGAAGAAGCTTCTTAATATCATATAATCACACCTATCAATTCTTGGGATTATTTTCTGTGTTATTGAAGTCCTTTGTAGGAAATGCTTGCCTGTGCCTGTATCTCGAAGGTAATGATGTTTTCTTCTATCAGTTTCAAAGTTTAGGATCTTTCATTACGAGTTTTCCCTCAGTCCCAGACATCGTGGTACAGACCCATGATCCTAGCCCTTGCCAAGTGATGACCAGAGAATCAGAAATTCAAGTCCAACTTCTAAGCCCTAGAACAAATTTGAAGCCAGCACAGGCTATAAAAGACATCATCTAAAAACACAAACAAAGTCCTTGATTCATTTTGAATTGCTTTTTGTGTAGGGTGAAGATGTGGTTTTAGTTTTCTCAGAACCCCTTGTTAAAGAGGTTGCCATCTTTCCAACGTGTTTTTGACAGCATTGTCAAAAATGGGGTGATGTACTTATGGGTTTATTTCTCACTATTTTATTTAATCCCATTGTGCCATGTGTTTGTATTGTGGTGATACTGTGCGATTCTGGTTACTATTGCTCTGTAGTGTAATTTGAAGTCGGTGTTGTAGTGTTGTGATGTGCTCAGCATTGCTCTCTGCTATGATGTTTGTGTTTCCATATCGTCTTGGTTACTGTTCTATTGCTGTGAAGAGACACCGCCGTCAATACAACTTATCATTTCGTTGGTGCCTTACTTACAGCTTTAGTGGGTTAGTCCATTATCATCATGATGGAGAGTGTGGTGGCAGGCAGGCAGGCAGGCATGGTGCTGGAGAAGTAGCTGAGAGCTACATTCTGAGCCACAGACACTGGCAGGAGGGAGGGAGGGATGGAGGGAAAGAATAAAGAAAGAGATAGAGATAAAGAGAGAGAGTGTGTGTATACTGGCTCTGGCATGGGGTTTTGAAACCTCAAAGCCCACCCGCAGTGAGACATTCCCTTCAACAAGGCGACACCAGGTCCAGGTGTTCTTGGGAGGCATCATGTCCTTGAAGATACCTTGTTAGTTATTAATGGCTCTTGGTTAGTTTTTTGCACACAAAAACTGACCAATGGGTTCAAAAACTACCTTATCCTATGTACTCCTCACCCAATCCCAAGATGACAGGCCTCGACCTCCCCTACACAAATGTGAAGACAGCGAGAATGAGGGAAGGAGGTGGGGATGGAGTGGAAAGCAAAGCGAGACTCAGCAAGTAAAGGGAGGAAGAACAGGAGTAGAAAAACATTATGGCGCGGAAGGGAAGAGAGCAAGAGATTAAGACAAAACACAGAGTTTTAAAGAAGAGGAACAGGAGAGACAGCTTCACTGCCATTAAAACTTGATGACCTGAATCCAGAGTTTGATCTCCCAGCTGGTCTCAGGTTCAAGGCCACCCAGTTCCAAGGTTCTCATCACTTGAGCTCTGTTCCCAGTGCCCAGACGGCCACCAAGGGCAGGGCTCTTCCCCCTATACCCTCCCACCTTAAGCTAGTCTCCAACTGCCTGCACCTGGTGTCTGATCAGGGTCTGCCCTGCCAGCTGCTCACAGCTGCACCACTCAGGGCTGTGGCAGGCCAAAGTGAAGTTCCCCAGCTTGCTGCTTCCAGACCTTAGGCCCCCTGGGTCGCTTAGTTCTTAAGAATGGATTTTTCTGAAGACTCCCACACCCGCCCTTAGAGTCTCGTAGTATGACAAAAATAAGATTTCTCTTTCTCAGACCTGATGAGGAGTCGGTCTTCCCCAAACTCGCAATTGGCCTCTAGAGTTGTGTCACAGGCAGGGTTTGTCTGGGGTACAGAAGTCACCGCTCAGCTTTCACCTGGCTTAGCTCTTGGAAGTGGCTTCTGCACCCCCCACAACCCCCAGGGGAAATCACAGCTGTTTCAGTTCCTTCTCTGTCACGCCCCTCCTTAACCCACACACCCGAATTTTTCTGGTATCTTTTACTTGCTTTTTGGACTTTGGAAGTCCTTTTTCTATTTCTCTCTTTGGGGCAGTCTTTTCTAATTCTGACAGCCTCCATCCCGCCAGCCGCCTCCCCTGGCTCACATGGCACCTCATTCAGAAGGCCTAATGTATAATCTTTGATGCTGGAAGAAGCACCACACATTGTTTATTTATTAATCCATTCATTCTTGAAATAGTAATGGTGATGGCATCAGCTCGATGGGCTCCGAGTTCTTTAAGTATTTAAATCTAAGCTGCAGTTTCCTCTCCCTCTCTCCGCCTAGTTCCCCCCCACACCACCTCTGTTCCCACCCCCATCCACTCCTCCTCCCTGTTCAGAAAAAGGCAGGTCTCCCATGGTTATCAACAAAATCTGACATAACAAGTTGCTGTAAGACTAAGCACCTCCCCATGTTTTAAGGCTGGGCAAGGTGACCCAGTATGAGGAGTAGGCTCACAAACCAGTAAAAGAGTCAGAGTCAGCCTTTGCTCCCACTGTTAGGAGTCCTACAGGAGGGCCGAGCTACACAACTGTAACATATGTGCAGAGTGTGCCAGCCCTACGCAGGCTCCCTGGGTGTTGGTTCAGTCTCTGTGAATCCCTATGAAACCAGTGGATTCTGAGTTTTCTTGTGGCGTTTTTGACCCCTCTGGCTTCTCCAATCTTTTCTCTCTGTCTTCTGTAGGATTCTCTGAGCTCTGCTTAATGTTTGCATGTGGTCTGCATCTGTTTCCATCAGTTCTATGATGACAATCGGGCTGGGCACCAATCTGAGTTTAGCAGAATATTGTTAAGACATTAGTACCACCTTTGTTAAGGTTTCTACTGCTGTGAAGAGACTCCATTGCCATGGCAACTTTTATAAAGGAAAACATTTAATTGAGGTGGCAGCTTATAGTTTCAGAGGTTCCGTCCATTATGGCAGGGCATGGAGGCGTGCAAGCAGACATGGTGCTGGAGCCGAGAGCGCTACATCTTGCAGGCAACAGGAAGTCAACCGAGTGTCACACTGAGTGAAGGTGGAGCAAACCAGACCTCAAAGCCTGCCCCCACAGTGACATACATCCTCCAACAAGACCACATTCACTAAAATAAG
>NC_022009.1:107431867-107434478 GCF_000317375.1 Microtus ochrogaster
GGGGTGGGCTTACTCTCCTGCACAGGTTTTAGGCTAGATCAGTCATTGGTTAGCCACTCTCTCAGTCTCTAGGCCGCCCTTACCCCAGCACGTCTCATAGGCAGGACAGACTGTAGGTCGAAGGCTATGTGGTTGGGTTGCTTTCCCACTTCCTCCACTTGAAGTCTTGGCTGGGCACAGGAGATGGCCAGTTTAGGCTATGTATCCAGTCTGGCTAGGAGTCTTAGCTGGGGTCATCCAGTCTTAGCTGGGGTCTCCTGGGAGAATTACAGGTGGTTTTCACCTGGCCCTGAAATGCGCCCCTCGGTAGTCTCAGTACGCCCCCCTACCGTTCCCCCCAACCTGATCTCTCAGGTTCTCATCCCTAGCTGCCCACAGTCCACTCAAGAAATCTCTTATTTTTCCCTTTCCCAGGGAGATCCAGGCTCCAAATTCTTCGTCATTTGGAGACTTTTAAGGCAAATGAACAATATTTGCAGAAAATACTTTTTGTGTCAAGTGAGCAGCGGCAGCGGGTGGTGAGGTTTAAGGACAGCGCCAATGGGTGGCTTCATGGGTCAAGGCCACAGACTTTAAGAGCAGGACCACAAAACATAGCAGGTCTCCCTGCGGGGGGGGGGGCACCACCTGCAGCTCTGACTCAAGGGAATCAAGAGGGAGCTGAAGCATGACTCACCTGTCACAGACAAAAGCTGGCTCCCAGGTTTCCTGGAGTCACCCTCGCAGAGGCTGCTAGCTAACATGGTTTATCTGCTTTAACTCCGAAGCTGAATATCCTCTCCCAGCACTAGGTAAGACAGAGAGTCATTTTTCTAATGTTGCTGGCTAGGGATCTTGGTTCCGAGAGCTCGATTTAGGGTCACATGACAAGTTCCAAGAACCAGAACGGAATTAGTACAGAGACAAATTAGACGAATGGTTTTCTGAGCGTGCTATTGTAAGGGAGCGGCGTGGTGCTCACACATTCCAGGCTGTCAGTCTGGACACAATGGCTGAGCCTGAGGTTGTATTTGAGAATCCAAGACAGCTGACGGCTCAGGGGGCTTCTCTGAAGTTTTCTGTCATTCCTACTGGGCAGCAAGCTTCTGAATCCTAAAACCTGCATGTTTTAGAGACACAGACCAACCCCTCCTCAGTGATGCTGATGATAGGGAACTCAGGGTTGAGTTTTTTTTTTTTTTATTTCAAAGAATGATTGAGAAACTGTCTGTAAATAAATTAGAGGGTCACATACTGAAGCCACCATTGTCCAATCAGCTGGATTGTAGTCAAGGGACAAAGGAAAGACAAACCTTACATTTATTAAAAATATGGGAAATAGATCACTTGACTTCTTGCCAGGTATTGCCATATAACTTTTTTTTTTTCACTTCCTCTTGAAATTCTACAATCTGGGGATTCTCAGCTTTTTTTTTCCCCATCAGAAAATAAGTTTCAGAAAAGCCAGAGTAAAGGTCACGATTGGTGATTTCCAGTCAGGTTATGGGGCCATCTAACTGGAAGAGCTCAGTTTTGCTGTCTGCAGGGACTTAGGGCACCTGAACTCCGGGCCACTCCTGTCACCAGCCACTCAGCTGGCTACCCCCCTCGGCCCCTTTTGCACATCTGAGCCAGTGCACTTAAAATACCACATTCCTGCTGTCTCTTGTTCGTAGCTTTATCTTTTCCTGAACTGTCAGCCAGAGTCCTGATTTCTGGTGGGTGAGACAAGGAGGAAGCAGAGCCGACTGTTCAGTCCACCGAATGGGAGTGGCTGGGTCCCCTGCTCCTGGACGTGAGTCCACCTCCGCCAGTGTCAGAAGTGACGTACTTAGTGCCAACAGCAGCGTTTTCTTCACTTGAAAAATACATTTTCATTCCCTATTTTTGTACATGACAGTTTTTATCTTCCTTTGAAAAACAGCCTGGAGTTTACCGGAGCAATTGTTTAGTGTTTCTATTGTTTAGGTAAGATACCACATCCAAAGCATCTTGCAGAGTTTACTTTGCTTCTGCTTCCATACGAAGGTCTAGTCTATCACTGAAGGAAGTTGGGCAGGATTCAAACACAGCAGAAACCTGGAGACAAGGAGGAACTCCCAGAAGCACCAGCGCAGGGGTGGACCTGCGGACAGGAGGCTGGACCCTCCTCCGCTATCAATCGACTAGATGGAAATTGCCCACAGGCAAATCCAGTGGGTGCATTTTCTCAATCGGGGTTCCTGCTCTTAAAATGACGACAGCTTGAGTCAAGAGGACAAAAAGTGAGCAGCCCAGCACTCCTTACCCGCCAGAACTGTCACATTCGAGCTTCACACTGCCCCTTAGAGAGCAAAGCCATCACTTCCAACTGTGCTATGGTAGCTTAGCCATGCCACTGAGGTGACACTAAATCCTCTAACGATGCTCAGGTTAATTTGAATTCCCTTGTGACTTAGAGCTAAGGAGAGTGTGGAACCACAGTGAATGGACCTCAAGATTCTGAGCCTCAACAATAACTGATGGAGGAAGGCCATTGGTTAATTAAATAAAGAAGCTGCTTGCCCTGATAGGTTAGAACGTAGATGGGAGGAGTGAACGGAGCAGAATGCTGGGCGGAAGAGGAAGTGAGGTCAGACTCGACAGCTCTCCT
>NC_022009.1:107435173-107437976 GCF_000317375.1 Microtus ochrogaster
AAAAAAAAAAAAAAAAAAAAAGAAGAAGCAAAAAACAACAACAAAAACCCAAACCCAGACAACTGACACATGCCTTTAAAATAGCAAGCATGTGAGACTGGTTATAAAGTTTTCTCAGCTACTGATCTAGTCTTTCACATCAAGCTCCCATCAAGGAGGGCTTCCAAGAGAAGCCATGTGTAAACAGGTTATCCACACTATGGTGAGCAAGAACTACGTGAGAACACCCAACTCACTGAACGCATGAAAGCAACCTGAGCCTCAGATGTGTGTCCGCTGGATCTAGAGTTCTGGGTTCAATGTGGTGTGTGCAGGGGCTGCGGGAGGAAACAGCAGAGCCCAGCAGCGCCAGCAGAGGGCAGCCTTACAGCACCTTCACATCCTGGACCCTTCCCCATGATGCACGCAGGCAATCCGCAAACTGTCTGAAAGGGGAGTCAACTTAGGGGTTCTCTCAACCTGTGTTGGAGAGGAAGACTACAGGTGTGTAAACTGGTCAGCCACCCAGACTCAAAGATGTCAACACCATTCCTACCTCCCCCAAAGAAAAGAAATCTCGAGAGCCACTGTGCTCTTGTCACTCAGGATGAGGCAGGTGGGAGCAGCCCTGGACAATCTGTCAAGAGCTATTCAGGAAGAAAGCAGAAAAGAGTTGATCTGAGATCACACAACAGCCTCTGAATCACTAACAGGCCAACCACGTTTACCACAGTCCAATGAACTCTGCTTCCTCAGTGCCAGACAGGAAGCTGCCGTTTTAGACAAAACATAGGACAGTTGTGGGTCTTGACTTGGGAAGACATAACTGAATAAAACATCTATTTAAAAAAACTTTATTAAACAAAGAGCGTTCGCCCAAATAACTTCTCAGGTTTCTGAAAGCCTCCTGGAGCCTCACTGACAGCATGTAGAAATGGTCACATTGATCCCAAGGTTCCCGTTATCTGCAAAGAGATGCGCTATGGCCGGGTCAAAAACAAGGCAGTCGCTGTTCATGATGGCTGCGGCCACGCCGTCGTGAATGGACCGGGGCGTGGCTTCCCAGGTTAGTCTCCGCCGGTTCCCGTTCAACTCCAGTCTGTAGGCAAAGTTCTCAGCTTGCTTGCGAGTACCGATGAGGAGGACGATGGCAAAGAACTGCTGGTGACCTTCGTACTTCTCTTGCTTCTCAAGTACCAGCATGAAGTGGTGACCAAAACAGGACTGCATCATCACCCAGTCCACAGCCCCTGGCAGGTTAATGTCTGTAGCTAGAAAGACTATGTCCTCCCCTTGAAGGGTGGTGATGCTCTTGTGGGCATGCATGAGATGGGACATCACAGCTTCCAGGGACCCCTGCCACTTGCAGGAGGCGCCAGGACAGGGGCAGGAATAGGGACGGTGTTCACAGATGTCTTCATGCTCGGGTTTCTCTGTGTGGTGGAGAGTCCGGGAACAGCCCGTGGTAGCATACTGCAGAGACAGAAAGAAACATACTGCATCATGGTGCCAATATCTACGCATACCTGCCCACCCACACGAGTTTCCTGAGCTCAAATTCTATCTTTACCTCAACAATTTTTGTTCAAGGAGGGTCAAGTGTTTGAGGCAAGTCTCAGTTTCTACTCACTGTCAATAGCATCATGCATAAAGTCAGGCACTGCTTTCTAGACCCCACTCCCTAATCCCAACAGTGGTGAAAGGTGAGAAAAGTTCTTTTAAGTACCTCAAACAAGCAAAACTACTGAGATAACTTGGCCCTTTCTCTTTTTCTGTAGCCCAGCTCCTTGTAAGAATTCAACTGCTTGGGGGAGAGGTGGACAAGGATTCCTGGATCACCTTTTGGCTTTTCCTGCAATCAGTGACTCTGGAAACAGCAGTTTCACTCCTTTCTGACTTAGACCGATGACAGGTCATCTAGTCAGTGGTCAGTCTCCATTGTGGGTCCCTCTTCTTGACTGCTGGTGTGACCAAGCCTGGGCACAGCAGGAGGAGGAGGCTGCGGTCCTGTCATGTGTTGCTGTCTCCTTTGTACTTGTGGCCCTGTAAGTGCTGTACCTGTAAGCTTTGTTTTTAAAGAAAGCTCATTCTAGACTGGCATCTTGGCTATTATCTTAGCAGAGGTTAAGGTGACCAGGATCAAACTTCTCCTTAAAGACTGAGTTTTCCTGAAAAGGGGGGATATGATATAGGAATGATAGGGGGGAAAAGGTAGATTATTGAATCCACTTTAATCCAAAAAAGCTATTAATCTCAAAATATTTTATACTGGTATGGATTTTAGTTTACTGATACAAATTTAAAGTTATTTCTGCTATATTTTATGTATGTGTCTACTCTTGTTTGTGGTATTGTGCTTATGTAGCTCATTTAAAAATGGAATGTATAATTAAGAAATACAGATTAATAGTCATCTATAATAGCCAAACTTAGTCATGTTAGGTAGGTAAGTAACTATAATAGATATATTTAGAGAGACAGATGGACGGTCTTCAAACACTTCAAAGACCTATACAATATAGCATCTAATATGTTTAATAATCTAAAGGCTTTTCATGACAGTGAGACACTGCTCCTGGCAGCACTGATCTACTTCAGCAAGAATGATGGGGCTTTGAAAAAACCTCCATATGGACTTGTTTTCTTTATGTAAAAAGTTAGCTATGTGGGCAAAGAAACTGATTTTGCCTCAATTGCTGATAGTTACCTACTGTCCAAACTGGACCAGAAAGAGGAAAAGAAAAAATCAACTGTCAAACTTTGTCAAGACAAGGTATGACAGTCCTTCAAAATTCCCCGCTTCTCTCCAGGCGGTGGTGGCGCA
>NC_022009.1:107438771-107454185 GCF_000317375.1 Microtus ochrogaster
TTTTTTTTTAAACATTTCCTTTTTAGACAAAGGGGGACAGGCTGTGTGATATTTTGATTTCATTCTGAAATTAAAGCTTGCTTTGAGTCAGAGGGCAGAGCTAGCCACTAGCTGACCAAAATTCACCATAGAGTTTTGCAGGACTATGGGTAGATAGGAGACAGGAAATAGTAAGGTGTTCTTTTTGGAGGAAGGAATGGAAGAGGTAGGAGTTGACTGATGGCCTCTCAGCAGTTTCTCTGATTGTTCAGGTTCTTACCCTAATATCTGACTCCTGATTTTTTATTAATAAAGAATAATTAGTCACATGCTTCATCCTTGTACACACACACACACACACCTTCCTGAGGAGACTGGGAAAGGGGAAGCTGGGTGAACATCTCACAGAGTTTGCCTTCAGACACTGCTTACACTAGGGTAGGAACACAATCTTTCCTTTCTATTCTCACAACATTCCCAGAAGACACACCATGTCTGTCTATCACGACAGAAGGCCACCCTAACATGAACTGAGGAGATTTCTTCTCCCAAACATCACAAGAATGGCAATGCTAGTTCTACCTACCGGAGGGAGGATCCACCCACAGATATCTACCCAGTAACTCTGTGCTGTGGTCACAGGATGACTTAAGAACTGGAAACCACTCTTCAGGTAAAATGAGGAGTTAGTTTCTGTCTTTGGAGCACAGGGTAGCTGCTTACTGCATTTAATCTCCAGCCCTCCACTGAAGCAAGCAGGTGCCAAAGAAATGACTGCACCAGGTCATCTTTCTAAGATACTAAGTAAGATAAGAAAGCAAACCAACTTGTAAATTCACATCTGCCTTTGCTTCTCCCTATCCTAACCTATGAAATAAGCCACTTATAAACTTAACACAGGTCAAATTCCAATCTTCATAGAACGTCTTTCTACCAGCCAGGAGGGCCTGAGAACCTTATCCACACAGCACACCAAGATGAAGTCTCTGAGAGGATGCAGAAGCCAAGATAACAACCTCTCCCCACAGGGAACTCAAAGAAAGACACTTGAAAAAGTATAGTGTGGCAGTGTATGAGGGGCT
This sequence comes from Microtus ochrogaster, assembly GCF_000317375.1. Taxonomy (NCBI): domain Eukaryota; kingdom Metazoa; phylum Chordata; class Mammalia; order Rodentia; family Cricetidae; genus Microtus; species Microtus ochrogaster. Next base: position 107,439,833 of record NC_022009.1, read on the forward strand.
GTGTCTGACTCCTATTGCTCTGGAGGCTGAGGCAGGAGGATTGCATGTTTCACACTCTCCTTAATTACACAGAACTCTATTTCAAAAACCAGAAACAAAACCAACAAAAAGGCAGCTCATGCCTCTACCACTTTGGCAGAAGTTTTCTGTTATCTACTTTGTTGACAGGAATCACTTGTTATAGTTCTGAACCATAGACTAATTTTAAAAGTTCAGGTAAAGAAAAATTCTTGGGCAGCAGGAGAAAGACTTATCTCCCTTTTTTTCTTGTTTTTTTTCCATGTATATGGATTATTTTAATTACTTTAATTTAAAGGAAGAGAAAAGATAATAAATAGTGCTGGCAAGTTGTAAGACTGGAGTGGGTAATAAGTGATTATTTAACAGACATAGATTTCAAATTTTCAAGATGAGAATATTCTGAAGATGTTTTGTGACAATTTGAGCTTACAATTACTGACTTTTTGTTGTTTTTATTGAAAAAAAATTTCCATCTCCTCCTCTCCCCCTTGTGGATTGTAGGCTGTTTTTTTTTTTTAATTTATGTCTAGAAGCCATTTATAAGTGAGTATATATTTGTCTTTCTGGCTCTGGGTTACCTCAATATTCTTTTCTAGATCCATTCATTTGCCCACAAATTTCAAGATGCCATTATCTTTTACTGCTATGTAGTACCTCACTGTACAAATGTACCACAGAGGACTGATCTCCAAATATATAAAGAACTCAAGAAACCTGACATCAAAAGAACAAATAATGCAAAAAAGGGGGTACACCTAAACAGAGAACTCTCAACAAAGAAATCTCAAAAGGCTGAAAGACACTTAAGGAAATGCTCACCATCCTTAGCCATCAGAGAAATTCAAATCAAAACAACTCTGATATTCCCTCTTACACCTGTAAGAATGGCCAAGATCAAAAAACACTGATGACAACTTTTGCTGGAGAGGTTGTGGGGTAAGGGAAATGCTCCTGCATTGCTGGTGGGAGTGCAAACTTGTACAGCTGCTTTGGAAATCAGTATGGTGATTCCTCAGAAAATTAGAAAACAATCTTCCTCAAGACCCAGCTATACTGCCACTGAGTATATACCCAAAGGATGCTCAGTTATACCGTAAGGACATGTGCTCAACCATGTTCACAGCAGCATTGTTTGTCGTAGCCAGAACCTGGAAACAACCTAGATGCCCCTCAACAGAAGAATGGATAAAGAAAATGTGGTACATTTACACAGTGGAGATTCATCCTTTTTTATTTACACTGTGTTCTCAGCTTTTTAAATAGTAAGAAGTCTCATGAACGGTTTTAAATATGGGGTGTGGGCAGGACAGAGAGCCTCCTGATGGTCTCCTGTGGACAGTTGGTGAGGCATTTCAGTCACAGTTTTTAAAAACACACATAAACACAACAAAAATAGCAAGAACTTCTCCGTGCCTGGCTCAGTATTTGGATGGAAAGATGTCTTAGAATGGGCTGCTGACCTTAGCTGCCCAGGATGAAGCCCAGGAATAAGGGACAGTATCCAGGACAGCGTGTTCCCAGCCCCCCCCCCAGCCAACATCCACAACAAGCTAATCTATCAGCAGTGTAGCCTGGGAACCTGCTCTGCTCAGGTAGGAATCTGTGCGTGTTCTCTACTTACTTGGTCGTCACACATGTAACTCTTCTTCAGAGTAACCCCCAAGTGTGACACACACACACACACGCATTTCCTTGCCCTGGTGTGGACAACAACCTTCTGAAAAGACTGTGCTCTACCTGAGACGTTTTTAAGCCTTTGGTTTTTACTGTTTCTTCTACACCAGCTGAACTCCAAGACCAATCTGTTCTCTCATTTCACTCTTGTGGTTCAGGACCACAGAAGCCATTTCTATGGTAACTAAACTAAAGATTACCTCAAAGAAAGAACCATTCAACCTTTTTTTTTTTTTTTTTTTGGTACCTGTGTAAGTCAAGTCACCCTACTGTCTGGCTCATCCGTGCTATATATCTACTTATTTGACACAGTCCTGGCTCAGTGATCTAGGGCCATATGAAGTAAATGATTCTCTCTCTGACATTTGTGGTGAGAGAGAGGGCTGTCCAGTTACAGGCCTGGTTTCTTCCTGTACGCAGTGCAGCTGAGCAGAGTCCCTGGGCTCCTCGCGGAGAGGCCTGTGTGTCCTGGGACACACCCACAGCTATAAATGAGACTTCTCCTTTGGGAAAGGTGTGTTCATTTCCCCCAAAGGGTGGGGTTATTTTTTAGTAACTCTCTCTGAAAAAGGAGTAAAGAAAGAAAGGCACACAGAAAAATAACAGAGGTAGGAGAGGACCAACTCAACGCTAAAGAACTTGGGGAGGAAGAGAAGGAGAGTCAAATGTGGACGTCACCCGAAGACCTGTCTGTTACCACGCAACCGTCTTGTGCAAACACGTTCTGCACTGAAAGGCTGTGTACCCTGCTGCTCCCTGCTTAAGTCTTTGCAGAAAGCAGTAAATAGCTCCCATTCTTTCCCAGCGAGAGGTCTGAAGGCTGTATTTAAGGTGGAATTTAGGCAGGGTTTCCCTTTTGACACAAAAACCCTATCATATACAAATATAAAACTAGTTCATATACAAGTATGTATGAGACACTACAGCATATGGAACATGACATCATTTATTTACCTAATAAACAGCAACACCAATTGTTTATAAAATGGGCTTATTAGCTAAATATGCTCTCATCCATGCTAGTGAAGGCTGTGTGTGCTGTAGAAGGTTTGGATCAAGTCATGTAGTCTGTTTCATTAAACTTGATTCTGTGTAATTCCAGAACGACACCCTGAACACCAACAATCAGTCTCCACTACAACTGAGGTGCCAGGAGCTCCGGGGAAGAAGTTGGTTCCCCTGGGGCACTGTGAGGTAAACGCCCTGCCCCCATCTGCTTACCTCCAAGGAAACAGCTCAGACTCGTTAGCAGGATATCTGTCAGTGTCTCAAATGAAAATGTCTCAAGAATAAATAAAAAAAATAAAACAGCCAATATCCTGCTGTTGGATGTGAATCAAATCTAAGAAATGACCTTTTCCTGAGTAAGCTGGAGCAAACAGCACTTCGTTCCAACCTAAATAAGCTCTAATGATCATAAAACGCACACTGGTGGTTAAATACAATTCGTAGCTCTGGCCTGGGAACCCAACCTCAATTCTGCAGAGGGCATTTCTAGGACAGCAACTGCGCTCTGCACGTGACTGCATATTAGAGAGCACCGTGTCTGTGCTGATCGTATTTCCTGATGACATGAAGATGCCCTGGCTTTGAAGAGGAACACAGGGGTCAGCCTGTAGCTGACATTCAAATGGTTAATAATATAGATCTGAGTTGAAAAAGCAAAATGAAAACACACATGGCAAGAAGGGTCTAGGCCGTTGTTTTGTTTTACACTAATATTGTAACTGTTGTCTATGCTTTACATTACATCCAAATTAAATTGTATGAAGGAATCCAGGAGAGAGGTTGGCATGTTTACATTTTAAGGGATTAAGGGTTCTTATGAGGAGTTGGTTGAATGAATTGAGCTTTCTCCTAGTGTTTTCCTGGGAGTAAACATACGTCTGCATAAAACATCTACATGGAAAATGAACCAAAGTTACTCACTTCTCTTTTTCCCAAGGTTCTGTTGGGCTCATTTCTAGTGAAGCAACAAAGTTTTACAACGAAGAACAACTCTTATAAAAACCAATGCATCTCTAGGCCTCACAGAAGACAAGCGTGTCCACATCACCTGCTGACCCTGCCTTGGTCCCCACAGAAGACAAGAGTGTCCACATCACCTGCTGACCCCACCTGGTCCCCACAAATGCTAGAGTGTCCACATCATCTGATGATCCTGCCTGGTCCCCACAGAAGTCAGAGTGTCCACATCACCTGCTGACCCTGCCAAGGCTGGCAGTCTGGACTGCTGCTCTGAGGCCTGCTCTGCTACTTCTGGCCACTTCAGTGACATTATCCACCATGTGGACAGGTCCATTCCATTCTAAGACCCCAGCTAAAACGTGAGTTCCAGGGTGGAATGAGCCCAATCCCTCATTTTCTTACAGGGTTCTAGAAATGGAGTACAGTGTGCGAGTCTAACAGGAGGGAGGTGTAATTTACCATGCAAGGCCTGTAGATAACCAGGGGATGACCTAGCTGCTGTCTAACAGGAGGGAGGTGTAGTTTACCATGCTAGGCCTGTAGATAACCAGGGGATGACCTAGCTGCTGTCTGTCTAACAGGAGGGAGGTGTAGTTTACCATGCTAGGCCAACCAGGGGATGATCTAGCTGCTGCTGTCTGTCTTCTCAACACTTCATGTTTCTTCAGCTGGGGATTTTAGGTGAAGCTACTATAGTATGCTAAACTCAGCATGGCAATACCTAGTTTATCAAATTAACCATTAATTGGCACTGGGAACAAGACCTAGGGCCTTGTGCAGATGAGGCAAATGATACACTCATGAACTATATGTGCAGCCTCAAAATAACCAGTTTTTAAAAACGGAATTTTGGGGGCTGGAGAGATGACTCAGTGGTTAGGAGTACTGGCTGCTCTTCCAGAGGACCCACCCACATGGCAGCTTACAGTGTCTGTAACTCCAGTTTCAGGGGATCCAGCACCCTCACACAGACATACACGCAGGCAAAACACCAATGCACATAAAAATAAGTCATTAAAAAATTTAGCTCTTACTGGTCTGAGCTCCCAAGGTCCCAATGAGGAGCGGAAGGAGGGAGAAGATGAGCAAGGAAGTCAGGACCACGAGGGGCGCACCCACCGAGACAAGGGGGCTGATCTATTGGGAGCTCACCAAGGCCAGCTGGACTGTGACTGAGAAAGCATGGGATAAAACCGGTCTCTTTGAACATGGTGGACAATGAGGACTGATGAGAAGCCAAGGACAATGGCATGGGATTTTGACCCTACTTCATGTTCTGGCTTTGTGGGAGTCTAGCCAGTTTGGATGTTCACCTTCCTAGACATGGACGGAGGGGGTCGGACCTTGGACTTACCACAGGGCAGGGAACCCTGACTGCTCTATGGACTGGAGAGGGAGGGGGAGAGGAGTGGGGGGAGGGGGATACTTTTTTTTTCCTTTTCTCAATAAAAAAAAATTTAGCTCTTAAAAACAAAAACACAGCCTTCTAGCTATTCAAACTTTGTGATTAAAATGTTTATCTGATTCCCAAATATCACCAAGTGATCATAGATTATTTTCCCAATTTTTTATAGGCCTGATGAATTTTGTTTAAGTTCTGATTTACTGGTTCTATTACCTGCCCTTGTCTAGCTGGTAAATACTGACAGATGAGTAAATACAAGGTTTATATTTGCAGATGATGGATGGACAGTCTTGCACCATGCTGATTTTACTTCAGCTGGAAATCTTACTGTAGATTTTAGTATTAAAAGAGAATTCGGTAGTTTCGGATCATGTAAGAAAAATGTTCATACTTTTAAATATCAAAATTATAGGCTTCTCTCACTTTTGGTAAAGATATTTTATATAAACATTTAGAGTGTGGTCTTTATAACTCTCCTGAAATGTCCCACAGAGCAGAAACAAACAGGTCCGCTGTGCTTTGACCACCATAGGCCTCTCTGGATTGACAGCTACTGGTGGAGCACCTGTGTTCAGAAGGCCAGTGCGCGAGCCTGTTTGCCCTTGAGCCTGTTAGTATGTTTAACTACAAGAGAGCGTGTACTCTTCAGGAGAAACCCTGGACAGCGGAATAAAGTGAAGCTGCCCAGCCTGTGTCAGCTCAGATCTTCCTCTAAACACCCTGGCATATTTTCCTGTAACCCCCAGAGAAGTGAGAAGATACTAAGATGCTATTACTGAGCCCCAGACTGTCAGACAGTGTCACCACGGTTAACTTGACAGACTTTGTTTAGAGGAGGGCCATTCTAAATAAAATCCTGGGTCCACAAATCTATCCTTTATTCCTAAGACGAAACAGATTCCATACAATAGACAGCTGTCTTGCTAAACAGTGTGTTGGTGGAAGACTTTGGGGTAACTGCTATTCCTGAGATCTGAGAACATTCTGTGAGGGAGAGAGGACCTCACAAAGACTCTTTGGGCTAGCAGTAGTTTATTTTTAATCTTAGAAACTCGGAGCAAGAGTTGATTTTTGACCACGTGTTTCTCATTTGTCCACAGCCAGAGTTAGCAGACAATGCACAGTCACCGGGAACCAGTTCTGTGAGGACATTTCGGTGTAAACAAAAGCACCGGACAGAGCACGGGAGCAAAGGCTTTCTGCCAGGTTCCCAGCACCTGGCCCACCTCTTCACTGTTCTCTCTTCAATGCCAGGTTCCCACCTGCACAACCGTATTGACAACACCAACAAGCTTTAAACAGTGCTTCTCCCTTACCAACCTTTTATTGTCGAAATCAATCAGATTCACCAGAAGATTGGGAGGGTTGTTAGATTAACAAAATACAAAGTGCACAGTGTATCTTCAGGCAGGTTTTTCTTGTTGTTGTTTTATACTCTTATTCCTCCTTCTAAGATTATATGCTGCTTAACTGAGGTTCAAATCTAACTAGGCATTGTGAATTACATCTGGCAACCCTGGGAAGAGGACCCGTCTGTGATCAGAGCCAGCCCTCCAAAGCCAGTGCTTTGAGTCCGCAGTGGGAAGGGGACTGTGGGGTCTTAGCCAAGTGGAGGAGAGGACAAAAGAGACGGGGGGTTGGAAGAGAAGAGTCACTGCTTCAGACTGAAGCCTGCACTGTCCAAACCGACATCGAGGAGCGTTCTCTTCTTATGGGGCATGCTGATTGTGTCCCATCTCCTTCACAAAGTGGCTGGGAGAATATCAGTGACAATGTGTTGGGCACCCAAAGGAAGGAAGCAATATTCTCCAGCTAGCCTCCCTGAGGTCCACAGATGACCTTCCACCCCTTCTTCAGGAGCAAAGGGCAGCCCACAGCCCTGGGGACTCCTGTCTGCTCCTCCATCTCAGTGCAATGCGGCTCTGCTGGCTTATCTGTCTCTATTACTGGACTCCAGGAAGGCGAATGGGGACAGTGGCAGGTGAGGCAGACAGTGGGTCACCAAGAGGAGGCGGCCTGGGGCTGCAGAAGGATGTCTACAAGAGTGAGGGGGTTAAAATTAGGTGGGCCATGAGCAGCGGCAGCCGGCGCAGGCCTGAGGTGACTTTAGGGACACTGAATCATTAGCAGCACTGGCCATAAAGGACACCGTGGGAGGGAATGGAGCTGCCGATACGTTCAGAGTCTAAACCAGTTTGACTTTACCAACAAGGGCCTGTCCCCTGCCAATGCACTACAGAATCCCTAGAAATAGTATCCTTAGGAAATGGTCAGATTATGCCCAAGGATTCAGGTTAGTAGTAATTAAAATAAAATCACAGCAAGAAAATGAAATTAAAAATGACTACTAACAGGAAGCTAAGGGAATAGTTCCGGTGCTTTCAGGGGAAGGCGGTGCAATCAGCCTCGAACTTGACCTCAAAGTGTTTAGCAGAGTAGAAAAAAGCAGCTACAGTGTGAAAAGCCAAAACCGGCAGGAAAAATAGTGTTTCTCATTCTTCTTGGTGGGGATGGTGTGAGTGAGAGGAACCACTGTATTACGGTCTGTTTGCAAGCAATCTACAGAACTGTGTTATGGTTTTTTTAGGAGAGAATTATAGGGCACTTTGATTTTATATCACTTTCTGTTCAGTTGTACATTCAGAAAGGCTGATCACCGTGTTTCCCTCTGAAATAAATGTAAGGAAAAATAACTTAAAATGTGTAAAATAAGACATATAAAATAAAACGTATAGACTTAAAAGTGATACCTAATTAAACCAGGCTTCAAAAGATAATGGCACATGCCCACCACCTCAGGACACTGAGGCCAGATCATGGGTTTGAGATCAGCCTGGGCTACATAACAGTGTCTTGGTCTTTCTCAATTAAAAAAGGAAGGGAGAAAAAGAAGGGAAGGACAGAAAATTAGATTACAGAAATGGGAAGAATGAAAAAAGTCAAATCCTAAACGCCAATGAACCAATGTCAGAACAACATCACCGGGCTCTAGGAGACCCTAAGACCGGCTTACACCATCAGAAGTTGGAGAGAGAAGCCTAGTGAGAGATTTCGTGAGTGGAATTAAAAGCCATTCTTTTTTCCTTTCCCAGTTTGTGTCTGCCTGAAGCGACACTGCTCATCATCTGCTTCCTCTGAGCATCTAACTGGCATTTATTTAGCGCCAAGGCAGTGTGAGGAACTCTGCATGAATCATCCCCACCAATCCCAGTGCTGCGCTGTTTTACAAATAAGCCCTGGGAAGATGCAAACCAGCTATGACTGGAGCTGCTCTTAGGACTGCCAGAACCAGGGAGCCTAGCAGCAGGAGGGACCAAAGGCGCTGCTTTGTTCACTCAAAGTTTTTTTTTTTTTGAGACAGGGTTTCTCTGTAGCTTTGGAGCCTGTCCTGGAACTAGCTCTTGTAGACCAGACTGGCTTCAAACTCATAGAGATCCACCTGCCTCTGCCTTCCAAGTGCTGGGATTAAAGGTGTGCTCACCACCACCCAGCTCCACTCAGTTTTAAAACAATGCACAAACCCAAATCTTCACCACAGGAACGCTGTCCAGTCTATCTCTGCAATAATTTTTCATCCCATAGATGCCACATAGCCCAAAAAGTCACTACATAAAACCGTTACCAAACTGGAAGTGAAGAAGAAGAGATGGCTAATTATCAAGGAATTAACAGAAACAGATGGGTGCTTGATGCAAATCTAATCAAGCACCACTAGATAATTTTCAGGAACTCCAATAAAACCTTGAGGTGCTTGAAGTATGAAGACATGTTTAACCAGAAAAACATCTTTAGTTTTCTTTTCTGGATGTTCAGAATGGATCCTGGCTCTAATACCCGTGGATTATCACATCTCCATTGATGGTGGTGGAAGCTGGCACGCAGATGGAGGCCATATATGTTTGAATAGGAACTTCTACTTAGCTTGGCCTTCATACGATCACACAAATGCAATACTTTGTAAGGAGCTTATAAGAAAGATCTGTAAGGAACAGTGGAAGACTACAGTTAATCTCTGGCTGGCACTTTATGGGCCAGATTTGCCATAATAGTCTGGCAGTAGGAAGGGCCAATTTTAATGACAGTTTACTCCAGCTCTGAACTGTGGTGACCAACTGACATTCTTTGGTCAATTTCATTAGAATCAACATTAAACTTTAGCACTGCTATGCAATAGTCCAGCCTTCAGTTCTATGTGATATATAAGAGCTGTATTACCAATCTTATTCTTTAAAGTCCTGAACCGTGGAGGAATGGATTTGAGGTGTGCTTCTTCATGTACTATTCTAGTCTCTGGGCCAACCCAGGCAATTTGAGGCAGTCATAAAGAGTGCAGAGACAGCTTCCAAAGAAAACAACTGTCACGGGAGAATTCTTGAGATTAAGAAGAAATCTTTGAAAGTATTTTTGCTAATGGGCTTCCCTGTCCTAGCACAAAAGCACCTGGCCTCCATTTCCTATGGTGAGGAAGGGCCTCTGTGGTCTTCTAATCTACTCTTAAGGTATCCACCATGTAGGAAGTCCCTCTGTTCGTTTTAACAGAGGAACTACCTGGCTCAGAGAGGGTCCTGGCTAGACCACAGCCAGCACTTCTGAGGACCCCTCTGCCTTCTTTAGTGCTTTACACCATGGCCTCTGACCAGAGTCCAGAACTTTAGGGTAGGAAAAATCAGTCAGCCCCAGACCTGCTCCTAAAGACCCACAGGTGCAAACAATAACTTGCCTTGTATAAAGTCAGCTATCTAATCGCTAGGACAGCAGTCATGGCCCGTGGGGATCAGAATGCACACCCCTTAGAAAATAAAGGTTAAAAGAAAGAAGGAAACAAAATCACTGTGAGGCCTGTCAGAGTTCCAGATCAGGTATGCAGAGATGAAGTAAGAGTTAGGCTCAGTGAACGCGGCCTAAAACAGAACCAGTCAAAGGCTATCCCTAAGCAGGAATGTGGCCTGTAGATATGGACAGTTTGGCCTGTCAGTGCTGGCTCTATGTTTGCATTTGGCCAAAGTTGAGATGAAGAGAGAGGGGAAGGGGTTGAGATTTGACATCAAAGTCCAGTTTCTAGTTTTTCTTTTTCTTCTATGAATGCCTGGCACGGCTGTGTCCACATCCCCAGCTCTCGGGCAAGAGGAGAGGTTGCCTTCTGATTTGTTTTTGTGATGTAGAGTCCAGCTTGGCTCAGGTGATCCAGCTCAGTCCAGAGATGCCCTCTTTGGAGGGGCCTGAGCTCCCCAGGCTCTGTATGTCTAGAGCAGTGGTTCTCAACCGGTGGGTGGCGACCCCTTTGAGGTCACCTGAGACCATGGGAAAACACAGATATTTGCACTCCTATTCATAACAGTAGAAAAACTACAGTTATGAAGTAGCAAGGAAAATAAATTTATAGTTGGGCTCACCACAGCATGAGAAACTGTATTGAAGGGTCATGGCATCAGGAAGGTTGAGAGCCAATGCTCTAGAGGCTTCCCCAGCCCCGGGCTATGTGTTTCAGTTACCTTTCTTCCTTGTCCTAGACCCTGGGAGCACCAAAGGGACTACACAGGGCCACTCCTTTCAAGGGTTAATTATGCTGTCTGACATTATTTATTTTTTTAAAAAAGCAACATTGTCACAATTTAACCAAAGAAAAGACTTATCTGGCTGAGGCTTTCAAATTCAGTGATGTATGCAGTCTTTATGACAGGAGCTTTCAAAGATGACGTATGAAAATGGAAAATACGTACGACAACACTATAAGTAGACTAGAGAGGGTTAGTATCTCCTACAGCTGTGGAGAGAAATTCCTGGATGGTACAAAGCACTGCCGAGGGACCAGTGAGATGGTGAAGACAGCACTCAGCAAGTAAGGGCGCCTGCCATAAAGCCAAGGACCCGAGTCTGATCCCCGGCCACCAAGACTGACCCAGGTGACGGAAGGAGGGAAACTGACTCCCAGAAGCTGTCCTGTGATTTCCACAGTGTGCCCCCCACACATGTGAATACATACAACACATGACAATACATTAAGAAATGTACCACTAAGTGGTGAGATAGACTGTACGGTTGGCATGGCAACCTTCACCTCGTTCCCTACACCCACTTTCCACTAAGAGCAGACTATAGATGAGAAATGGACTGAAAACACCCGAGTAAGCATATCTTGATAAAAATCCTTAGAAACGAAGATCTGAGTTAATTCATGTAGTCTATATTAGCAGTGTGGTAACACTTTAATTATTTAATTATCTGGCTTCACACTTTACATAAGGTAGTTATTTGTTTTTTTTTTTTTTAATATTTATTATGTATACACTATTCTGTCTGTGTCTATGCCTGCAGGCCAGAAGAGGGCACCAGATCTCATTAGAGATGGTTGTGAGCCATCATGTGGTTGCTGGCAATTGAACTTAGGACCTTTGGAAGAGCAGGCAATGCTCTTAACCTCTGAGCCATCTCTCCAGCCCCATAAGATAGTTATTTGGCAACACACTCATTCTTTTTAATCGGATGGTCCAAAGCTTGTTGGGACAGTATCATCTGATGAACTCCTTCAACCAGATGGCTTTATTACCTGTGTTAGCCTTGAATTATAACTTGGAAGCCTCAAATATAAATTCAGATTCAAAATCCCCATGTAGCCGGGCGATGGTGGCACACGCCTTTAATCCCAGCACTCAGGAGGCAGAGGCAGGCGGATCTCTGTGAGTTCGAGGCCAGCCTGGTCTACAAGAGCTAGTTCCAGGACAGGAACCAAAGCCACAGAGAAACCCTGTCTCGAAAAACCAAAAAAAAAAAGAAAAAAAAAAAAGAAAAAAAAATCCCCATGTACTAAGGAGCACACCAAAGATGTGTGCTTGACCACGTGATACACTTAATCAGTCTACAGACATGAGACTTGTCGTCTAGGAGAACTAATAAACGCTGCCTCCTGCAAATGAGTTCGTACAAAGCAGGGGTGCAGTGCATTCCACACAGCCTCTCCACTCTTCATGGAATGAACACTGACTTTCTTAGATGTCGGGCAGCCTGGCTCTTTATCTACAGAGGAGGAACTCAAGGTTTCCCTACCTCACTGCCCACTCTAAGTAAATGGAGAGAATCAGGCAACTCTGGAGACTCTGCTGGGCATTGAATATTCAATACTGTATTCTTGTATGAGCTGGTTTACAGAAAGAAGAGCAGGGGCAGTGTGTGACAGTCCTCAGCAATTTTAGGAGTCTCAAACTGCCGGATAAAATAAAAGCTAGGGACACAGACCCACCTTGTCTGGCACAGGTCTCATCCTTAATGCTCCTCCTCTCTAGGAATAGCCTGGTTGCTGCGGTAAGTACACGTCCAAACTTGGCTTATCCATACCAAGTGGCTGAGCTGCCCACTCAACAGTTTGGATTACTACTTAACCAAGTGTTATGGGATGCACATTCCAGTTTTATAAACCTCATACATATGCACATAACAAGTAACTATCACCTATGATAAGCTTGGTTCCTGGTCTATGTGATGGCTTGGCCCAGCTGCATTCACGTAGGATAGAATGAGAAAAACACTCGCACATACTGGTCCTGCTAAAGTTCAAGGATGACTTCACGAGCCTGCTCAGATATTAGGAAAGAATACATGTTTCTATGGGAACCAAAGTAAAATGCTACATATCTGTAGCACCACTAAATACTGACTATCGAGTAGAGCCATTTCTTCTACAGCCATTGAAAGTTTGGAGAAAGGAAAGGGAGGAAGATGGCTCTGCAGGAATCTGGAGAGCATCTCCTACCACCTGAATTTTCTCAAATGTCAATTACCCACCCTGTCAACAATCATCTGCTTCTCCCCGGTCACAAAGCAGCAGCCTTCTTCATCACTCAAGAAAGCTGTGAAAAGCCACTCTGACCAGGGCAGCAAGTCGGCTAACTGCAGATCTTCACCTATTCTGCCTATTCTCCAAATCCAACCCCCATCCTCACCCCAGCTCTGTATTAGTCCACCTGCTGCATCCCCCACCCTGTGCCCATCTCCAGGAGGCCACAAGGACGTGCTCCTCCAGATTTCCCTATTGCCCACTTACTGCTTTATTCCAGTCCTCATCACTTACAGGCGTGTCCTGGGCACCACAGGGCCACTCTGGCAGGGGAAGCAGGTAAGGTAACTGCAAACCTTTACCTTTCCCCCTCCATTCCGGGAAGCCCAATCCCCAGGCTCATCCTCAGGTCTGTAGCAGACCTTCTGCCATGGCCTCTGCTCACTCAATGTCCCTACTCTTGAGGACTAAGCAGGTGCTGGAAAACATCCTCCTTCCTTCCCGCCCAAGGACTCTCAACACCTCCAGCCCTTTCCCATTCCGAAGGGTCAGCTCACAATACCTACACACGTTTTCCCTGGAGGCCCAGTGCCCACACCTATCCAGACCCCAGGAGCATTCCCTACCACTGTCTCTTAAAACTCAGAGAGGGCAACAGAAAACAAGGAACAAAACATCCACCCAATAAAGACAACACCAGGTATCAGCACCTAGAACTACAAGCACCCTAAACCCAGGTGATTAGACATCAGTGCAAAACACAACCAACAACAGTCAGGACGTACGTCTCTTCCAGAGCCCAGCAATTCTAACCAGAGCAGGTCCTAAGCATTCCCACATAGCTGAAGCACAAGAAAAAGACCTTAAAATAGCCTTTATGAATATGATAGAGGTTCTTAAAGAGGAAATGAATAAATCCCTTAAAGAAATCCAGAAAAGCACAATAGTAAAAAGAAACGAACAAAACAGTTCAAAACCCAAAGTGGAAACAGAATCAATAGAGAAAACACAAACTAAGGGAAATTTGGAAAGGAAAAGTTTAGAAACTTTAACAGAGGCAAGCCTAATTAACAGAATATAAGAGATGGAAGAGAGAGAATCTCCGGCACTGAAGATATGATAGAAGAAATAAATACATTAATCAAAGAAAATGTTAAACCTAAAGGTTACTAATATAAAATATCCAAGAAATCTGGGGAACTAAGAATAATAGGGATAGAGGAAGGAGAAGAAACCCAGGCCAAGGTCACAGCAAATATTTTCAACAAAACCACAAAAGAAAATTTCTCTAACCTAAAGGACAAGAAGCACACAGAACATGAAATAGACTGGGTCAGAAAAAAAGTCCTGTGGCACATAATAATCAAAATATTAAACCTACAGAAACAAGAAAGAATATTAAAAGTTGGGAGGGAAAAACACCAAGTAACAGACCTGTTAGAATGCCACTTGACTTCTCAGTGGACACTCTAAAAGCCAGAAGCGCCTGGACACATGTTCTACAGACTAAGAGA
>NC_022009.1:107454610-107468188 GCF_000317375.1 Microtus ochrogaster
AAGATAAAGAGAATACACGGAATAAATAATCTGATATAAGCAAATCAAGAGAGGTAACACACACATACAACACCATCACCACCACCACCAACAACAACAAAATAACAGGAACAACAAACCCCACTCATTGATCTCTGTCATCACCGATGGTCTAAATGCTCCCATAAAAAGATCCCTAACAGAATGGATGCAAAACCAGGATCCATCCTTCTGCTGCATCCAAGAAACACATTTCAACATCAAGGATAGACATCACCTCAGGGTAAAGGGGTAGAAAAAGATATTCCAGGCAAGCAGACCTAAGTAGCAAGCTGGTGTAATCACTCCAATATCCGACAAAATAGACTGAAAACCAAAACTAATCAGAAGAGATAGGGGAGGACACTACATACTGATCAAAGGAAAAATACGCCAAGAGGACATTGAAATTCTTAATATTTATGCACTAAACAAAGAACATCCAAATTTGCAAAAGAAACATTAGTATAGCTTAAATACATATTGACCTCTCACACTGAGACAGGACAACAGCTAGCTCCCCCAGGACTCGACATTATCTCAATTTTCACAGTGTCCCCTAAAGATATTACCACCTCCAGATAACAGGGAGTAACTTTAAGAACAGGACTCCCATATTCCTAGGAGGTGGGGTGGGTGGTTTCTGGTCGTCTGGTGGATGTTTGTCATTTCATTGTTGGGGGGGGCGTTAACTGCAAGTTACAGTCAAGGAGGAAACTAGATTCAGGGATCTCATTCTGAGATGTAAAAGGGGGGATAGGAATGACAAGATGAAAGAGGAGATTATTGAATCTACTTTTAATGAAAAGGCAACTGCTAGTCTTAACTATTTTACACTGGTATAGATTTTTGTACAAATTTAAGATTATTTTTATTATACTTTATATATGCTTCTACTCTTGTTTAAGGAATCACATATTTATGCAGCTCATTTAACAATATAATGTAAATTCCTAGTCATTGAAAGTTATTATTACAAACTATTCAGGATAAATTAAGAAATACAGGTTAGTAGTTAATCACCTAATAATCAAATTTGTGACCATGTTAGATATGTTTTCAAGGTCAAACATATATTTTACATAGATGATCTTCAAATACTTCAGAGATGTACAAGCAGATATGGCATCAATAACATAAGATTTTTATGACAGTGAGTCACGTCTGTTCCTGGCAGCACAAATTTACTTTAAAAAGAATTTGGGGCATTGAAGAACCTCCATATGGAGTTTGTTTTTTCTCGGCACTCTGATGGTGTTTAAGACTAGATAGTTATAGTTTTCCTTGTTATCAAATTCAGAAAAGAAACTCACAAAAGAGGTGTAAAGTATATAAGATTGAGACATAAAAGCTTAGAAATTTATCTAAGAAAATGTTTTGAGGTTCTAAAAAGATAGTTTTAGGTTGGTAATACAAGTTAGGATGCAAAGTGAATTTGGTACAAAACTTTGGACTCATCAAGATCAGATAGATAATGGAGCATTTTCTCTGAATTTGCTAAAAGCAAATCGACTGGACATTGTGAATATAATTCTTACTTGATAAGTGTTCTTATTGTACATAGTTTTACTTTGTTAAGCATAAACTTTCCCTTTTATTTAGCCAATACTTGATAACTGTTCTCATTGTATATAGTTTTACTATGTTAAGAGTTAAAAACCTTTCCTTTTATTTAGACAAAAACAGAGAAATCTTGTGGGGTAGTCATTCACATTGACACTCCAGGACTTCCAAAAAAGTTAACCCTTGAATAAGAAGGCAGAGTCAGTGACTGGTTGGCCAGAATTAGCCATAGACATGTTGGAGGGCTGAGGAAGTCAGACAGGCACAGGAAAAGATAAAAGGGGGCTTGGGGAGGTTTGGGATCTTTTCAATCTAGGAGTGCTGTTCTTTGGTTTTTAAAGAGGTTTTTAAATCTGAACTTCTGACTCTCAAGTTTTTTTATTAATACTAGAACAATTAAGGTAAACACATAACACGGCATTTTCTTCAAAACTGATGACATACTTGGACACAAAGCAAGCCTCAACAGATACAAGAAAATCCAAACAACACCTTGCATCTAACCTAATCACCACAGGTTAAAGCAGGGTATCAGCAACAACAGAAACAACAGACAGTTCATAAACTCCTGGAAACTGAACAGCTCACATCTGAACAAAAAAATTGGTCAAGACGAAAATTCAGAAAGATATTAAACTTTCTAGAAATGATTAAAATGAATATATGCTCAGACTTACAGGACATAATGAAAGCAGTTCCAGGAAGAAAGTTCATAGCACTAAGTGCCTATACTAAAAAAAAAATTGGAAAGATCTCAAACTAGCAACTTAACCTCACACCTGAGAGTTCTAGAACAAAAAGAGGCAAAGGCACCCAAGAGGAGTAGTCGGCAGGAAATAATCAAACTGAGGGCTGAAATAAATAAAATAGAAACAAGGAGAACAATATAAAGAATCAATGAAACAAAGAGTTGGATCTTTGAGAAAAATTAGTAAGAGTACAAACCCTAACCAAATTAACTAAAAGAAAGAGAGAAAATATCCAAATTAACGAAAGTAGACATGAAAAGGGGATATAACAACAGACACCAAGGAAATCCAGAGAAGCATAAGGAAGAAGTCAAGGAATCTTTATTTGCATATGATATAGTATACATAAGTGACCAAAAAAATCCCACCAGGGACTCCTAGAGTTGATAAACAGTTTCAACAAAATACCTAGTTACAAAATTAACTCACAGAAATTAGTAGTCTTCCTATATACAAATGACAAACAGACTGAGAAAAAAAATCAAGCAAATAACACCCTTCACAATAACCTCAAATAGTACATTATATCACTGGAGTAACTCTAACCAAGCAAGTGAAAGAGTTGTATGACAAAGTCTGAGGCATTGAAGAAGATACCAGAAAATGGAAAGATCTCCCATGCTTATGGGCAGTAGCAAACTGATTCACGATAGTAGTTAACACAGATAAAATGGCCATTCTACCAAAAACAATTCCCACACCAAACTGCCAACACAATTCTTCACAGATCTGGAAAGGACAATTCACAGCCTCACACACCTAAAAAACCCCAAGACAGCTCAAACAATCCTGACCAATAATGGAGGTGCAATCACTCCTAATTTCAAGTTGTATTGCAGAGCTATCTAATAAAAATAGAACACCATTGGCAGAAAACCAGACATGTCTATCAAAAGAACTGAACTGATGACCCAGACATAAATCCACACACATGTGGACATCTGGTTTTTGATAAAGAAGCCAGAAAAAACACACTGGAAAGAAGACAACATCTTCAGAAAATGGCGCTGGTCAAACTGGATACCTGCACCTAGAAGATGCAAAAAGACCTATACTTACCACCCTGCACAAAACTCAACTCCAAATGGATCAAAGGCCTCAACATAAAACCAGATGCACAGAACCTGACAGAAGAGAAAGTGGAGACTAAGCCTTGAACTTAGTGGCACAGGAAAAGACTTTCTGAACAGAACACCATTAGCACAGGAACTGAGATCAACACTTAATAAATGGGACCCGAGAAAACTGATAAGCTTCTCCACGGCAACAGACACAGTCATTCAGAAAAAATGGCAGCCAACACAATGGAAAAAGATTTTTCCCAACTCTACACCCATGAGATGACTAATATCCAAAATAAATAAAGAACTCAAAAAACTAGATATCAAGAAAACAACCCAATTTAAAAATGGGGTACAGAACTAAACAGAGAATTCTCAAGAGACTAAACTCAAATGGCCAAGAAACATTTAATAAAATGTTTAACAACCTTAGTCATAGGGAAATGAAAATCAAAACTAATTCAAGAGTTTGACAGAGCCGGGCGATGGTGGCGCATGCCTTTAATCCCAGCACTCGGGAGGCAGAGGCAGGCGGATCTCTGTGAGTTCGAGTCCAGCCTGGTCTACAGAGCTAGTTCCAGGACAGGCTCCAAAGCCACAGAGAAACCCTGTCTCGAAAAATCAAAAAAAAAAAAAAAAAAAAAAAGAGTCTGACAGAATGGCTTGTATAAAAATCATAAGCGACAGCTCATGCTGTTGAGGATCTGAAGTAAGGGGAACACTCCTCCATTGCTGGTGGGAGTGCAAACTTGTACAGCCACTATAGAAACCGGTGTGGTGCTTCCACAGGAAGATGGGAACAGATCTACTACCTCAAGCTCCAGCTTTACTTAACCACTCTTGGGCATATACCCAAAGGATGCTTCCTCCTCCTACAGAAACACTTGGTCAACCATGTTCATTGCTGTTCTAATCACAGTAGTTGGAAACATGGAAACAACCTAGATGTCCCTCAACAGGATAAAGAAAATATAGCGCATTTACACAATGGAGCACTACTTTGCCATTAAAAAGAATAAAAATTTGCAGGTAAATGGATGGAACTAGAAAAAAAATCTTGAGTGACCCACAGGGGATAGAGGATACATACACACACACAACCTCTAAACACCACAAGGGAAGCTCACAAGAGCTCACAGAGACTGAGGCACCATGCACTGGGCCTGTAGGTGTCTGCAATGGGTGTTCTCTCTCTCTCTCTCCCTCTCTCTCTCTCTCTCTCTCTCTCTCTCTCTCTCTCTCTGTATTAAAGCTTTCAGTTCAGTGTTTTTATGGGATTCCTGAGTGGGCGAACAAGTGGGTCTCTGATTCTTGTCCCTTCTCTTGGGCTCTTTTCCCTGTTTGTTTTGTCCGATCCTGATGAACTAGTTTTTCTTCTCATTATCATCCCTTAGAAGCTTGCTTTTTTCTTAATCAGAGAAAGAAACTGAGCGGGTCTGGATAGAAGTGGCGAGGACCTCGGAGGAGTTGAGGAAGGGGAAACAGTGGAGAAAAAAAAGTCCATTTTCAATAAAGGGGTGGGGGAAGAGTCGTCGAAATACCTCATCCAGATTGCAGAGATACAGCACCTGAGCTTAGGGAATTAGGAAGCGTTACAGAGCTGGGGCTAAAAGCAAGCAACTTAATAAGGTGACCCCATAGCCTAAACCCTCATTCAAACCTTTATTTGAATATGCTATTTTAACTGATTTATAGCTGGGCAGAAGACCAAATTAAGTCACTCATTTTACTGACATGACTCTCAAGCCTAAAATTAAAATCTTCGGTGAACTATTTTTAATTTAAAACAGTTCTTGCCCTAAAAACTAATCAACAGTGAGATGTGAAAGACAGCTTAAACAGCCCCAGGCAGAACAATTACTTTCATATTTAAAAAAAACCCCTCAGTATTATCATTATTTCCACCTGTAAGCTCAGAAGACGAACTCTTTGGTGGAGGTCTCAGTTATAAAGGGGTTTACAAGTGGGACTGTGAGGATTTTTTTTTACGGGGTTCAGTGTAGCCAACAGGATGTTAGAGTACCATCAGGCAATCCTATCAGGCACGAAATAGATGAGGATATCAGTACGAAAAGCTGGCTGTTTGACAAAAGGCATACTTTTCGTGTGGGCATTTAAAAAAGTTTTCAGAGACACACACTAATGTAGAACTAGACTCAGCTGTGAAGGTGTAAACACGGCTCAAACACAAACCGGTGGGGACAGGGTAGTGAGAGCGTGGACTTTTGCTCGTGGTTTGCTTCACCCCCCGCCCCCTCCCGCCCCCCCAAGAGCACAGGGAACTCTCTAAATAAACCGCTGGCACTGAAGAAAAACTAATAAAGCCCCTGGGTGTCCACGTTAGGTCCTGGTGGACTCGAGTTCATCCCACTTAGTAACAAACAAACAGCAGCCTCAACTTCTGAGTTCTTCCCCGGGCCCTGGGAAACTGCGAGGAGAAGGCGTGGCTGCAGGATTTTCTCAGTACCCCTGTAGCAGGTGGTACGTCCCTGTCTTTGTAGCTGTAAACCCTAGGGCATCCAGATCTTAGGCGCTGAGTCCAGGAGGAATTCAGGACCGTTCCTGCCAAGCTTATTGCTGAAAACCGTCCGTTTCCTACCCCCACAATCCCCACCGCCAGCTTCCCAGTTTAAGTTTTAGTTACGTAGAGCTGCCCAGCCCTACAGAGCCTGTAGGGGACGCGGCGGCTCTGGGTTGGGATAATAAGGATGCTTGCTCTTAACCGTCAGCAAGTGACAATTTATATTGGCAAACATCAACCCTTGTTCCCAAAGAGGACAGGTGGGCACAGAACCGGTGGGCAAGGTACGTGTGTACACACACACACACAGAGATAGAGATAGAGATAGAGATAGAGATAGAGAGAGAGAGAGAGAGAGAGAATATGAATGAATGACACCGGAACTCTGGAAGGTCACTTGGCAGATCTGCGGGTGGTCGTTGGACTTACCTTACAGGGAAACAGAACTGCCGAGGCCACCTTCTCCATAGCCAGGTTCCTGATGCTGGGCGTTAGGGCGCCCCTGCACGTCGGGCAGCAGCTCAACTTCTGGCGGCATTGGTTACACACCAGGTGCCCGGCTTGGCACTGCAGAATAGGGGGCAGGACATAGTCAAAGCAGACCGGGCACTCGAAGAGCGAGGTCAGCTCGTGGTGCTGCGGGGATACCGGGCCGGCCCCACCGCCGGCGCCGGGGCCTGAGATCACCGCTGCCGCGGCGGGCACCGCGGACGAGCCGGGGCCCGCAGCCGAGATGGTGGCGGCGGCCGGGGGCGCAGCTGGCGACGGAGCGTGCGAGGTCTGAGGCGGCGGCGGCTGCTTGCTGCAAGGTTTGTTAGCGCTGGGGCCGGTGGAGGACGGGCGGCTCATCGCGCTCCGAGCCCACCATGGACCTGCGGGCGTCTGCCTGCCGCGGGGCCGCCCGGATCAAGGCGGTGCGCGCCCCGCGGGTGGCGGACTCCGGGGCAACGCCACGGCGCCCAGTCCGGGGAGCGGGGGAGGGCGCGGACCCGACCGGCACCGGGAGGGCGGGGACAGGACCGCGCTGATCCTCGCCGCGGGCGCCTGGAGTGGCCGACGCTCTCGGGGCTCGCGGCCGTGCGCTCTGCCCTCCTCCCGCGGCGCTCGGCTGCGCACAGTCCCGGCCCACCCGCTTCAGGAGCGGCAGCTGACGCAAGCCCCGGGGGCGCGCGCGGACGTGACGCTAAGACACGTGTGCGGCCGCCCCGGCGCGCTGGGACTGGCAGAGCCACCCCGCGGCTCGCCGAGCTCCGCCCGACCCGGCTGCCAGCGCCGGGGCCGTTTCCTGCTGGACGACTCGACCGACCGGTCGCCGCGCGCGGTCGCTTTCTGGGAGGTGGCGGAAGCCGGTGGCCCCGGGAGGCGACGTTGCCTGGAGTCCTTTGACCTTTCCCAGGGGAGCACGCCGACACACGCCCGGTCTCCGGCTAAAGGGCAACTGCTGGCCCGACGGGGGCGTGGGCGGCGCGCGAGTGCGCGGGGGAGGGGCGGGACGGGGCGGGATGGGGGCGGAGCGTGGAATCCCTACGTTTCTCTCGGGGCGGGGATGAGTCATCGGTGCGCGGGAGAATGCGACGACCGGGCTGCTCGGCCGGTAGCCTGCCACGCGGGGTGGACCCGGAGTCGGGCGGGAACTGTTAGGGACGGGCAGTGGGCGCTTCAGGAGGTAGAGGGGGTTTTCCTTGGAAAGTCCACTGGCGAAAGCCACTTAGAATTGAGCGCCTCCGATTTAGAGAACCCTGATGTCTTGGACATCTCTGACTGGATGGAGAATTAAAGTCTCCAAGGAATACCAGAAGCGTGACTTGGGTTTTTGAGGCCCAGAACGACAGTAGGGAGACCCTCAGTCCTCAAAGACCTGAGTCCTTAATGTCTAGTCCCAGTCCAAGCCTTAGGCAAGCTCTGAAGCTTACCAGGGCTTGAGGAGGAAAGAAATGGGCGAGCTCAAGGCACCTGTTGCCAATCCTCCTTTTGGCAGGACTGCTGCTGGCTTCCTTCTCCGTACTCTCTGTGCAGCCTGGCATGTGGGAGGTCTCAGAGAAAGAGCTTAATAAAGGGCGCACGGGGGCCCTAAGAGATGCCTCAGCTTGCTGCTCTTCTAGGACCAGACTTTGATTTCCAGCACCAGCAATTGTTTGTAACCCCAGCTGCAGGGGATCCGATGCCAGTTGGCATCAGTACCTGTGCACACAGACGCACATGCCCATAAAATAAAAATTAACCTTAAGCGGGGATTGGCTTGGGGGAGCAGAGGGCATCTCCAGCCTAACTTCCATCTCTAGTAATAAGAGAATCTACAAGAGTCTCTGTAGAGCTTGTTTCCAGACACCCACCCCGCAGGACCCACCGAAGTTACAGGAGCCTCAGAGCCTGGAGCGAACCATATTTTAATAGAATGAATACCACCTGCTCATAATTGCCTGGGCAAGAAAGTTTTATGCTCGAACCGATGATGTTAGAACTGGTAAAGCTGGTAGGGTGTAATTTGCAGGAGAAACAGAAATTAGTCAGGACGTGGCAAAAATAGTGGCCCCCGTGACTTGGAGCAAATTCTTTGAATATCCTGATTTAGTTTGTACGTGACTGTCTGCGTGCACACGTGGGGGTCAGAGGATTTTGTGGAGTCGGTTTTCTCAAGTTGTCTGGCTGGGTGGCAGGCACTCTGCCACTGAGCTATCTTCCCGGCCCCAATGTCCTACTCTGTAAGAGTGAGCTTAAATAGTTGAGGTGAGCTTTGAAGGAGTTTCAGGAACGCTATTGTCGAACCTCATCCATCATAAGCACCTTGGAAATGTTAGCTGCAGCTTAAAATGCAGGGAATGTGGCTCAAAAGAAAAACGGAGTTAACTTTTGTAAAGAACCTAGGTAGACTTCATGGGTGACGGGGTTATCTAAAACTCAGAGAAACTTACTAGGTATAAATGTCAGTGACCCACAAAATATTCCCTAGGATTTGTGTGTGCCAACGACTGTTCAGGCTCTGCAAACGGTTCTCACTCAGTTTACATTCTAGCAAGGACTCGAGGCCAGTAAAGCACTCGGGGGAAAGAGCTTCAGAAGCGTAGAGAGTACCGAGGCAGGGTGGTTACAGGACTGTCATCTCAACTCCTTGGGACACTGAGGAGGAGGCCATGTTCCAGGCATGCCTGAGTCACAGGGTGACTTCAAGGCCAGCATGAACAACTTAGCAATGCTGTCCTCAACCGAAAAGAAAGGTAGGGCTGTAGCTTAGTGGGTGGTGCTGGTCTGGCCTATGCAAGGTCTTAGGTTCAATTCCTAGTAAGGCAAAAAGGTAAAATACAGAGGGGTAGGGGGTGGAAATACAAGGTGAGAGGGAAACACACGGGATAGGACTGGGTGTGTGTCATGCAATGTGAGTGTTGTCGTATGGACGGCAATAGAATGAATAAGTCTAGGTATTCAGGAATCACTGGCTTTTTTTTCTTTTTCTTTTTTAGAGATCTGTGATGTATTGAACGTGAACTTCTAGGTTGTGCTGTGGAGTCTATAAAATATTTATTGAGCATCCACTATGTGGGAAAAGATGGCTTTTTGGATTCTGCAGGCACCATATTGGATGGACGCTGTGGTTACAGTCGAGGAAACAGGGACATTGGGAGTTTGGTTTGCTCAGGGCCACACAGCCGAGAAGGCTGGAACCTGCTCTGGAACCCTCATCTTTATCTGACGCCTATGTCATTGAGATGAGGCGATTAGCTCACTCTCTAGATAGAGTCAGAAAGCAGCTTCACAACCACAATGAACTGTGTGGGCCATGGTCACTGCTTCTTAGCCGGTCTGCAGAGAAAAGGTCGAGAAAAGGTCGATCCTGGTTATTAGATTTTCACCCTTGTTGAGCACAGAGAATGTAAGAGCGATGTCAGGAAATGAAAGCAATCTCACCTTTATGGGAGAGTATATGTATTCCGCCCAAGTTAGAACCCTAGCAGTTGGAATTTATGACAGACTGCATTCCCTTGCCTCTGACCTCTGGTCTCTGTTAGGAGTCCCCGTTCCTGGAATGTGCTAAAGGTCACCGCAGAAGTGGGCTCTTTGCCTTGTCTCTGTTGACAAGGGCTGTCACCTCCTGATAATTCAAAAAGAAGTATAGTTTCAGGGCTGCTGACGACAAAAAAAGGAACAGGGAAAGCAGTTCTCTGCTGAGAGAATTCGGTTTCTAAAACTGCAACTGACCTATCAACTCTTACCCCAGCAGATGAATCACCTGGTACAGAGAACTGCTTTCATTTTAACCACGGCACTCCTGATTAAGGTGACCGGGGTCATTAAAAATAAAAGCAAAAGCCAAATGAAAAGTCTCTTGGCAGTTACTGACAGTAGCCAAGGGGACAGGCCTGGTGGCCCAGTCACACCGGTGACCTCACATGCTGCTAGACTGGACTTTCCAGCCTCCCTTCTCCTCCCCGAGGGGCTTGCGTGAGAGAGGCGGTCTTTCCACGTGGGGAGCCTGAGCTCTTCAGAGAGCATTTAGCTCAGAGCTTCCACTCAGTGAGTATCCAGATGTGTGCTGTGTGTGGGACTGACTTGAGATGTTTTTTGCCCCGGGAGACATTGGTATTCTTGGGCCTAGGCTTAATGGGTGACCTTTTGGCTTCAGGAAGAGGGGGTGAAGCCTTTTGTAATATCTCTTGAGTCATGACTCATTTTCCACATCTGGATGAGAGGTGAACCTCCTCCCACCCACTGAATTTTAGATGGCCTGTCAAACAGGATACTTCCCCTTACCTGTCTCCTGCTCTGTGCTTTTTAAATATGACTTAACATTTTTATTTTATGAGTGTGGGCATTTTGCCTTCATGAATATGTCTGTGTGTGCCTGGTGCCAGAAGAGGAGGCGATTCCCTGGAACTGGGGTTACAGAGGCTTGTGAGTAGCCGTGTGGGTGCTGAACCAGGGTCCTCCGGAAGAGTAGTCAGTGCTCCTAACCACCGAACCAACTCCCCGGTCGGTCCTCATGCCCCACTGAACCTTTAAAGCTGGGGATGTACTGGGGGATTTTTTCCCTTGCCTTAAACTCACAGAGTACACCTATAGCTGGCCTGGTAGGAATAAGAACATGTGAGCTCGTGCCTCTCCTGTTAGCAATCAGACTACGGCCTCCAAGAAATCAGAACTCTCCTGGGACTCTCACGCTGCGAAAAGAAGGCTGGAATCTGGTGGAGCCAGAGTAGGAACCTGAGCTCTCACAGAGTTCTGGGAACTTGTCAGACCACTGTTGAGGAGAGACTGGAGGGAGACAGCCATGCGTCGGTTATAGGCAGGTTCATACCTGCTTAGTCAAGCATACCACTGGTCCTTTCCCTGAACCTCCTGTCAGGAGCCCAAGATGGGCTTGGAGGTGTGGGTCGCTGGGTCTCTAAAGTGGTGACATTGAGTTTCTGTTTTCTTCTTTTCACTATTTGTTTTTTCTTTTTTTAACTGGCTTATTGAGGATACATGGTCAAGAGTCTGGCTTGTTAGGAATGCCAGCGCCCAGGCTTATTGAGGATACATGGTCAAGAGTCTGGCTTGTTAGGAATGCCAGCGCCCAGGCTTATTGAGGATACATGGTCAAGAGTCTGGCTTGTTAGGAATGCTAGTGCCCAGGCTTTGACACTGATGACTCTGCTAAGAAATCTTATTTGAAAAAAACAAAACAAAACCCAACAAGAACCCAGCACTTTTGTGGGTGAGCCCCCCATCTTGCCTTGACTGTTGAACACCATGAGAACGGCTCTAGCAGGCAGACAAGTAGGCCCTTATATCTGCAGCTCACAAATGGTGTGGTTTTGCAAACCCCGGGACTTCTGCAGTTAGGCAAATAGTTTGCATTTGCAGAGCCGAGCCTGGGAGGTCTTTCCTGTTTAGGTCTAAAAATGACTGGGGTGTGCTTTGGAGCTTGAAAACCTCTGATCGGGGGAAACTTTATGGGAAATTTGGTGATGACTACGAGGCCTCCTGGTCACAATGTTGGCTGTATAAAGCACCTCTGTTTCTGAGGGTAATTTCTACTGGCTCAAAATAAAATCTTCAGTGTATCCTGAACAACCGATGTGGACTTACTTGTCTGAAATGGACAGAATATTTTTTTTGTCTGTTTGCTTGCTTAGTTTGCTAGAAACTAGTTGGGCAGCACAGGCTGCCCTGGACCTGGCAATCTTCTACCCTGTGCTTCAAGAGTTGGGATTACAGGTGTAGGCACTGTAAGTGGTGCAATTCTGAAGTGTTGCTGTGCTGAGGGCTAAGGTTTCCCCAATAGGAGTGTTGCAGTTTTGAGGGGAAAGGTATCCTGGCAGCTGGGAGCCAAGGAATACCAAAAAGTCACACCATACAACAAACCTCACAGAAGGGATTTATTGGGAAAGACACAAGAAGGTGAAGCAACAGGAAACTGAGCAGGAGGCAGGGATTCTCGGGGGCAGAGTTTTCCAGGGTGGGGATTGTTGGGATTTCAAGTTCAAGGTCTGGTGGTTTTTTGAGTTCAGGGACTGGTGGGTTTCTGAGTTCAGGGATTGGTGGGTTTGTGAGCTCAGGGCATGGTGAGTTTTTAAATCTGGAGGTGAGTTTAGATCTTTTACCCTCTGGGTATCAAGTGTGGCTCTCTTTGCATTGTTTCATCCCCATACATTTCTCTAGTGCTGTTCAAGGACTTCCACATTATAATTCTTTGATTCCTCATACTGGTCTTTATAAGTTGGAGGTTTATGACGAGGCACAGAGTTGCCAGTTGGAGAGGATTCCTATTGGTTCCCAATAGCCATTCCTCCTGGAGTTGTCCTTGTAATCTTTTCCCCTTTAGTTAGGACAGACTTTGCTTTAAATGACTAGAGTAGCAATAAAATGTCACTTGTGAGATGATATTACAAAAAAAGACTGGTTTCTTGTTGTCTGTCCTTGTCTCTCAAAGCCAGCTTTTTCAAAATACTATAAATCAGGTGACACAAATCAAAAAGCATTTCTTTCTCACAGTTGTGTAGGTCAGGAAGTTCAAGATCAAGGCCTGCAGGTTAAGGTCTGGTGAGGTTTGACAGTTCCCCTGACCTTTATACTGTGAGTAAGACGCATGCTCTTTTGGCATTCTTCATTAATTCATCTCTGCTATGACATCATCTCATTATGTGCCATCGTGTTAGGGGGTAGAGTTGCAGTATGTTTTGAGGGGTATAGGTATTAGGTCCCTACTAGTCTCTGAGCCTTCTTTGTAGGTACAGCCAGCTATCATCTTGTACATAACTTAGTCAAAGAGCCTCAGGGCCAGGAACCCAAGTATCTGATCATCAGTCAGTCAGCAGCCCTGCTGACAGTGAGTCTGGGAGCATCAGTCAGTGAGCACTCCTGCCGACAGTGAGTGAGTCTGGGAGCACCAGCCAGTGAGCACTCCTGCCAACAGTGGTTGAGTCTGGGAGCACCAGTCAGTGAGCACTCCTGCCAACAGTGGTTGAGTCTGGGAGCACCAGCCAGTGAGCACCTCTGCCGACAGTGGTTGAGTCTGGGAGCACCAGCCAGTGAGCACTCCTGCTGACAGTGAGTGAGTCTGGGAGCACCAGCCAGTGAGCACCCCTGCTGACGGTGAGTGAGTCAGGGAGCACTAGCCAGTGAACACCCCTGCTGACAGTGAGTGAGTTGGGGAGTGGATTCTATTTTTTAATATTTATTTATTTATTTA
>NC_022009.1:107468288-107470164 GCF_000317375.1 Microtus ochrogaster
TGTGTATGCCTGCAGGCCAGAAGAGGGCACCAGACCCCATTACAGATGGTTGTGAGCCACCATGTGGTTGCTGGGATTGAACTCAGGACCTTTGGAAGAGCAGGCAATGCTCTTAACCTCTGAGCCATCTCTCCAGCCCCTGGAGTGGATTCTTAAGCTGAGCTTTGCGGTTACCATAATTCTAGCTGACAGTTGATAACTACTGTGAGATCAGGAGCCAAGAGCCCACCTGAACTGAACTTCAGAAAACAGGGGAAAGCCTACTTACCATTTTCAACCACTGTTCCCAGATCAGTTGTTACACAGAAGTGTGTAACTAATATACCTGTCCAAATTCACAGATTGTGTGTGTAAAAATAAATGCAAAATGTAAAACTTCTAGTTTGTCCCCATAGTAATTTTTTATTATGTATGTAATTATGTAAATCTATGGTTACAATTTAATGAATATTGAATATAGTTATAAAAAAGAAATTGATTTCCAGCAACAATATAATTCTTACTCTTATTAAAATATAAATTTTAGAGATTTTTCCTTTAGTTGTGTAATTTAAATTATATATACTACTTGTGTGCTTACTGCTTGGAGAGTCTTGAAGAGACTCAGATTCAAAATTAAATCTATAATTAAATTTTGTAAATTTAAATTTAACATATAATATTTAGATAATTATTTTTATTTTAGGTGTGTGAGTAATTTAAATTATGTTTACTACTTGTGTGTATACTGCTTGGAGAGTCTTGAAGGACATAAAGTTTCTTGGAACTGGAGTTAGGTTGTTATTAGACACCACATGGATGTTAGGAATTGAACCCAGGTCCTCTGCAAGAGCAGCAAATACTCATAAGTTTGGAGCCAACTCTCTAGCTCCTAAAGTTCATGTTTTTAAAATGGTAAATGTGGTGGAAGATGTGATTAAATGCAGTCATCCTTTAGTTTGGAAACAGTTCCAATGTCTCTCAATAGAAAAATAAACTATAGAAAGCCAAAGAAAGTCATCTTACAAAATCCTGTACAATTTGAAAAAGGTTTTTAAAACTGATTGTTACTTGAAGCTAAAGCCCCAAACCCCAAATAATTCTAATTATGTAAAACAGTCACACAAAACCAAGCTACTGTAAAACATGGAAAGGCCTGGAAGACCGTGAAGGACAGCCGGCACAGAGGGTAAATAAACACAGGACTCTTTTGCTTTCTCTTTCATTGGTTCTGTGTTTTCTCTTTTTCTTTTTATGCAATGAGAATTTATGCATGCATTTTTCTTTTTGTGTTCCTACAAAAAGATGACCTTGCTTTTTTGGAATCATTTAAAGTAGAATTTATTTAGCTGTGGGGTTGGTACCACAATGGTGGTACAAACAAAATTAGCCAGCCAGACTAGCTGGAACTTGCACTGATATAGTCTTTGGGTCTGGGAGGTGACTTGCTGAAATCTTTAGACTGTGTGTGTGTGCGCGCGTGCATGCTCACGCGCGTGCACATGCAGATACCACAGAGATCAGAAAAGTGTTTCAGATCCCCTGGAACTAGAGTTTTGTATGATTGTGTACTACCTAATGAAGATGCTAGGAAGTGAATTAGGGTCCTTTGGAAGATCAGCAAGTGCTCATAACTGCTCAGTTATCTCTCCAGTACCTGAAGTTGGTGGCTTAACAAGGATAATTCAGGGCCCATGAGATGGCTCAGGAGGTAAAATACTTGCTGAACAAGTGTGTAAACCAGAGCTCAATACTCAAAACCCACTTAAAGGTGGAAGGAGAGAAGTGAATCCACTTGATTCTTCTCTTACCTTGAAATACTCTCACACACCACCACCACCACCACCATTACCACCACCACCACCATTACCACCACCACCATTACCACCACCACCAC
>NC_022009.1:107470264-107473667 GCF_000317375.1 Microtus ochrogaster
GCTAGATAAGATGGATGGCTTTGGGCCCAAGAAAGTCTTCCTGGGTCAAGCAGAAATTCAGCCCCAGACGGGCGAGGGTGGAACTATGTATGACCCGTGGTCATGCAAAGATTACCAGCCAGGGTCAAAGCTTCACTTCTTGGAGAGATAATTGCTTAGAGAGGCAATGATATTGAGAATGGCTAACTCTTACACAGCACATCAAAGCTTCACTTCTTGGTGAGGTAATTGCTTTGAGAGGCAATGATATCAAGAATGGCTAACTCTTATACAGCGCATTCATCATTTAACCCCTGTGAGGACTGTGTGTGCTCTTATTTCATTTTATAGGTGAGAGAAGCAAGGATCTGAGTTTAGCACTTCATAGCAGCTCATATAGCTGGGCAAGGCAGAGTCCTGATCTGGAGGTAGGCTGCTGCAATGCCAGTGTGCACTTTAAATATTCCTCTCTCTTGCTGGGAATGCTTTGTGAAGTCTAAAACAGTGTAACTGTTGCAAGGAGGGGCCACTTGTTTGTCCTGGCTGCCTGGCTAGCTTACACCCGAAATAACCACACAGAAACTGTATTAATTAAAACACTGCTTGGCCATTAGCTCTAACTTCTTATTGGTGAACTCTTACATATCAGTTTAACCCATCTCCACTAATCTGTGTATCGCCACGTGGCAGTGGCTTACTGGAGATTCTAACTGGCATCTGTCTCAAGCGGAGGATCCATGGCTTCTCTGACTCTGCCCTTCTTCCTCCCAGCATTCAATTCTGCTTTCTCTGCCTACCTTAGTTCTGCCCTATCAACTAGGCCAAGGCAGTTTCTTTATTCATTAACCAATGAAAGCAACACAAAAACCCCGCCTACCTAAGTTCTGCCCTATCAACTAGGCCAAGGCAGTTTCTTTATTCATTAACCATGAAAGCAACACACAAACAGAAGGACCTCCTACACCATTTCCCCTTTTCTGTTTAAACAAAAAGGAAGGCTTTAACTTTAACATAGTAAAATTACATATAACAGTTATCAAACAAGAATTACAGTTACAATATTTATATCTACTTTATCTTTTATCATAACTAAGGAAAACTGTAACTATCGATTCTTTAACTCCATCAAAGACCCCAGAAGGATATAATATTACCTAAGTAAACAGGAAGTACATTGTAAGCAACTTCCAAAACTCTAGAA
Source organism: Microtus ochrogaster (assembly GCF_000317375.1). NCBI lineage: Eukaryota > Metazoa > Chordata > Mammalia > Rodentia > Cricetidae > Microtus > Microtus ochrogaster. The sequence continues at coordinate 107,471,445 of NC_022009.1, forward strand.
TTGACAAAGACATCTCGTTGCATGGACAGTCACCCAAAGTTCTTCTGTACCATTGGGGCATCCATCTTTAGCCTACAGGCCCATAGTATCCAGTAGACTTTTTCATGAAGCAGGGAATTTCAAAGATAGTTTAGTCACTTTTTTCTGTATCCCGCAGAATGTCTCACAGACTCTTTCATGAAACAGGAACCCCAAAGGATCATCTCACCTTTAGGCAAGTTCAGCAGTCCTCTCTCTATAGGTACTGCATGTCCAGTGAAGCTGTCCAGGCAAGAGCAGTTTCTTGCCCAATTGGCACCCAACATGGCCAACTAAATCCACAACACACATGTTCACGTGTGCACATGTGTAGGCCAGAGGAGGACATCAGATTTCTCCTTTTATGTCTCTCTGCCTCATTTCCTTGAGACAGGGTCTTGCACTGAACTGTCTGTCTAGGCTAAGCTGTCAGTGAGCTCCTGAGATCTGCCAGTCTTTATCACCCCCTCCCAATGCTGGGATTGCATACACTTTCAGCCATGCCTGGCTTCTTACATGGGTGCCGGGAGCTCAACCACAGTTCCTCGTCTTTGAACAGCCAGCTTGCTAACTAAGCCAACTCCCCCAACACTTACTCTCGAGGTTGAGCTGCATGTCAGTCACCGGTATCAGGACTGGTCTTAGATTCCTATCCTTAGAGAGTTTGCGAAGTGAAGGAAGGCAGAGAGTAAGAGCCCTAAGGCCCACATGCCTGTGTGGGTCGTGGGGTTCCCCAGAGGGCTCATTTATGTTGCATGTGGGTCACTGAGAACCATCACAACTTGACATGACCTCCAATAATACTTTTTCTTCCTTTGGTATCAGTTTCGTCACATTAAAAACCCAGTTACATTGAGGCTGTCGTTGAGCCAGAACTAAAGAGGGCACTAAAAAAAAGTCCTTGACTCCACATTAGGTAGTAGGTGATTTTTAAAGTTAGTTCCTCTGGGTGTTAGTTCCTCTGGGTGTTAGTTCGTCTGGGAGAAATTCATAAAAGCTAGAAAAACCCATGTGTGCATCTTTCTCCCGGACTTTCCAGGTCCCCACAGACACACTGTTTTTCTCTATATTTTCCATGGATTTAGCGGATGGCTGAGCAATCACCCCTATATTCCTGCTGGGACTCCAGAGTTGCCCTCTCTCTCCAGCCTAGCCTTGCCTCTGTGCCATCTTGAACATGTGGCACTGTCCACCGTCCTGCCTGCACCTGCCTGCACCAGGCCCTTCCTGTCCAAGTGACCTGTGCCTTTCTTCCCACCACCCCCACTAGCTTCTTCACCAATTCCAGGACACACGGAGAGCCCCAGTGAATGAGTAACGGGCCGCCGTGTGTTATGGCAGGAATACAGTTTGTCCTATCTGAAACTCTGGTTGACGATTGATCGTCACCGTCACTGTGGCAGTGTTAGTGGGGGAGGGGAGGGGTAGGGGGAGGCCTTCAGGAGGTGATTGGTTATTAAAAGGGTTGGTGTTCTTCTCAGGGAGCTAGAGGCAGTTTCTAGAAAGCCTGCCCCTTGTGTGTTTCCTCTTCCCCAGACTCTGCTGCCTTTCTGTTTTTCTGTATATGAAACCTTCAGTCTACAGACACCGAGTAGATTCTGGCACCAGGCTCTTAGATCTCCTAGTTTATAGACATGTGAGCCAAAATAGGCTTGCCTTCTTTTTAACTCACCTAGTCTTGGCAGCTGTCATCCTTTGGCATCTATGGAAAACGGGTTTTAACCTCATACCCAAACCCATGCTCATATGAACTTGAGCAGAGTTCTCATATAACCCCCACAGCTGCATAATCTCAGGTCTGTGCACTGCTTAACATGCTTAGAACAGAACAAGCGCAGAGCCGTTCTGACAGTGTGGTTGTTATACTGTCTCCTGCAGGGAACAACGTCCCGAGAAGCCAAAGGGAAGGTCTACGCATGTTCAGTACAGATGCTTGTCCTCTCAAGTATTTCCCATTCATGGTTAGTTGAATCCACAGAACAGAACCTGCGAGTGCAGATGCCAACTGTATTCTATTGTAGTGATGCGTTTTGTGCTCTGCAACCCAGAGGAGTCAGACACAAGTGTTGGGGGCTGTGAACCTCCAGATCCTGAATTTCTTGTAAACAACTCGTTTTCCCCTGATCTGAGTGCCTGCAGCTGTTCTGAGCACGAGACCCTCAGGAGTTCCTGATGGCAGGAGAGTGGTTTCTGGTGCGTTTGGCT
>NC_022009.1:107473767-107482843 GCF_000317375.1 Microtus ochrogaster
AACACAACAAAGGAGGCATTCTTGGGGCATTCCTGTTTTAAGGATGATCCGTGTCTCTGTCTGTGAGCCTTTGTGTGTTTCAGTCTCCAGCCCCTTGCCTGGTTCATGAACTGTATGGTGGCGCATAGAGCACAGATGGGCGTGGTGCGCTGCACACAAACACTTGTCGTATTGGACCATTCACTCTGTGTCAAAGTAAATGTTTTCTCTGTGCTGATCTTGGGTTCAGTCTGCTGTGTCCTTTTGTGTTTGTATGAGATGGAACTTGTTTCAGGCAGATTTTGGGGTGTCTTACCTGGAAAACTAGGGAAGGCAGTGCCAGCAGGCCTGTGAACCCAGAACCAGGTGCTCAGGACCTCCAGTAAACAGGCAGCGTATGCTTTCCAATTCTTTCTGTGAACAATTGACTGGCTTATTTCTCTTTCTGCAAACTGGTTCTTGTTGGTTTTTAGAACACAGTGTCAGAAACAGGTAGCCTGCAGATTTTGAGATACAGCTTTCTATTCTAGTTCTGGAAGGACAAAGCATTTTATATCTTAGATTCAGATTCAAGTCTCAGGAGAGACCATTTGCTTGGCCAGCCTAGGCCAGATAACTATTCCCAGTGCAGCTGGCTAAGGCTGGGCAGACAGGTTTTCTGTGGATATGTGATTATTGGTTCCTTGTTGGTAGATGGGAAAAAAACATTTTAATGAAGGAAATTTAGGGCTGTCCTGATGCTCCAAAAGTTGTCCTATATATTTTAAGAAAAGTCCTGACCTATGTATGGCTCCTCACCCCTGAGAAATTAAGTGGTGAGTTGGTATTAATACAAATAAATATGAAATGTGTGGGTGGGTTTAGGAAATAATTTTGTAACCTAACAGAAGTATTATCTTGACTTTAAAGAAACATACGGCTTTGAGTTTTGTATGGCACTTGTACTTCAAATGAGAATACAGAGGTTCTTAAAAAGAATAGGGAAGGTCGACGAGACTATTGCAGGTACATTTAATTTTGAGCCATGTTAAGATTAGGGGGTTTTACTGGTTACTTGCCTTGCTGCTGTGACAAAAGCCACTGAAGCAAGGAAAGGTTTGTTTTGGCTCTGGGTTAGAAGAGCTACAGTCCACTGACATGGGGGTGGTTTGGCAGCAGGAGGAGGGAGTGGACGGTCACCTTGCATCCTCAGGAAGTACACTGCGGTGGGGGCTTGTGTTTAGTTCTCTTTTATCTTATTGTCTGGACCCCATGAAAGACAACTGCTCACATTTAGAGAAGACATTCTTTTCTGGTGTAACCTAATCTAGATAATTCTTCACAGATATGCGCAGGGATTTATTTCCATGGTGACTCTCATGCATTGACAATCAAGACTCCCATCACACAGTAAAGAATGGACTTTCAATCAGAAGGGAGTAAACACAAAATAAGCAAGTTAATTATGATCCACTAATGGCAGGAAATTAAAGTGGAAACTGGCTGTGTTCTGGGGTCATACGGCTTTGGGTTTGGTTCCTGTGGCTCATGACATCATCGACAGTAATAGATCTGGTGTGTAATGGACTCCTGTGTACAGCGTTCACTTCCACTCTTTTTTTTTTTTTTTTGTTTTTGGAGACAGGGTTTCTCTGTGGCTTTGGTTCCTGTCCTGGAACTAGCTCTGTAGACCAGGCTGGTCTCGAACTCACAGAGATCCGCCTGCCTCTGCCTCCCGAGTGCTGGGATTAAAGGCGTGCGCCACCATCGCCGGGCTCACTTCCACTCTTGATAAATGCTCTCAAGTGTTGCTTCCGGCAAACACTCTGATTTTGGTAAGATTGCCTTCATAGCTGGAGATCAGCCTCATCATCCAAACCAGGCCACCCATATAACACCTGCCCCAAGACACTTCAATCCATTGGGAATGGTTGCAGTTCACATACAAATCTATGACACGTATGATATGAACGGTACTTCTTTACATGTGATGGTTTGTACACTACCCAAGCCATCCATCCAACCAGGTAGAGTGGTCTACCTGGGCACAGAAAAGGAAAGGGAAAGTCTCCCCCGCCCAGGTAAGAGGAGGTAATCATGCCTCACAAAAGGTTTGTCTCAGAGTAAGAAAGAGCCAAGAGGAGGCTATCCAGTCCATGAAGTACATTCAACCCTTTATCCAGCCATACCTGAAGCAATAGAATTACCTCTGAATTTGTATTAAGTATGTTATCAAAAATTGTTGAGAAAGATAGTTCACCCATGCTAGGTTCCCAAGGACATATGATACCACAATGGATTGCTTTATTAAATTGCTATGTTAAAATTTAATTGACATACAATTCCCCGATCATATTTAAAGTGTAAAATTTGGTGATTTTGACACCAGCGACACACTCGAGATGATAAACTAATTGCATTTTAATCACACTTATTATTTATTTATTTATTGAGGCAGGGTCACATTGTGTAGATCAGGCTTGCCTTGGACTGAGAAAAAGACACCTGCCTCTGTCTCCTGGGTACACATTAAAGGCGCGTGCCAATACACCTAACATTTTTAATCTTTTATCACGGAGCTACTCAAGCAAACACAGTAGCAGATGGGCCCTCTACACCCAGCCATTTTTTTCTTTCATTTGCCACTTTCCTACATTTTAATTTTTCTGGAATATTTTAAATTCCAGATATGACATTGTTTTACATGTAAATACTTCAGCCTTTATCTTTAATAGATTAAGACTTATTTTTATGCAATGTAGCCACAGTAGCATTATGAGCTCCAAAAGCATAATAATATATCATCCTTTAAAAAATCATCTTTAAAATATTATCTTTTTAAAAAAGTCAGTCTCTGGAACTGGCTACAAAAATGTTTTCCATTTGTTTTATCAAATCAAGTTTTATGCCAAGTCTGAGGAATGCATCTGATTGGTAAGTCCCTTAAGAGTCTTCATTATATGTGAAATGATATCTCAGATATACTAGCCAAATAAAATATACTTTAAAATTAGTTTTTGCTCTTATGATGTGGACACTGATAAATTCAAAATCACACATGTGACTTGTATTATAGTTTCTTCCTCTGTGCTGTGTTCACTGGGCTTCTTCTTGGTAAGAACTCTTCTGGGGTGACGTGGACTTCTTGCATCATATCTGGAGGTGTATAGTACCCTGTTGCCCCCTGATCATAATGCTAAGATTGCTCACTGGTTAGGAGAAGAAAGGCAGGACCTTCTTGGGACTGGCCTGGCACTCCTGCCGAAATATTGATGTTTCTCTATTGAGTAGCTCTGTCTTCAAAGAGCATCCACTGTCATGTAAGGTTACCCTGTGTGTATGATGGAGCAAGACGCAAGTGAAATAATGCTGAGCACCCACTAAAACCATTGTTCCGACTGTAAATCCTATGTGGCTCCAGTAAGTGGCTGTTGCTTCTCTATGAGCTAGAGCCTTAATTCCACTCCCTCCCTTCTGCCTTTCAGATGGGAGTTAAAAATCCCAGGGAGGTGCACACCCGTGATCCCAGCATTTGCGAGGCAGAGGCAGACAGATCTCTATGAGTTCAAGGCCAGCCTGGTCTACATATAGCAAGTTCCAGCACAGCCAGGGTTACATAGAAAGACTGTTTCAAACAAAACAAAAACCTAACGAAATAACTAAATAGATAAAATTCCTGATGATATAATCCTTCATTTCCTGATGGGATCACTTAAGCACAGCTAGCTCCTTTCCTTGAACTCCATCCCAAGCCTTAGAGTCCTTTCCAATACCAGAGACTCCACAGTTCCTCTGTTGAACGCTGTTCCTCTCCCAGGACAACACAACAGAAACACCTCTCCTATTCCAGGCATCTTTTTGGAAGCGCTGCAGTGGCTCCGATTGATCGTGGAAGTCTCGTCTCCCACTATAATGCCTATGAAGTAGACTTTTAAGTAGGAATTCAACCCAATGCAGTTAAGTAGAGGGAGAATTCCATAGTCGGCAGCCATTTCTCACCCTTATGAAACTGTATATATATGTAGTCCAAACAGGTACTGAAATCTCTTTAGAACAGACCTAAGCCCATTAGTTTATTGTATCAGTTTTTGAAGTGTGCTCTGGAGAGAAAAGTATCCTACGAACTGGGAGGTTTAAGCAGTAGCCTCCTAGTGTCTTATACTTCTACGTGCTAGAAGTTCAAGTTATAAGACACGCATGCTGCTGAGGGCTGTGAAGCACCCCCTACCCAGCTTCTGGCAGTTAGCGTGATGTCTGCTTCTGGGCTCGCAATCATTATTTTATGCCCTTCCCTCCTTATGTACCTGCTTTCTCTAAGTTTCCCCTTTTATAAGAACACCAGTCATACCCGTCTTGAAGTCCCCTCCAAAGGCCACAGCAGAGCTGGGTTACCTGTGTAAAGCCATCAGCAAATGCCTTTCTGGGGGACGTAATTCACGCCTAATTCATCATTATTAGCATCTTTGGAGTTGGTGTCTCTGGCCACCACTCTCAGAGACAGCTAGTGGTGATACTTCCTAACAATCTTTCTATAATATTATGTAATATAAAGAAATATAATCTTTTCTATTTTATACTTAAAGTGAGTCTTTAGTTGTAACAAGCTTTCTCTAATGTAGTCAGACTTTTTCGTGGGTCACCACCTCCCCTGTAACAACATGGAGACCATATTAATTATGAAGTCGGCCTTAGCTTACTTTGTTTTCTAACTAGCTCTTATAACTTACATTAAGCTGTCTCTATTAACCTACATTTTGTCATGTGGCTCTGGTACCTCTGTTCTGTACCATATGTCCAGCTTCTTCAGAGTGTCTGGTGAAATCTGTGTGCCTAGATTCCTCCTCCTTTGTCTCTTTCAGAAATCCTGCCTATCCTTTCCTGCCTAGCTATTGGCCATTCGGCTCTTTATTAAGCCAATCAGAATGTGCCTTAGGCAGAGATACAACTTTACAGTGTACACAAATATTCCACAACATTCGGTCAAATTCCTGCACACATGTAAATATTTCTGGTGTGTGAATTTTCCCAGGGAGATGTGAACAAATATCTTTTCCCATTATAGAATACTAATGACAGACAAAGTCTAGTTTGGGGAGCCAGCGGGCTAATTGGGAATACCTACAGGAGCATAGGTGATGGGCTGCTCACAGGAACCAAACAAAGGCATCGGTGGAAAGTCCCACCCCAGGTTAGATGGCAACTTCCCCAGAGTTGCATAGATGGGGTCCCCTCTTCAGGTTTACTCCGTGCCCCTATATATTCCAATACCTTCCAAGATCACATACAGCTGGGGTAGAATACAGATGAAAGCCCCAGAGTATAGAAGGTAACAGCTGGGATCTCAGGCGGGGGTCTAATCAACCTTCTCAACACCTCCTTTTGGGAGTGAATGTCAACTGACCCCCTTTGGGGAATTTCTTACAGGTAATTATGGCTGCTCTTTAAGATGACAATGGCTGTTATGCTTGGCGGAGGACAGACTCGCACAGCTTCGTAAATAAGTGTGGATTTACAAATAAACCCAGGGACAGTTTGCAAGGATAGTCACAAATTGTTAGGAAGAAACCCCAGCTTTCTCTGTAGACATCTCTCTCTACCCCGAGTAAAGGTTCCATCTGAGTTTGGTGCTTCAGCTAGAGGAGAGAACTAAGTTAACTCTGCAGTAATATCAACCAACCAGGATTCCTAGAAATAAGGTTGGACCAAGAATCGTTCCTAGTCAAACCCTGGTTGCCGTCCTTATGAAGGATTTATGGATCTCCAGAGGAACCTTCAGACATGAGGGCCCCAAGCAGGGAGGCGTCACGAAGGACCAGGGATGATAAAAGGAAGCTAGAGAGCTGGCCCAGGAGGTCTTACACAAGCTGACGACTTCTGCCAATCAAGCTCGTTGAGCAGCTCGGGTTCTTACATACTATTTCCAGGGGGAAAATGGCCAGGGTCAGCAGAGAGCTGAATCAGACAAGGAGAACACAGGATGCCTCAGACACGACTGCCTTAGGACTGATAACCACAGCACATGGGGAAGAATTGAATCCCCAGAAGCTGCAGCCTTGACTCCTTCCAGGCCCGGGCTTCATCCTCAGACCAGACTTCACTAAGTCTGTCCCTGGGCAAAGACGGAACTAGCATTCCCTTTATCCTTTCACCAGGGGTTCTGAGAAAGCCTTGGGTTAGGTTGACTCCCCACGGTTCGTCATGATGGTGAAGAACTGAGTTATCTCTAGAGCAGGAGAGGACTGGCTTCACCAGTGGCAGTCCATTTATAGTATCCATTATATTAAGTCACTACTCGTTAATTTTTAAGCAAGTTTTAAGTAATTACCAATGAAGGCCTATTAATAATGTTTATCGTGATTAGCAGTGCTTCCGGTGTTGATAGAAAGTCGCTGAGGCCTGTGGTAGTCTTCTCTGTTATGTGGTGTTATGGTTAGATGTTGTTGTAGAATTCTTGATTTGAGTGACTTACTCTCCCTAGAGCGTAGGTTAAGCCTTAACAAGCTCACATTTTTATATCCCTCTGTCAGAGCTGAAGGGCTTAAAGGTAACTTGCAGATGTTGCAACCATGTCACCCACTTTCAGAGAGCACTTGGAAGGAGCTAGAAGATCAGAGTATAAAGGTCATAAGTGGGGGTGTGTCCTTTATCTGCCATTTAGTGGCTGTGAATAAATCATTTCCATTCTCTGGATTTCAGTTTTGCTATCTATAAAATAAAAGTCCTAACTTAAATGTCCCCTTAAACTCTTTGCACCACTCATACAATGCAATTCCAAGATCTACTAGATCATAAATTCATAGAATTCAATTCCAAGATCTACTACATCATAAATCCAAGCCAGTACAGTATTGCATAAAGAAGTGGTGTGAGGGTAAAGCTGGGCTGTCAAGAAAGACATTCTGAAATGAGGCAAATGAGTCACCAGTGAACTAGTTCACTTGATTTCTCTCCCCCCCCATTCTTTCTCTGTGTTTCTTTCTGCCAATGATCCATTTTGTGTAGATCAAGATGATCCTTTGTATCTTGATTTGGGATGATTTTATTGTCTTTTAGAATCTGTGATTGACAAGGAGGCGGAATGTTGGTTTTGCTTGCTTGCAGTTGACAAGCGTTGCAACGTAGATCTGTGCGTTGGTGCCAAATTCAAGTGTCCTATTGGTTTAGCTTTGTCTCTCTTCCAGTAACAATTCTGGTAAGAGGGCTCTTTCCCACAGTAAACTCTGAATAAAGGCGGCACATTCCGTTGCGTTTAGAAGGCAAAGAGAAGAACACATGCTTCCAAATGGCGTGTGTGGTTTGGGTGTGGAAGGTTCCCACGGCCCAACATTTGGTCCCCAGCTGGTGGTGCTATTTGGGAAGATTGTGGAACCTTTAGGAGGTGGAGCATTGCTTCAGGGAAACAGCCCTGGGGTGAGCTTTGAGACTTCACAGGTCACCCTCACTTCCTGAGTGCAGAGGCCAGGTGGCCAGCCAGCCAGCCTTCTGCTCTTGTCACTGTGCCTGACGTCTGCCACATCTTCCTCACCACGATGGACTCTTTCCCACTGAAACTGTCAGCTAACACAAACCCTTATTCATTAACTAGATAAACTAAGGTTGGCTTTCTAGCCGCCGTGAGCTGTCCTTCTTCATTTTCATCATGCGGTGGTGCTGTGGGCTCTTGTCTAAATTTCTCCGCGTCTGAGTAGTCTTCTTATTTCCATGTATAAGTCTTTCTAGGGCTCTTGTCTTATCAGTCCACCTTCATAAAACCACTCTGGCGATTAAGGATAAAATATGAAGCACCAGACTGAAAGCAATTATAACTGTCAACCTCAGATAAGTTATTTATCTTTCCATTTTCTGCTTCTATTTTCAAGTCATCTAAAGTAGCATTATACAAGGTCCTAATGCCCTGAATTTTGGCATTTCCCATCCTCAACATGGGAAAGTTTTTTTCCTTTTGATATTGCTTAGCCCTCTCCTTGCGGACTCCCCAGGTATCTTACCAAAGCCAATGACTTCTTAGTTTGTCCACCACGGACGTGATTTCTCCGCCTGTGTGGTCATTCCCCACACTGGGCACCAGATGTTGTTTTTATCAAATTTTCTATTGTTCTATTTTACTCAGAAGCTAGGGGAAAAAAAAAAGACTCAGAGGCCAGATGCTGGAGTGAGAACCTGCTAGCTCAGAAAGGCAGATGCACACTGCTGACTTTTCTCTTTTGCTAACATCCCAGAAAGAGAACTTTCTCCTACTCCGTCTCAAACCAAAACTCCTCCAACTGGATGTCCCTCCCTTATTCTGCCTGTGCATCTTTCTCTCCTTCCTCCTCACTTCCTCTTTCTCTCTATATTTTTTTCCCAGTTGTCTTGTTCTACCTTTTTAACTACGGTTGAATTTATTTAATCCTGATTGCAATATTCAAGCAGAAAACTCTTGGATTAAAGGCGTGTGCTAGGGCGGAATCACAGCACAGCTAGAAGTAGGTTTTTCCAGTAAATAGTGCAATTTTGGGGTTGACTATGTGACCAAATATCCTACAACATTATCCCTTATCTTGCCTTTGTCAAGCGGTGTAAAGATAAAATTAAGGTACTTTGACTGCAGTAGCATTCAGATCCTAAACACTGCCTGGAATGCTATTCAGATGAGTCCCAGAGGCAAATTTCCTATGCTGCATTTGATCGTATATGCTTCGCAAGAGTCTCTGGATTTTCTGATAGAAAAATGCCACCACTTTCTTTTGTCTGGAAAGGCATGTGTGCTGGAAAGATGAGCTGCTGAAAACAGCTGGAATGTCCCTAAGTGCTAAGTGAAGGCAGCCAGAGCATGATAAATTCATGACGTGAGTGCATAGGACATGAGAAGGACACGGAGCCATTAGAGACATCGGTCTGTCCCTGGGGACTGTGCCAACTGCACACATTCACTGAACCTCATGGTTTCTTTTCTTCTAAAGCTGGACGTCCTGGATTATGTGTCAGTTCATACTGAACATATCGATTAATTAGAAGTTTATCTTAGGACGAGCAAATCAATCTGTTCAGTGTGGGCATTTGGACTACATCATCATCATCATCATCATCATCATCATCATCATCATCATCATCATCATCATCATCATTATTATTATTA
>NC_022009.1:107482943-107491661 GCF_000317375.1 Microtus ochrogaster
ATCATCATTATTATTATTATTATTATTATTATATAAAAGCAAGGACATAGTGACATCTGAGAATGAAAGCCAGGACAACTGTAAGCAAACACAGAGGGGTCTTTTTCTGCTGAGTCCAGCATCATAAAGCAAAGCCAGAAGATGAGGATAAGGAGTTCCCTTACCATAGCATGTAAGGAGTTCCCTGAAGTCAATCTAAAACTAGTACACTCCCCACTCAAACACAGCAAGCCAGGGATTTTATCTGAGAAGGCTATACAGATTCACATCGGGAAGTATTTGGAGGCTAGGCACATTCCCAAGTCTATTCATTTTAAGGTGCATATTACAGAGCATGCTCAGTAAGGTCTTGTTAATAATAGTTTTAAAAAGAAAGATGGCAGACACATTTCTGAGGATGATTAGTTCAAGGTCCTAGAGCATGTGTGTAGTGATTTCCTGCAGATGGAAATATTTCCTCCTAAAAGGAGAAGGAATGTAATAGGGCCACCAACCAGCTCCCAAATCAGACACCGGAGACCTCTTATTAGTTACGAATGCTCAGCTTTGTCTTTTTGGGGGGAGGGATTCTTTACATTTTTTTCTATTTTTATTTTATTTAAAATAAAACAAAACAACTGTTGTTTTTCATTTTACATACCAATCCCAGTTCCCATTTCCTCCCCTTCTCCCATTCCCTCCACCTTTCCTCCTCACACTCCCCATCCACTCCTCAGGGAGGATAAATAACATTGCTTTGAGGAAGGACCAAGGCCCTCTCTACTATATCTAAGCTGAGCAAGGTATCCCTCTAAAGAAAATGGGTTCCAAAAAGCCAGTACAAGCAGTAGCAATAAATCCTGGTCCCACTGCCAGTGGCCCCACAGTCTGCCACAGTCATACAACTGTCACCCACATTCAGAGGGCCTAGTTTGGGCCTATGCTTCCTTCCCTGTCTGGCCAGAGTTGGTGAGCTCCCATTAGCTCAGGTAAGCTGTTTCAGTGGGTGTTCCCATCATGGCCTTGATCTCTTTGTTCGTATTCTCATTCCTCCCACTCTTCAACTGGACTTTGGGAGCTCAGCCCAGGGCTTCATTGTGGCTCAAGGCCAGGCAGCTGTGGTGCACACCTTTAATCCCAGCACTCACTCGGGAGGCAGAGGGAGGTGGATCTTTGTGAGTTTCAGGCCAGCCTGGTCTACAGAGCAAGTTCCAGACTGGCTCCATAGCTACTGAGAAACCCTGTCTCGGAAAAACAAACAAACAAACAAACAAACAGCAAGAAAAAACTACCAATAGCCCGAGTTTGGGGGCAGCATGTGGGTAAAATATCGAGTTATCTGTTAATATTACAATACTTCTCTTTTTCCCAGTTTGTTTGTCATGGGCTAGGTTTCCTTCATCTACTTCAACCAAAACAACACACCATAAAATAAGCTGATTAAACAAGGCGGTAAGTGTATAAAGATAGAAAACAACAATAGCCTTTCAAAAATTTGGAGAATATCATTTATATCTTGATATACCATGTACGCTAATACTTAATGATTTGTTGTTATTTTTAAGTGTATTCGTACATAAGTATCAGAAAACGAATCAGTCTTTCATGAATGCCCACCAATGTAATCAGATATCCAAAACACAACTGGACTCTTCAAAAAGATTTTGTTGAGGCAGGGTTTCATGATACAACCCAGACTCATCGTGTAGCCCAGATTAGCATAAAACTTGCAATCTCCCTGCTTCAGCCTCCTGAGTCCTCTACGTCTCACCATGTATTCCAAGAATGTCTCACCATGCCCGACAGGAACCTCGATAGTTTCTAAGAGTGTAAAGGGCTTCTGCCACCAAAAAGTTGGATAATTGCTCTCCAGCAAAATTCTTTAATATAAAGAGAAAACTGGCAGGTAAGAAAAATGGATTTCTCTCCATATCAAGCAAGCTTAACTTAGGATCTGTTCTGGGAGATGCCACCGAGTGACAGTGGGAGACAGCCACACCTATTGGCGACGTTGGAAAACCAACTATTTTCATTCTGGACATGTATGTAGGAGGACATTTTGGTGGCCAGCCCACCTGCCCAGTAGAGGGTTGATAAATCATCTCCCAGCCTCTGTGACTTGACATAAGCCACAGGGGACTTTCCGTCTCTGAAGTGACTGACCAGCTGTGCCATTTCCAGGGTACCCTATGGCCAGTGACTGACTGGCACATCCTCTGGCCACAGTAGAAATTGGCCTTTGGGGTCAAGCCAAGGGGAGAGTTCAGCAGAACCTGGGAAGCCTTCAACAAATCACTTGCACAAGAGTCTCCTTTCTGGGAAACACGGCCCTCTTTTTTGAATACAGGGAGGAGAGAAGATAGTTGTGGAGGCACAGTCCTGTAATCCCAACATTTAGGAGGATGAAGCAGGAAGATCTCCGATTTGAGGCCAGTCTGTGTTACATAGAAAGACCCTGTCAAAAAAACAAAAAGTCTCAGCGGTTAAAGGCACTTGCTGCTCTTGTAGAGGGCCAGATTAGGTTCCCAGCACAACTCCAGTTTGAGGGCACCTGACACCATCTTCCGGTCTCTCCAGGCACTGCATGCATACACACACACATATACATGGAACACTTATAAAGTAAAAGTTTTTAATTTAAAAATTTTCATACAATGTATTTTGCTCATATTCTTTTTGATATTTGATATGTTGATCATATTTTTCCCTCTCCAGCTCCTCCCAGTTCCTCCCCATCTCCCTGCCCACCCAATTTCATGTTTATTTTTATCTCCAAAAAAGGAGCCCGCCCCTAAACAAAAAAATAAAAATCAAACAAGCTGATGAAAACAGACAAAAAAAAAAGAAAAGAAAAAGAAGAGAAAGAAAGAAGAAAGATAATTATAGGGGAGGGAAATGGGAGGCTGGGAGGAGGCGGAAAGTTTTTTCAATTAAAAAAAATAAAATAAAATATTACAAATCAGAATGGAAAAAAAAGAAAGATAATTACAAATAGTACGGAAGCAAAACCAAAGCACAGATAAACCCACAGAGTCCTCTGGTCTCCTGGACATGGGATCAGTTGTTGAGTGTGGTTGATATGCCCGATGTCACTCCTTCGGAGAAAACCAATGTCCCCTTTCCCAGTAGGCGTCAGTTGCAAAGAGCTTCTTGGTCAGGGATGAGAACTCGAGTCCACTCCCTCCCTCAGTGCTGGCATTCATGTTGTTATAGTCTTTGAGTTCACACGTGTGCCCATCCTGTTGTGTCATGAAGATGCGGTTTCCTTGGAGTCATCCGTACCCTCTGGCTTTTAAACTCTTTTGCCGTCCCTTCCGCGTGGACTCCTGAGCCTTGAGAGGAGGCGTTCGATAAAGACATCCCACATAGGGCTGAGCTCTCTAAAGTCCCTCACTCTCTGCGTGCTGTCCAGTTAAAAAGGGAGGTGATGGGGTGCACACAGTGGCATCTCTCCTACAAACGTCTTTCCTTTAAACATGGCTGTGATCTTTGACGCCAGAACTCACATCTTGTACTAAAAGAAAGACAAAAGTGCCCTAGAATCAGGACTAGCACTTGCTAGTTAGATTCATTCATTTATTTTGGCTACGTAAGTCACTTTATCACCTTTTCTATTATTAGGTATCGTCTGATACAGTTGTGAGAATATAATACAGCCGCAGAGGGTCTACTGCTTGCAGGCGGTCAAAAGTGGTCATTTCTTCCCAAATTAATTTTCCAGGCTGAAGTTTATAGAAGCCAAATGCTGAAAATGTTGATTTTTCTGAGCTATTTGTGCATCTGAACCAGTGAACTGGTTAGGAGAAGGATATAAAACAGTGGGAAGCTAGAGTGGGTGATGTCTCCCTCACATGTCTCAATACTGGTGTGTGTTGGAAGGCTGATCCGGCTCATTGCTTCCATGTCTCCATCACAGCGATAGAAAAATAAAAGTCCATTTGCGTGATGTTAAAGTGCATTGTTATTTAAGGCTAATCTTGGCCAACCCTTTGGGTTTATCCTAAGGGCCCCAGCAACAGCCCCAGTGTGAAAGAGTTTCATTGAACAGCTGGGGAGTCAGGAACAGTGGCCCTTTGTTTGGGCTTTGATCCTCTGTACACATCACAGCTTCTCTTTGTTTCGAGGGCACTGTTCCTGTTTGGGGCATATGCATCTTATTATCTGTGAAAATAAAGCTTGTCTTTGGAGTAGTGACACTCCTGGTGACAGGAACACATTGTTTGTAACATGCCGAACACACCCAGTTTATTTGCCCCCAAATAATGCAATTCTGCTGGATTTAGCAACTGTTCATGGTATGCCCAGTGTGTGCTGGGCATAAGGGGACCTGGGAGGTGATTCAGCTACAGCCTCCCTTTCTAGGGCCAAGGTCTATGGAACAGCAGGTCCACCTAGATCACTTTTTTAAATTTTGGAATAAGCTCAGCTTTTGTTTTTATTCATTTTTACAGTTTTACTTTGTTTTATATTAGAGACTTATTTTTGCAGTGCCAAGTATGGAACCCAGAGTCTCATGTATGCTGAGCCAACACAGTTACACCTTGAGTCTCTATGTCAGTGATACAGGGCTGACGTTACAATAACGATGCTAACCAAGTTCTACTGGACTTTTGAGGAAAGAAGTGGGGATTGATTCCAACGTGGGAGTCTAATGATGGACTCAGGGTGACACGTGGCTGTTTGTATTTATTTTCTTTTGTCTGACTCTGCCTTGGGAGGGTTATAGCGTAAGGTCATACATGTGGGCAAATCCTACAGTGTCGTGGGGAGGCACACCACATAAGCACAAAGAGGTAAACTGACCTTGGAGAACTTACACAAATACACAGGGTTTCATTTTTCACAAAGAATTATGGATCTCTCCGTGTGGGTAGAGACGCGACAGAGGGAGAAAGAAACAGTGGAGAAGGGAGCCTAAGAGTCATTTCATTCGGTCTTGGCTTCCTCCTAAGTTTTGCCAAGAATGATTTATGTAATCATCTTGATTTAGAAGACTTTTAGTGTCAGCCAGGTATCTTTTCTTCCTTGTCTTCGAATGGCCTTTCCTGGGCCCTTCCATCTCCATCAGGCTATTGGCATTCTGTCTGAATCAATAGCAGGAGGAGGGCTCTGCCTTCGATGTGCAGGCGGAAGATAGTCTCTCTGGGACCAGAGAGGAAGAGTTAAAGCGGCATGGAGTTGAGAGATGGGATTCCAGCCCTATCTTACTTCCATCTTGGCCTAGAGACTCTGTGATAAAGAGGCAGAGGTGGGATGAGAGCTCACCGCAGTGCCTTAATGTGCAGTGTTTTATGATTGTATCCTTCCTCTGCTAGGATTTATTACTAGATGCATTGCAAGGCCCTTGAGGAAGAGCAACACGGACGCAGTGGCTATTCCTGCCATGCATAATGGAAGGGATACCATTCAAGCAACTGCTGTTCAAAGCAAGACACCCTGTGTTGGTCCAGGCCCTATCCTCCCCTGTCCTTAAATGGTGACAGGCCACTAAGATGGTGACAAGGCTGTCCCCTTCCCAGAATGCACCTGAGCACTCCTTCCTCCATCCCAGAATGAACCTGAATAACCCTTGCCACCTTGCCAGAATGTGCCCGAGTATGTTTCCCCATCTTTTCCTGAAGTGCATCTGGGTATATGTTCTGACTGCCACAACTCTCCTGTTCAATCAAATCCTCCTTCAGCATCCCCATCCTTGGTTTAGACAACTTAATAACTACATCATCCAAGAAGTACACCTTATCAGCTCCACCATTGTCCCTCTAGCCCATTGTTCCCAACCCTTACATAATCTTCTCTACCATCCCCAGAACCACTCCATAGTTCTCTATCCTGGACCTTACGAATGCCTTCTTTTTCCATCCTGGTAGACCCCAACTCTCAAGACCTCTTTGCCTTTACACAGACAGATACACTCAACAGTTCCAACAACACACTGGGACTGTCCTCCCCCAGGGCTTCAGGGTCAGCCTCATCTGCTCAGCCAGGCAGTCTCTGCTGACTTAGCCCTTCTCTCACCCTTCTCCTTCCATCTACTTCAGGACATGGATGACCTCCTCTGCAGGCCTTCCTTCTCCAGTAGTGAGACTGACACAGCCATGTGCCTCAGCTTTCTAGGCTCCCAATGATTCCTCATCTCCACCTTGAAGGCTCAACTTTCCTGTACCCAGTTATCTCTCTGAGATTTTACCTGATTCCTACTCATAGCTGCCTCACTGTGGCTCACCTCTCCCAGCTCTGCTCCATCCCCTGCCTCCTCCAAGTCTAAACTTTGGTCCATCTCGGGGCTAGCCAATTTTCTCCATTCCTGGATTCTGAGATCTTCTCTTCTTGTGTGCCCTCTTCATCAAGAAACCTCAGGACCCCAGTGAGCCTCTTCCCAACCTTTCCAAAAACCCTTTTTTAAAAACTTAAACAGTTTCTGGCCCTGTTCTGTCCCTCGCTGACTTCTGTAAGCCTTTCTCTCTGTATATTACAGAATGCTGGAGTTGGGCTTCTTTAGGGACCCTCTTTCACACCAGCTGCCTATTTTCCAAGTCCGTCGATAGCACCACCAAGGGTTGAACCCATGTCTTTGCGCCTCTGCTGCTGCCTCCCTTTGCATCACGGAATCCAGTTACTGAAGCTTAGGAGCTCACTGTTCCTACCTCTCACTCCCATCCACCCCCTTCACAACTCCTAGCCTATAAAGGGCTCCATTTTCTGCCCCCCATTCTGTCGCTTCAGACTTCCTTTAGTGAATGCTCCTTTCTTTTTTGAAACCTGCTCTCCATCTTCAACTTTTCCATGTAGTAGGTTTTCTTGAACTGCCAACCCCCCAATCATGACATGGAGACTTATTAGTTATGAACGCTAGCCTTAGCTGATGCTTGTCCCATGGGGTCTTATAACTTTTTGTAATCTGTTTCTCCTCATCTACATTTTGGCCTGGGGCTTTCGGCCTTTCTCTCATTCTGAATGTCTTACTTTCACTGCTTCCTCCGTGTCTGGATGACAGGTGGCTTGCTCTGGGCGGCTCCCTCTCTTTCTCCCTCCTCCTACTTATTCTCTCTGCCCACCAGCCCTGCCTATCCCTCTACAGGTGCCTTAGGCAGACAAGGTAAAACTGCAACACATCTTTACACAGTTAAACTAATGCAGCGTAAACAAATGTCACACAGTTACAGGGATATTCTGCAATACTGCCACCCTCCTCCCTTCCCCACAACTCTCCCACAGTCCCCTCCACTCCTCAAGGAACTCCTACCATGCCCGTTACATACACAGGAAGGCCTACTATCTACCCAGACCTCACCTTTGGCTCGGCTGGCAGCTTTTTCCTTTCACGTGGCCGTCACACTGCTGGTTATGCTGTCACCTCTGATGACTCTGTCATTGAGGTCACCCCCACTCCTTATACCACCAGTCAATAGCTGGAGCTACTTGCCCTTACCAGAGCTTTCCCTCCCTCCAAAGGTGCCTCTCAACAGCTTACACGGTCTCCAATATGCCTTCCATATCCTTTTAACACACTCAGACCCTCCCTAACTCATTCTTCCAATGTGTGGGGGATATTCAGGCAGGTAGCCTCGCGTCTCCAGCGAGAAGGCTCTTACCGTATAGATAGAACTGAAGTTCTAAAGAGCTTGAGGTTATTTTCAGTGCCTGGTGAGTGGGGGAGGAGCCAGAGAAGTTAAACTCTGTGCCATGGGACCCTAAGAAGGGACCAATCATGGAGTTAGAAGCTGAGTAGCCAGGAAAAGTTAGGCCGTGCCATGTCTCCCCCTAGCCATTCACGTGTTGAAGAGTTAACTCTCAACATGAGGTAGAGACAGGGTACATGGGAAATAACATGAGGCTGAGGTCATCACGATTGGTGTCGTATCTGTACATGAAGAAAAAGATATTCCAGAGGGTTCTCTCTCCCCCACGTGTAAACAGTCAACACTCCTCATACAAGGCCTCTCCTCACACTGTACAGGCTGTGTCTTGATCTCAGGCTGCGGCTTTCTGCACAGCGAGTTAGTATCTGTTGTTTAAAGCAACCCATCTGTGGTATTTACTGCAGCATCCTGAACAGACTAAGGCGGCTGGTTACCTTGGAAGCACACTCCTACAGGTGTTGTGGGATGGGAGAAGCCGGCGCTGCTGGGGTAGCTGTGATTCCGTGATGAGAGTCTGTAGTAAGGAAGAAGGGGAATTTGTCTGTCAGTCTGTCTATCTATCATCTATCTAATCCATCCATCCATCCGTCTGTCCATCTCTATCTATCTATCTATCTATCTATCTATCTATCTATCTATCTATCTATCTATCTATCTATCTATCCAACCATCCTAAAAACTGAGACCCTTGAGCGAGCCTCAGATGGAGTCTAGATTAGGGACAGATTCATAGTTCAAGTGAAGGAATAATTGAAGAGTTTAGGCTTGAGAATTTCGGAAGGGGATGACCTCAGAACGACGATATGCCATCAGCATGGTCAAAAATGGTCCTTGTTCAAGAGGAAACTGTAGTAATAAGAGCGGCGGGGCTGTCCCCAGCACCCTGGCCGCTTGCTAGCTTACGCCCCAGAATAATTACATGGACACTGTATTCTTTTAAACACTGCTTGGCCCATTTCTATCTAGCCTCTTCTAGGCTAACTCTCGCACCTGGACTAGCCCATTTCTAGTGTAGCCCATGTCTAATAATCTTTGTAGCCCATGAGGTGGCTTACCAGGGAGATTCTAGCCTACATCCATCCTGGGTCGGAGCCTCATC
>NC_022009.1:107494625-107503017 GCF_000317375.1 Microtus ochrogaster
TGTCGAGACTGAGCTCACTTCCTCTTCCTCCCAGCATTCTGTTCTGTTTACTCCTCCCACCTATGTTTTAACCTATGAGGGCCAAGCAGTTTATTTATTACTTAACCAATGTCCTTCCTCCATTAGGAAACTGAGCTGAGACCAGGTACACATTGAGGGAGGTGGGCACTGGAGTGATGGAACCAGGAGCCGCCTCAGGGTTTTTCTTTTTTGTGAGTGTTGAGATCAGTCTGGGTTCTGGAATAAGTGACTGCGGCTGCCAACCCTGACCTGCAGCTGACTTGCAAGAGCAGCCTCTCTGGGAGACTGAGATGATATTAGTAATTAAGATTGGACCAAAAGGACCTGTGTTTGCCTTTGTCAGAGCTGTGACTGCTACCAGGGAAACCGCTGTGTTTTGTGAGTGTATCGTTATTCAAGAAATTGTAATGTGGAAAGATGAGACATGTTGTCTATATTCCTGACAGAATATGCTCATTGCAGACAGCATGGAAAGCCATCTCTGAGAGGAGCAGATAGAGAATACTCTGGCTTCTCTTTTTCTTCACATAAAGGGGAGCTATGGAGGGAAGTCCTACCAGGCATTTGAAGAGTACTGCATTCCTATGGAAGGATGGCAGACCTTGCCACGAGCCAGGTCACCATACAACTGAAAATCTGATGATTCAGACGGTTTTATTTATGCAGCAGAGGAGTCTGGGGACTACAAAGCTGTCTAGATTCAGCACAAAGTAACAAAACTTAAAAGTGCCCCCAGCAAGATTTAAGTCGAGAATCCTTAAAGCCTTAACCCTTTGACCCCAACACACTGCCCTTCTGGACACAGACTGGACTGAGCTGGTAGATGCCTTAGGCAGGCTAATATTTGTTCATCCTGCAGACCTACAGGTTTTAAAATTTATTTCTGGTTTGTTTGGAGAAAGGATTGAGCTCTGTATAGAGGGGAAAGAGCAAAAGAAGACCCCATAGCCCCCAATTGGCAGTCACAACACAGCCAAAGGCCCAAGGCTTGAGGGCCCCTCCTTGAGAAGCAGGTGCTTGGGTACCTCCACAATCCTCAGCCCATGAGTGGGGTAGGAGGCTTAGCTTCACAGCTGCCTGGTTTGAAAGGAAGCTTCCAAACCATTTATGTACAAGTCCAGCCAGACACTCCTGGAAAAGCCACTGCCACACGTCATCCGGGGTGTTCTTTTCTGTGACATTCAGAGATATTTGCAGCCTACCCAGAAACTTTACAGCAACCTCCTAGGACAGTTATTGGGTTTTCTTCCCTCTCTGTTATGCCTCCTTAGAAGTCTTAGTGCCTCTGTGATGGTTGAGCTTCATAGATGAACGTCCTGAGCAGCTGTCTGGCTGAATCACCCCACGTCAGGTCTGGTCATAGCGTGTCTCAGTTTCCCATAGGTCTCAAACGGTACACACCTGACTTGTTTTATGAATGTGGGTGAGTCACGGCGAAAACTGCCATGCCTCACTCTCTAAGGGGCCACCCCAGCTTCCATAATCAAGCTGCTTCTATGACTGACTAAGGAGTTGTCAAACCGCAGGGATTTTTATCGTGGGAAATACCGGAGCTATGTTAGCAAAATTAGATGACCGTCTGAATGGGACTTAATTAAACATAGAAACAAACAGGCGGTTTAAAAATATGAGGACTGAAGGGCCAGTAAAATAAGAAAACGAGGGAAACGGGAAACAAGAAAAAGATGAAGTTTTGGAGCGGTTTCCTTCTGGGAGGTGGAGAACTAGAGACTGCCAGGGGTGGGGGAGGCTCAGCAGAGCCAGGGATCTGGTCTTTCCAGTTGTTTAGGCTGGATCCCAGTTGCTTCAGATCCCTGGTCCGATTCTACCCGAGCTGTCGTCACAGCTTAGAAGCTTTCATCTGTGTCCAGGGTCCTCTGAGGGCCACACTTAGCGCTGCAGTCTGTGGGTTGGGCAGAGACTCTCCAGAAAAAAGTCTTCTCTCCGGGACGGGTGTGTTGGTGTACAGGATGCGACATCTGTACAGTTGTTCCAGATGGCGTACAGTGCCGACATCTGGAAAGCTGGAGGACCTGCCCTGGTACTTTTAGACCTTCTAGGTTTTAAGCGCTCTGCTGGAGGCTGGAACCTGTGGATGTCCAATACAGCTTCACAGCTCTTACTCTATAGAAGCGAAAGGCACCCAGATGGCTTCAGCGGTCGATCGCACACTGGCCTCCCGTCAAGGCATAGCAGCAGATCCCAGAGTTATTCTCAGCTGACGTGTTTGTTCCTTGGCACCAAGGGGGGGACTGTCTTTCCTGTGCACGTTGCCCATGGAACAGAACCTCCTTGTAACTTGCATTCAGGCTCCCTGCTCTGTATAACTGCAGCCTAGGAGTATCTCTCAACCTGGAGCTATCGCAGGCTAAATCCAAGCTCCCGGAGTCACTGCTCACGATAATCAAGGTCCAGAGCAGCTCAGTTTTAAATTGTAGCTTCTCTCTCAAGATGGTACCCAGCTGCTGCCTCCGAGTAGTCCGGACCGACAAAATGGACTCTCTCTCCACTGTTGACTCAGCCATCAGAAGAATCACAGTGTCGTCTAAACCTGCTTCTGGCTCTGAGGTTTAGGAGGGCCCTGGGCTTGTCCCCAGGGTGAGACTGCAGACTGTGTTAGCAGGGCCACCAGCCTTGCATTTTACATTAGGTGTTGTCACCCACCCTCGGGAGATGCAGGGCTGCCTTGTGCTCAGGTTACCTCCTTTCAATGCTCCGCCATTGTTTTCTGGGTCTTTTTCAGGGGCTCTCTCATGAGCTCTGCGAATTTTCAAAGCCCGCACCCTTTCTCTCTTTAGAATAGTCTATTCCTTCTTACATCAATTTTTCTCCTCAATTGGGTCACATGGAGGCACTTTCTAGTCCGTCCTAAATGTGAGGTATTTATTCAATAATTTATTTATATTCGTGTGGACTCACAGATGTTTGCTGTTTTATTGGAGTCAAAGTGAAATACTTCTTTATCATTTTATTGTGCCCACAATTCCCTGTGACAAATTATGTACGATATCTTTTCACACACACACAACATACAACACACACAAAACATACAACATACACACAGCACATACACATATGCAATATATATGAAAGAGTAGTTTTTCAGGCTGTGACCTGACCCGAGAGACCTCATTTTACAAACAACTTTTAACTCTATTTTGAGTGTAAATACAGAGGCATGAAGACTCGCCTGTTGTTGGACACATATACAATATCATCCGCTCAGCACCTCCCACTCAACATAGACTGAAAAAAATTATCCCTAAAAGTAAAAAAGGTGCCGCCCTATACACTTAAAGTGAATTGGGACCATATACCAGTGTGTTAAAACCCTATCAGGAGAACAAAGCCCTTGGACTTACTGAATGCACCTGACTGAGAAAAGGGTACCACAGCTCCATCTTCATCCAGGAGGAGGATGCCTAACACTGTGCTGGTGATGGCCTCTACCAATTTCTTGACCTGTATGAGCATCAAGGTGCCAACAGACAACTCCCAACTGTCCCGAGGGCTTCAGTTTGGCGTCATCTCCACTCTTGATGTGGCAGTTTGAATGGCTGCCCTTTTGCCTATCATCCATCTGCAGACCTGGTCCTACCCTTTACAGCCACAGTTCTCATAGCCCAGTATTTCCCTTCTACAGCTGGCTCAACTCTGGGGCTCTGCTCGACTCTGTAGCAGACCTCCAACGGGTTCATATCGGCTCCTGTGGAGATAACCCTGGAATTTCTATCTGGTTTCTGCTTGCCCACGTAGGTCTCTCTGGAATTCTGCTGCCGTCTCATTAACCCTTTACAGCCATCTCAAGCCTCACAGCTGCCTTTCTTACAGCACACTCTGGACGATGGGTAATCGCCGTCTTCACGCTTCCTTTGATTAGAGCTCTGTCCTTACTGTTCCCACTTAAAAACCAGGGCTCACCCCACCCTACTTTTGAGATAAATCTGGGACTTAAGGTCAGTTTTGGGTGGGTTTGTACAGCATGGGGAATCTGGAAAACCAGGGCAAGCTCCTTTTAGTCGTCCTTCCCTTGGGGGCCCGGTCCACCCAGTTCCTGAGTCACCTCTGACAGGGACAGGGTGGGATCTGGAGGCAGACTCTGGAGACCCGGGTGTGACTCAGAACCATCTGCCCTAGCTTTCAACTCCTTTCCCTCTCTTGCCTAATGCTTCGTGAAATCCAGTCGGGACGAAAATATGGAGAGTTGTGTTTTCTCATTGCCTGGTTCATCTGCAGGGCAGCAGCCACAGGTTTGTGAGTCTCACAGTTCTGTGGAAACATCCTGGTTTCAAGATTTATTCCAACGATGAAAACCGGAACAAGGAGGACTTTGGGTTGTGAGCATGTAGACACTCCCTCGGCTGCAGGGACACTGTGTTGGCTGCAATGTCTGACTCTTCTTAATTTTAGGGGTGTGGTCCCTGGTACTTTGATCATATTTCAATGCATAGCCCCATGCTTAGGAGTACATATGCTTAGCATAAATTGTACCTACTATGTTACTTCTTGAAAGGATGAGGTCATGAAATGGGGGGGGGGAATGGATAGGAAGTGAAGATGATCAAGTATAATGTATGGAATTCTCAAGAAGCAATAAAACATATTTAGTAAAGAGCAAAAAGAGATGTATTTTTGTTTTTGTATCTATGTGCATGCTTGTATGTCTCTCTTTGTACATACTGTGCGTGTATGCGTGTGTGTGTGCGTGCGTGTATGCGTGTGTGTGTGCGTGTGTGTGTGTGAACCCGAGGAGATAGGAGAGGGAGGAGTGGGCTTTCCCTGGAGCTGTAGTTTAAGAGGCTGTTTTGAGTCACTCGATGTGAATGCTGGGAACTGACCTCCAGTCCCCAGGAAGATAAGAAAGCATTCTTAACTATTAAGCCATCTCTCCAATCCTTGACTCCTTTTTTAGAAGAGCCCAAGGCTTTTGAAACCTGAGTTTACAATCACAAGAGAAAACCGATAGGGACAAACCCTGTTGTCCAGTCACAGGATTAAGGCTTACTTTTCGCTGTTAATTTCTCTGAAGTTGTTTTTTTGTTTTGTTTTGTTTTGTTTTGTGTTTGTTTGTTTTAAAGCTGCTCCCTAAGTGGAGGCACATTCTTCACTGTGAGAGTGTAGGCACGTCAGTCACCAAGGGCTCTGACAAGCCAGTAGGTCAAAGAAACTCACCTTGCGTTGACAAAGGGGGTGAGTGCAGCCTCTAGGGGTCAGGCCGTGTCCTGATAAAGGAGGGAGTGTCATCGGAGACAGGAGGGGGCAGGGACGGATGCCATCCTGCCTAGAGCACCAACGCAGGCATCCTAAGCTTTCTGTATTTATATTTACTTTTATTTTCTGGCTTAAATGCTAACTTGCCAAAGTGAATTGGCATCCGTTTGCCT
The DNA here is from genome assembly GCF_000317375.1 of Microtus ochrogaster. NCBI lineage: Eukaryota > Metazoa > Chordata > Mammalia > Rodentia > Cricetidae > Microtus > Microtus ochrogaster. The sequence continues at coordinate 107,500,031 of NC_022009.1, forward strand.
GTCCTTTTTGCTACCGTTCTCTTTCTGCTGATTTGAGCTATCATTAATCTCTCTGTTATCAGCCCTGTAGTCTGACCTTTCCCCAGTCGGTAGAGGATGTAGACACCTCTGTCCTCCCCTGTTTCCCACGGTGTTCTTATTCAGATAAATTGTGGAAAAGATGAAACAGGGTCAAAGAAGGGGAGGCCAGGAGAGAAAGGGAAAAAGGATGAGTAAAAAGGTCCTATCTTCCCTTCCTAAGAAGGAGAAATATGGGGGGACTTCCCCTGCTCACATCAAAGAGCCCCGACACCTTGGAGCCCCACCTGTCAAGCTTCCCCCCTTTGAGTTTGGGAGAAACATCAGGTTATGCCTGGGATATGGCTCCTCTGTGCTCTTGTGCCCGTGACACACTCTGCTAGCCAGTTTTTCTTTTTCCTCTTAAGCCACATCGGTCACAGTGATCTTCAACCCAGGCTTCAGACAGTCAATATCAGTTTGCCACTGGGTCAGATTAGGACCGCCTAGATGTCAACCCCATCTCCTGCTGAACTGGAAATTAATCTCTCCTGCTTCTGTGGTAGCGTTAGTGGGTTGTAACTCAGAAATCCCCAGAATGTTCTGGAGGGTCTTTCCTAACATACGGCTAAGGTGTAATTATTAATGGCCAAAGCACTGTCTTCTCTCAGACACTGGTAACAGCTACAGAAGGTTTTGTTGGTTATTTTCAACCACTCCATTCCCACCCCCCCAGGAGGATAGGGTTTTCCCAGCTTCTAAGATAATAATTAAAGTTCATTAACAAATTAGATAAATGACCTTACTAACATTAAGGAATGCAAAATTAGTTAATGTTTTCCTTGAGTGGCAAAAGTTAAAGAGTAACAGCCTACAGAACCAGTGTGGTTTGGTAAATCAGGCCTCCTCATACACCATAGCTCATACTTGCTATTGCTATCTTGGGAATGAGAGTACCTCTATTACAAAGAAAGAAGTGTGTAATCAGTTCCTCTCTTCCCTTCTACCCTCCACTCTTTCAAAGTCATGGCCTCTTCTTTGATTGTTGTTACAAGCTCCATCCCACCCCACCCCTGTATTCCTAAACACATACATACAACCTAATCCGTCTTTATAATCTTTCTTTTATGTATGTTTTCAGAGCTGACCAATGGTTTTGCATGACTGGTGTGGTGTGTTCTTCCCTGGGGAAGACTATTTCTCTACCTCTCGATATTCCTTAGTTGTCTGTAGTTCTTTGTATAGGGTTGAGTCCTCATGACTTTGCACAGTTAATTTATTTATTTAGTTTGTTTTTTTCCAAGGCAGGGGTTCTCTGTGTAGTCCTACTTGTCCTGGAACTTACTCTGTAGACCAGGCTGGCTTTGAACTCAGAGATGTGCCAGTTTTTCCCTCCCAAGTGGTAGGATTAAGGCGTGCTCCACCACTGCCCAAATTGACACATGATTGAATGTCCATCAGTAGGATGTAAGCATAATTTGGCATAATTAGACATTCAATTTCAATTTAGGTGAAGTAGAACCGTATGAATTTTTCTATAAGATATCTATGTTCATTTTCATGGAATGAAGAAAGTAAATTATTGTGTTGAACATAATATAGGCACATTATTGTAAGGACACAATAGTCTAGCTCTTTCTATAGAAACAAATGCTGTGCACAGCAGGGTGAAGGAAATGGAGTCCAACACTCAGCAGACATTTGCCTCTTAGGAGTGTGCTAAGAGTATGCATGTATTTGTAGGGGTGGGAGTATTAGAAACTTTTTCTCTAATGTATTTTAAACATAAAATGCCAGTCAATACATTTAAAATCTCACAAAGCAGATTAAGAAACATGGTTCCTTACCTAAGACTTAGTATCTTTGACCAAGGTTGACATCCAAGCATAAGCTGTTGCCCAGGTCTGCTGAGACCTTGTGTTCATCTCCCCATCTCCCCCACTGCTGTCTAGGAGGAAATGTAGCTGACAGATTTCATTACTGTTTCTTACATTTGATTGTCCCCACCTTGCCCTTCCCTTTCCATTGAGTAACCAAGCTAAGCGAGCAAAGCTATTAATTGTAGCCAAATCCTCAGTGTTTGCCCCCAGGCAGTTTCCTTTTGTTAAATAAGTCCATTTCCATGGCTGGGTTAGCGGGTGAATGGCTATTCCCAGAGTCCAAAGGACCAAAGAGGTGACTGAAGATTTATTTATTTTCTCATTGTCCAGTCCAGACATTCCCTTGATCTGACAGTTTTTCTTAAGCGGGCATTTTATTTCATTTCTTACTTGTCATAGAAGCTATTATTGCATCCTTGGGGTTATAAGAAATATGATCTCACCTGTGACCCTCTTTCCAGAGTGCACAATCCCCAGCGCCTTCACAGAATTTGCACAGTTTAATATGGGCTTTGCTGTGCCTTCGTGGGGCTGAAGTCAACCTGTGGAGCCTTCTGAACCCCCATCAAACAGAATGCAGTGCTGAACCCACTTAGCTTATTTCTTTTTATTCTGGGAGAATTACTTTTTTCTTGACTCCCCCGCCCCCACTTTTGTCAACTGTTTATAATTGCACAAAGCATGGGTCTGGGCCTGAACAAACTTTAAGCCATGTGGCAGGCAGAATGATAGACTCCACAAAGCTAAATCCTAATCCCAGAAACCTACCCGACCTTACTTGACAAATGCAAACTGCAGATGTGATCCACTAAAAGACTGGAGCTGGACCCTCACTACTGGGGAGACCCACTCTCCTAACACGGGTCTTTAAAAGCAGAAGCCCTTTCCTGAAGGTAATGAAGTCTATGACTAGGGGTGAGACATTGCAGACTTTGAGTGTGGAGGAAGGAGCTTCAGGTTACTTCAGAATCCAGAGAGGAAAGGAAAGAAATGGAAAAGAAAGGAAGGAGGAAACAGATTCTCCCACGAGCATCCAGAAGAAACTTAGCCCTGCCCACATCTTGGTCACAGTGCAGTGAGACTTGTGTGGGACTTCCAAAGTCAGGGTTA
>NC_022009.1:107503478-107506688 GCF_000317375.1 Microtus ochrogaster
TGTGCTACAGTGAGGGGTCTCTCTCCACTCTCCAGATGTGCTACAGTGAGGGGCCTTGTTCAGAGAGAGCATATGGCCATGGGGACCCCATCTCCCTCTCCTGCCTTCTCACATCAATTACATGTCCAAGGATAGATGAGAACAAAGTATGGCTTCTTGAAAGTTATAGTTTGTAAATAGGAGAAATGTTTGCATTAATGAAAATAGTTTCTTAGAAATTAGATTAAAAAATAAAGAGAAAACTTGTTTCTTTGGAATATATTATTTTTGTTTGGGGGAAAAAACAGCTCTCTTTTTCTTGAAACAAGGTCTTTCTTTGTAGCTCTGACTGGCCTAGAACTCACTATATAGACCAAGATGTGAATTAGATTGTCTGTGGACTTCACAGACACATGTATGTGAGCTTCATAACATGATGTAGATAACTGAGGATTGGGGTGGAGCTGGCAGGCACAGGTTTGCTGGTTCCATAGAAGACAGTCTCTGTTTTTAGAAGATGTGTTGAAATCTTCAAGCTGAAGTGTTATGACCTCTGCAGACCACGCTCTCATAGTTTATAAACACAAATACAACCAAAGGTGGACATTGCTACCCTGAGGGGCATGAGAATGGACATGAGGGCTCCCGGCCTTATTCCTAAATTCTCTTAATGCCTGAGCATGTTTATATAGAGTTAAAACAGCCGGGTCTTCTTTGCAAACCCACAGTATGTGTTCTTTAAGTGTTACATACATTAAATTGAGTTGGGGCAGCATTGTACTCAGAACTAGAGACCTGCACCATAGCGTTATTGGTGGGTGTGTAATAGAGACATCCTGCTCGTCCTCCACCTGCACCATAGTGTTATTGGTGGGTGTGTAATAGAGACATCCTGCTCGTCCTCCGTTCTTGTTCAGATAGCTCTGCAGGTGAGGAGAGACCGCCGGCGTAGAAAATTCTGCTTTACGAGCCAAGCTGTGGTTTTGTTATACATGCATGCTAGGTGTGTGGCTCTGGGCGAATGGTTTTCCTACTGCGATCCCATTTCCTCGTCTGAATATGGCAGAGACTTTTTCTATGAAAGGATTTGAGAATGATTGTGGGAACTCCCGGTTTATGGAAGCTACATAGCCTTCCACTACGCACTCAGAATCAAAGGCCTGCCCTGACGGTAGGAACCCAGTATCTTTCTACTTTCTCCTTTTGTAGGAGTCCCTGCTTCTCTTCCTCCCTGGGGAAGCCACAGGCAAGGGACTGTGTCTGGCTTCCTCTCAGGGCATCTCCCTTCTTTTCCTCTGCACTTTACAGGAGACTTTGGGGGCTTCTGAAACCTTTCCTTGCTTTTAAAGAATCCATTATTATTATTATTATTATTATTATTATTATTATTAATTATTTATCAGTGTTAGGTCCCCCATATTCTGGGACCAGGTCCCTCTACCAATGGAGCCCTTTCTCCATCACTTTCGGCAGGGTGTCTGTTAGCATGTCCATGGTGCCTGTTAGCACACAAAGACATGCTGGCTCCAGGCTCTCTCAGCATCATCACTACCCATGGTTCTTCTCAGTTCTTCCCACCTTGCTCCCTACCCTAAATTTCTCCAGCCCTGGGCTGGGCTTCCCTCTCCTAGCTTTCCAATCTCATATAACTCTACCATTCTTGGCTGCGCTCCCTCTCTTTTTGCCCCCTCTCTCTTGTCCCTCTCTTCCCACATTCTCTGTCTTTATCTCTCAAGCTCCTTCCCTGTTCTCCAACAACCTCTGCACCCATTTTCACCACCAAGTCCAATTTCCTAGCTATGTTCCAACATTCTCTCCTTCTTTCCCTGCTCTGGACTCTTCCAAATGCTTCTGGCTGTTTCTCCCCCTCATACCCACAGACCTCTCCCCTCAGCCATACCTTGGAGTGGTCATGTCGTAATCAGGTCATGTGGAAGTAATTTCTAGTCCACAGTTTTATCTGGACACTTACCACCCCACTCTTGAAGAAATAAATAATACATCCTCTGCAAAGTAATCTTGATGAAAATAACGCCGAATTCAAGTAGCTTATTGCCTCAAATTTGGTATTAAAGAAATAGTCCTGAATTCAAGGTATTGGTGTGGGTATGGAGTCCTCTTTACTTTGGATCCCTGCTGCCTAGAAGCTGACGTCACTCTCTCAGCACATTATCTGGGGAGTTTCGTACACTTTCAGGCTTGCACTTCGTACACCAGCATCTATACAATAGATCCTCTTGAGAATGTGCAGGTGTGACCCTATTAGCAAGCAGTAGATACCACCCATCAGGTGAGTGGCGGGCCTCCTCCCTCACCATAGTAACTGTTCTGGAGGCCTCTGCTTTCCAGCACCAGGGGTTGGTAAATGCATTGCCCACAGTAAAGGCTTTTATGTCTGTGCCCTGCAGCGAGGGTTTAATTTATATGATCCCTGCTGTGGATTGAACGAGGGTCCTGTAGCTTACTGAAGTCCTTGGTAAAAGCTTCCGAGGGAAAGGGCAACAGACCAAGGTCTGCTACAAATTCCAGCCTGTTCTTCAGAACCAGTGCCTTGCCCAGACTTGGATCTGAAGGTACCCTCTTGTGGGCACATCGCGTCTGCCTTCTTTTGTTGGTTCAGTGCCAGCACGTCAGGGGGATCTGGTAAAGGAGATCTAGCATGCCAGCAGCCAGCATCTCGCCTTTATTCCCTTGTCCTTTCTCTCACACCGTACCCTGCCATCCTGTCCTTCCTCCCCGCTTTCCTAACAGGAGCCAAATGTTTGCTCTTCCTATCATTTATTGACTTTTTCAAAGGTGTCACCCTTAATATAAGTAGCCTGCCCCACGGGTGTTAGAATTCAAACCTGGGACAAATGACTGAGGTGTCTATTTAACACACCAAAGTGGACCCAGCTGCCAGGTCCTCCCTGTATCCTTCAGTCCCTTTCTGTTGCATGGCTTTTCTAGCTGGCAAACCCCACCCCTACCCTGAACTTCTCCAACCTGGGGGCTGGGCTGCCTTCTCTCTACAGCCCAACCATTGTGCTTTCGTGCTATCTTTGTACCTTTGGGTCTCATGGCTGCTGCACCTGGTTCTGCTCTGTTCTCTCTCCTTCCTCCTTCCCCCTCGCCTTGCAGGGCACAGCTCAGTCTGCTCGTGTCCATTCTAGACTCTCCCAGACGTCCCTGCTTCTGGCTATGCTCTCCCACATAGCCATAATAAACTTTCTTTTCCTCAATACCTAGTAG
>NC_022009.1:107511019-107548999 GCF_000317375.1 Microtus ochrogaster
ATCTTTCACTTCCTTGGTCAGAGTTACCCCAAGATAGTTTATGCTATTTGTGGCTATCGTGAAAGGTGATGCTTCTCTGATTTCCCTCTCTGCTTCCTTATCCTTAGTGTATAGGAAGGCAACTGATTTTTTGGCGTTAATCTTGTATCCTGCCACTTACATAGGGATCTTAAACCTTCTCTAACTTTGGTATTTGAGGAATTCTGAGCCCAGTCCACCTTGGATTTAGAGAGAACTCTATGTATCTTTTGCTTTTGTCAGAAAAATAATTCAAACATTGCAGAAGTTGTTCTATAATTTTTTCCCATCTAATTTTTTTGTTCGAGAAGTATTTCCATTTAAACATGTAGGTTTTCTGGTGTAACTTCCCATCGTATGGATATATTTTCACAATTTAGCCAGTTCCTATGGGAGAAGGCTACCGCTTGGCAGGGACTTTAGAATCTGCTTCTGTTATTTTGTATTTCGATGGACACGTCTTAAGCAATACACCCATCAGATAAAGGCAGAATGTGTGTGAAACTCACCAGGTGTATGTATTAGAGAGCTTTGCATGATCGTGGTTCTACTTGCTGGCTGGGTGGCCCTGTCAGTGAAGGCTGTAGGAAAATGCCTCTGAGAATTGTTACTGTTTTCCCTTGTAGTCAGTGACAGACCATTCTGTGTGGTCTGAAACGCAGGATGCGCATTTGAAACGGGAGACAGCTAGTTGCATTTATGACTGAATTTACCTGTTGGCTTTTGCTAGTTCCAGGCCAGAAAGAAACAGATAATTGTATTTATTGCTGCCACTTTGCCCTTGACCTTTGTGGCCAGTTTAGCACTCCAAGCTGCTCCTCTGTTCCCTTGTGGTAACAAGCGGTTTGAGGATGGCTCGCTGCAGTGTTAGTGTTGAATACTTTTAAGCTTCATCTTTGAGAATCTGCCTTTCTCTCCCGATTCTCTACCTTCTTGCTTCTGTGGTCAGGTCTTTTCCTTCACGTGGGAATTCGTGGTCAGTGGCCAAAAGTGATGACGAAACTGGCTTCTGTTCTTCACGTGGCATATGCAAAGATGCTGAAGAGATGATTCCCTCCTGCAGGACTTGGTAATAAGAGCTAAGAGGTGGCTTGAAGTAGAAGCACCTGCTGGTACTAACCACCCCTGCCCTTCTGTAGGAGGGGCCAGACACAGCGTGAATGGGGGGGGGAATCATGAGGCAGGGGGCGGGGCAGATTCAGCTGGGGCAAGAGCTGTAACTCTGAGCTGTGGGATTACAGGGAGTGAGGCTGCGCGGTTATTCATAGGCAAGAAAAGACGCTCGGAGGTGTCACATGATCAGTAACTGGCAGGTTTGCAGAAGAAAGCATTGATAGGGAGGTATACATTGTTTGGACTTTAAAAATGATCCCTGGGGACCAGAAAGCTAGCATGCCGAAGATGTCACGATTCTCAGTCAGCACTTCTTGAGAGTTTGTATTTTAACTACATTTCAACCTTACCTGTAGGAAGGAGCCTGACCCATTGCTCCATTCCTGGAACCCCGAATTATTGCCTCCTTGGACCACGGAACAGGACAGTGAAGAGGGCAGGTTTTCAGGGTGGCCAGCCCTGGGCTCCAATCCTACCGTTATCTCCCTCAGGTGTGTATGAACCTGAGCACGCTTCGGAACCTTTTGTTCCTCATGCCCAGACTCGGTTGCTCACGGGAGAGCAAGCTGGCCATGGGGGATACTGGGCACCCATCCAGGGTAACAGGGGCTGAGCTACGGAGCCCCTGCAATGTCACCACCGAGTCTGAATGAAGAAAGCCTCAGTTTGAGGCCTCCTCCATGCGTATTCACGAGCAAGCGGGTACGGATAGCGCACAGATGGTTCAGTGAACTTGAGAGGACTCTGCCTCTTGCTCCCCCGTGCCCCATGAACAAACAAGAGCTGCATCTGGGACAAATGCAGTCCTATTGGCAGGAGTTTTGAGTAACTTGTTAGGAGTCAGCCAACCTACAGACCTTTCAGATTAGATGGATATGGGGCATTTTAATGAGCCAGGTGGGAGGACATTCATAGGGGTTAAGCATTTTTATATGGCACTAATGCAAATGGTCTCTTTAAATTGTTTTGGCCATTCATGTATGTTAAGCAAACTATTGATTTTATCAGGGGAAATGAATGTCAACAGACATCCATTATGCTAATGAAAACGCCCTCAAGTGATGGCTAGAGATTATTTAAATAGCTGAGGGTCTTGTAGTGGCCCCCTCTGGAGTGGGGCTTTCTGATTAAATACCAGCAAACTCCCCTGGATTAGGCCAGTGACTGGTATGTATGGAAGGTAGGTATGGCCTTAGAACACAGTATGCTAAGATACTTGAGCAGAAATTCCAGAAGACAGGATGCCTTTTGCATCTTGTAAAGGGTCAGAAAGAACACCTGCCTTGTAGCGTCATCACTGTTAGGATGATGCAAAATCCCAATCAAACCAAATCAAAACAATCCAAATTAAAAAATATCCAGGATTAATGGGATTCCTGCGCTCTCGGGTAGCCCTGCGGTGGAACCAGGAGGCTGCGAACGCGTCTTACAATAGTCTCTGAGAAGTGACTTGCAAGCTAGATTATAAAGGCAGTGAAATTATTTAAACCACCAGGTTCTGGTAAAATTGGCTTACAGTCTGCACCTGGACTGGCCGAGGCACTGGCAGAGAGCAGGGGGCTGTGGGAAGGACCCTAAGCTGGACCGGCTGCAAATGAGGAACAAAGGTCATTCTCTCAGCATCTGCTATGTGCTGCTCAAATATTTGTCTCCTTACATCGATCCTTTGATCATTTACCATTAGAGTGTTAAAAGGATGTGATTTTTACCCACTTACTTAATTTACCCGATGAGAACGCTAAGTACTTGTCAGAGAATGAACTCAGAGCGGAGGTGCCTTGCGTCTGTTCCTCATAGGAGGAGCTTCACGTTGCTTGTGTGGTGGGACACTGGCTTCACATCGGGCCCTGCGCAACAGCCTTTGTCTTTATTTGGAAACATGGCATGTGTGTGTCGGTGCCACCTCGACAAGGGTAGACTGCTGCGTGTTTAAAGCCTGTCAGATCATCAAGGCCGAAACCCACGAGCCAGACTTCCCTTTCCTCTATGTTTCTGGTTAGAGAAACTGTTGGGGCTGGAGAGGAGAGCCTGGGGCCCGTGAAGTGGCCAGCCTTTCGTAGTTCACATAGCTTGGCATCCTTCTGCTGTCTCATCAGCAAAAGGTGGTTAGAGCTGCAACTGCTGTGCTTTCACCCCGTGTCTCCTACCCACTTAGCTTTCCTGACTCTTGGACCAGTCACCAAGGTTCTGGCCTCTGAAGGACATCCATACAGTTAAAGTCAACAAGAACTGACACACGTTCCAGGTGATGCCAGGTTGTGTGAGCACGTGTGTGCTTTTGTATCTCTACATGTGTGCAAATGTGTGTGTGTGTGTACACGTGTGTATTGCACTTGTTGTTGCTCATCTAGACCTCCCCAGGGCCTATTAGCATCAGCATGGATGACAAGGAGCCCTGAAAAGACTGCTTAGCCACCTCCCACAATTCCATGTGTTTCTAGCCATTGATAAATCCCATCTTTGGCATTCTGCTTCTTTGAGAGAACACATAGAATTAGTTTAATAAAAAAGTTGCTATCATTATTTTATTTTTAAAATTATAATAATTCAGTATAATTTATAACTAATTTTGTAATTTTTTTTTTTTTTTTTTAGTCTCCTGGTCTACAGAGCAAGTTCAAGGACAGGCTTCAAAGCTACAGAGAAACCCTGTCTCAAAACACAAACAGAAAAAAAAGGAAAAAGAAAATGGGGGTGAAGGTTCTATGTAGGCACCAGCTCAACCTCTCCGTGTTTGATGTATTGTGTGGGTGTTGCCTTCAGCAATGGGGCCTTGCTGGCCATTTATGTAGAACAACCTATAATGTTGGCAACTACCCGGGTTGTTTGGGGACTTTTATGGGACCCCTTTGGCCAGCAACTCAACCAGATGTAACACAGTAATGGTACTGGAAGCTTCATTTGTTGACAAGAGATGGCCAGCTGGGACTCCCTCTCCCTTGTTATTTGGAGACTTCATTAGGATCACCTTTATATATTTTAGGAGGTTTTTACTGTGAGAATTTTCCATTACCACTCCTCAAACGGCCCTCATTTCCAGCTGTCTCTCCCCACATTCCCTTCCTCTACTCCTTCGCCCCCACCTGCTTCTATTGTTCCCCCACCCCTGTTCGTAGTTCACCCATACAATTTACTCTATTTCCCCATCCCAGGAAGATCAATGTTTCTGCCCTAGTCCCTTCTTCTATACCTTACCTCTTTGGGACTGTGGATTGTAGCTTGGTATAGTTTATTTAAGAGTTGATAGTCACATATAAGTATATAAATACCATATTTATCTTTCTGGGTCTATGTTACCTTACTTAGCATGTTTTTTTCCTAGTTCCATTTTCCTACAAATTTCATGATGCCATTTTTTAAACAATCGAGTGATACTCTATTGTGTAAATGTACCACATCTTTAAATGCAACCTTCTGTTGAGTGGCATCTAGGTTAGTTACAGTTTCTGGCTGTTAGGAATAGAGCAACAATGAACATGGTTGAGCAAATGTCCTTGTGGGAGGATGAAGCATCCTTTAGGTATTACCCAAGAATGGTATAACTGGATATTGAGGTAAATGATTCCCATCTTCCTGAAGAACCATCACACTGATTTTCACAGTGGCTCTGTGAGTTTGCACTCCCACCAGCAAGGGATGAGTGTTTCCCTTATTCCACATCCTCACCAGCATGAGATGTCAGTTGCGTTATTGATCTTAGACATTCTGAAAGGTGTAAAATGAAATCTTAAAGTAATTTTGACTTCCAATTTCCTGATGTCTAAGGATGCTGAGCATTTCTTCAAGTGCTTTTCAGCCAACTGAGTTTTCTCTATTGAGAATTCTGTTTAGTTCTGTACCCCATTTTTTAAATTGGATTATTTGCTTTTTGATATCTAGTTCCCTGAGTTCTTTATATATTTTGGATATTAGCCCTCCATCAGATGTGGAGTTGGTAAAAGTGTTTTCCCATTCTGTAAGCTGCTGATTTGTCTGAATGATGGTGTCCTTTGCTATGTAGAAGCGTCTCAGTTTTGTGAGCTGCCTATTAGCAATTATCAATCTTAGTGCCTGTGCAAATGGTGATCTGTTCAGAAAGTCCCCTGTGCCAATGTGTTCAAGACTATTCCCCACTTTATTTTTTATCAGGTTCAGTGTATGCAATTTTATGTTGAGGTCTTTGATCCACCTCAAGTTGAGTTTTGTGTAGCATAATAAGTATAGAAATATTTTTGCATTCTTCTACATGCAGACATTCAGTTTGACCAGCACTATTTGTTGAAAATGATGTCTTTTTTTTCCAGTGTGTACTTCTGGATTCGTTAGAAAAGACTAAGTGTCCATTGGTGTGCAGATTTATATCTGGATCTTCAGTTTTATTCCTTTGATAAGCATATCTGCTTTCATCCTAATAACATGTGTTTTTTTTTTTTAAATATCTCTGTAGTACAACTTGAAGTCAGAGATAGTGATAGCTTCAGGAATTTTTTTTATTGTTCAGGATTGTTTTAATAATCCTGGGTTTTGCTTCCTTGTTTGTCATTTTAAGAACTGTGAAGAATTGTGTTGGTATTTTGATTGATGGAAATTTCACTGAATCTGTAGTCTGTAGATTGCTTTTAGCAGCAATCTATAAAATGGATGGCCATTTCTACTATGTTCATCCTATAGGTGCATGAACATGGGAGAGCTTGCCATCTTTGATATCTTCAACTTCTTTCTTCAAAGACTTGAAAGTTTTGCCACACAAGTCTTTCACTTGCATAGTTAGAGTTACCAAGATATTTTCTAATAGTTGATGCTATTGTGAAGGGTATTGTTTCCATGACATCTTTCTTGTCTGTCATTCGTATCTGTGAGAACTATTAATTATTGTGAGCTAATTTTGTACCCAGCCACTTTGCTCAAAGAGTTTATCAGCTGTAGGAGTTTCCTGGTAGAATTTTTAGAATCACTTATGTATATTATTATGCCATCTGCAAATAAAGATACTTTAACTTATTCCTATCCAGTTTGTATCCCCTTCATTTTCTTCAGTTGTCCTTCTTGCTCTTGTTCAGACTTCAAACACTATATTGAATAGTTGTGGAGAGAGTGGACAACCTTGTCTTATTCCTGATTTTAGTGGAATTGCTTTGACTTTCTCTCCATTTAAGTTGATGTTGGCTATGGGCTTGCTCTAAATTACCTTTTTTATATTTAGGTACCATTATACCTCTAACCTCTCCAGGACTTTTATTATAAAGGGGTATTGGATTTTGTCAAAAGCCTTTTATGTACCTAGTGAGATGATCGTGGAGTTCTTGTCTTTCAGTTTCTTTATATGGTAGCTACATTTATTGATTTTCATATAATTAGCCATTCCTGTATCTCTGGGATTTGGATCATAACCTAATCATGTTCATTTCCCAAAAAGACACTACTCTGTCCCCATCTTCCTCCTTTTCAGGTATCTGACCATCATCCAGACCTAAGAAACAGCCAACCAACCATTATCATCTACTTTCCAGACTTAGGAAACAGCCAATCAGCTGTTATCATCTACTTTTCAGATCTAGAAAGCAGCCAATCGACTGTTATCATCTACTTTCCAGACCTAGGAAACAGCCAATCAGCTGTTACCATCTACTGTTGTCTGTTGCAATAATTTACTACACACTAACTTGTGTCATGTGTGGTCTTTCAATCTGCCTAACTCTTTCAAGTTCATCTATGGGATATTCAACTATGATATGGCCATCTATATATGTTATTCCTTTTTATTATTTCCATTGCATAGTTCATTGCATGTGTATATTGCATTTAAAGACGTATTTATGGTGTGTGTGTGTGTGTGTGTGTGTGTGTGTGTGTGTGTGTGTAAAACTTGCCCACTATTACTTGGAATTATAATTGAAAATGTTACTCTTATAGCACCACCTAGTGGACAGTAGTGAAAATACTTTTTTTGTTTGGTTCAGCCACTGCAGGAAAAAACAATGATACAAAGTTTTGCAGAAGTTTATCATTTACTGGCCATCCCAAGTCCTTCTTGGATAGGGATTTGAGATGACTGCTTTAAATATGGCTAAGCTGCGGGGTGTGCGTGCATCTCATTGGCAGAGGGCTTGCCTAGCATGTGTGAAGCCCCGGGTTAGATAGTGGCGCTTGCCTGTAATCCTAGCATTCAGAAGGCCAAGGAAGGAGGATCAGAAGCTCAAGGTCATCCTCAGCAACAAAGAGTTCAAGACCCCATGCCTCATAAATAAATAAGTTAGTAAATTAATTGAGTGAATTGGATACTATGAAAATAACTGATTGAATCCACTCAAACTTGGTCCTCTCTGATTTTTAACATATCCATTCACTAAAAACACCTTTTATTTAGATTGTTCCTGTGACCACCACCAACACCTTGGGTTTCATGAAAAGATGCATTTCTGCAGTCCAGTTTTTTCATTTATTTTCATGAGATCTTAGCTTTCCTTGAGTGCTGGGGCCGAACTCCAGGCTGAGTGCTCCACCACTGACCCCAGCCCAGCCCAGCAAGCACATCTGCTAAGAGCAAGTCAGAAGGGGGCACCTGACAGAGCATGGCTGCTGCCCTCAGGCTTTGCTGACCTCACTTGGGTCTGGGCCACTTTTCTCTGTCCTGCTTTCTTGGTTGCTGCTACCATGTGTGTCCCTCACCCATGTCCTCTAGGGGGTCATGCTTGTGATGTGGGAGTGCCATATATCAATCTGTTGATTTCATTGGTTAAGTAATAAAGAAACTGCTTGGCTGGCCCTCATAGGTTAAAACATAGGTGGGAGGAGTAAACAGAACAGAATGCTGGCAGAAAGAAGCTGAGTCAGGGAGTCGCCATGATTCTCCCATTCCAGGCAGACACAGGTTAAGATCATTCCTGGTAAGCCAGCTCGTGGGCTACACAGATTATAAGAAATGGGCTAGTCCAGGTGCGGGAGTTAGCCGAGAAAAGGCTAGATATAATGGGCCAAGCGGTGTTTAAAAGAATACAGTTTCCGTGTAATTATTTCGGGGCATAAGCTAGAGGTAGCCATGTGGGTGGCCGGGTGCCGGGGACGCAGCCCCGCCGCTCCTATTACAACACGCATGCTCTTGTTTTGACTGGCTCCCGTGAAATTAGTCCATGGCTCTCCCTTCTTCTCTCCCTTCCTCCTTCCCTCCCTCCTTCCCCACAGAACATCCGATCAAAATACTTAAAAATTTTAAATTAAACACAACGCAGTTACCATGCAGGGACCACCCATGTTTTACTCAAGGTCGGCCTTCTTCTGAGAGGTTCCTTGGATTTCTCACATCGTTGTAAATCCCCATGACTTGACCGTGTTTCTCAGTGTTGGTCTTGGCCCTGTGCAGTCCAAACCAGTTCTAGCCAGTGGGAAAGCTTCTTTCTCTCCCTCCCCTGCTCCTTCTCTCATGCCTACCTCCCCACTCCTTTGGGGAGGGAGCAAGCTTTCACCAGTTAGCCAATCAGAGACTCAGAAGTCACCACTCTTCCACTGTCCTCCCCCCTCCCTCCCCACTCTTCCACTGTCCTCCCCTCCCACTCTTCCATTGTCCTCCCTCCCCATTCAACCCACCTCAGCTTATTCCTTCTAAGTACTTCCCTCAAGGGACCCACTTCAGTCTCCTGTAACTGCCCGCAATCGGCTCCCATCATCCTCACCCAGGAAGTCTGAACCCACAGCCATCCAGCTAGTCTTGGCATGCCCTCCTGGCTCTTGCCAGTCTGTTTTCACACCAAGGCATCTGTTCAGAAAGTAAATCCTGCCAGGCCTATTGAAAATCCTTCAAAATTCTAATGCCCCTAGTGTAGAATGCCCCCTGGTGGACCCTTGCCTGCCAGTCCAGCTGTTTCTCACCCACTCTCCCCCTTGGCTCTGCTCTTCCGTCCTGCTAGCCTCCCTGTTCCCCGGGCAACCTCACCATGGAGCTTCAGAGCCACTTGGTCATCCTCCGTTCACCCCGTTACCTCTGCTCAGCCCTGCCGCCTCAGCTTCACTGACTCTTCCTCAGAGACACCTTTTCCCGAACTTCTTATAAGATCGGCTTACCAGACTCCCTGCTCTGTAAACTCTGACCTCAGCTTTGGAACTTGAAATCATTATGGTAGGTTTTTGACTCGTGCCGTCTCCTCTGGAAAGTCTAAGTCCTGTGAGAGGCAGGAGGGAGGAGGAGGGAGGGCGTTGCTGATTTTTGCTGTTTTTTCAGACCTGCAGCACAGAGTCTGGCACACAGGGCAGAAATGGCTCCTATAGATCCATATTATACACTTGGTCCCTAGCTGCTGGTGCTGTTTGGGAGACAATCTGGAAACTTTGGGAATTAACGTCTAGGTAGAAAAATTGGTCACTAAGAATGTATCCTTGAAGTTATACATTGCCCTGGCCCCCTTCTAGTGTCCTGTCCACTATGATATGAACTGTTCTGCTCTGGTCCACCCTCCCCTCCATGACTGAAACCTATGAGCTAATGAGCCAATAGAAAGAATGCCTTTAAGTTATTATATATTTTGGTCAAAGTAAAAGGCATACTACAAAAGTTGAATGAATGAATGAATGAATGAATGATGGTGTCCCAAAGGCCCTACCAAGGCAATTATAACAGTAATAATAGTGTTAGTTATTCATGTGTAAGTGAGGTCAGTTTTGGGTATGAGTGAAGGTTGCATGCGATCTGGACAATTTCAACACAATTCTCATTTCGTTTCTTCGGGCTATTTCTGCAGGATAAGGTACAAAAAAACCCAGGCCTGCCCACCTCTTGCCTAGTCCTATCTGGTCTAGTGACATCAGGAAGTTTATACTTGAAAAAAAGATAATCCATGTTACTCCTCGGATAGTAGACTATTAGTCAGGGGAACATACTAGCCTGGGTTTCTCTTAGTTACGGTTCTATTGTTGTGATAAAATCATGAGCATAAGCAGCTTGAGGATGAAATGATTTATTTTAATGTACAGCTTGTAATCCATCCCCAAGAAGTCTGGGCAGGAACTCAAGTAGGAAGCTGGAAGCAGGGGCTGATGCAGAAGCCGTGGAGGAGTGCTGCTTGCTGGCTTGTATCCCTTGGCTTGCTCAGCCTACCTTCATAACCACTCCGTACTGCCTGTCCAAGGATGGCCCCATCCACAAGGGACTGGGCCCCACCCACAAGGGGCTGGGCCCACCCACATCCATCAATAATGAAAAGAAAGCGCTAAAATGTTGTGTGCAGGCAAAAGCTTACAGAGATATTTTCTCCATTAAAGGCCCCTCTGCCCGAATGACTCCAGCTTGGGTCACACTGACATAAAACTCGCCAGAACAAGGTTGATATTTCAAAAAGAAAATGTCTCCATCTTCTCATCAACTCATTCTCACTTAAAGGCACAGGCAGTTCAAGTCACTCTTCAGAAAAGTTAATATAGTCATCTTCATGCAATTAGCCTTTCCCCTGTTGGAGAGGCTAACAGGGAAAATAATAAAGACATTACCTTCAAGATGCAAGGCGTTTCAAAGCAAACTGTTAGCTCAGGAAGTGTAGAGCTTGTGGGGAGAGCAGGAAACCCTGAGTGACTAAAGTCCGGGGTCAAAGTGTGCCGTTGACATGGACACAGTCATGTCAAGGATGGTAGCTTTAGACCGGGGGGTGGGGGGTAGTGATATTTTGTTTGTGTTTTAACAAATAAAGCTTGCCTGAAGATCAGAGTGCGGAACTAAGCCACTAGAGGTCAGGCACTATGTGGCACACACCTTTAATCTCAGGACTTGGGGACAGATGGATCTCTGTTAGTTCAAGGTCACCCTGAGCTATACGAAATTGATCCAATCTAAAAAAGGAACAGAGCTCGCACAAAGGTGATCCCAGCACTTGGGATCCCACACATTTAATCCCAGAACTAGGGAGGTTAAGACAGGAGTGATATAGCTGGGCGGAGAGGGGAATATAAGGGAGGTGGAGATAGGAGTTCTTTGCAGTCTGAGGATGCGGTCTGACGACAGGACTGGCCCTTTGATCAGAGCATTGGTAAAGCTAAGCACTCTCTAGTGGCTGCTCTGCTTCTCTGATCCTCCAGTTTTCACCTCCTGATACCTGAATTCGAGTTTTTATTGTTAAGACCAATTAGAATTCAAGCTACACAGGGGAAAAAGGCAAAACCTTACCCTCCCCCACCCCTTTAGGGTGAGGCTCAGAGAGATGGCAATCTTCCTTTGCTTGGTGTGAGGATGTCAATAGTGCAGAAAATGTCTGTTATGATTTTTCTTTCTAGATATTTATTGCTTGAAGACTGTATCTACCTAAATTGGTTTAACCTATTCCCTTGACCAACTGTGTACAATAAACCCTGCCTTCTTGTTTATCAGGACGTAATAACCCTGCCTCCGTTCTACCAAAAGCAATCTACAGGTTCAATGCAATCCCCATCAAGTGTTGCGGGAGGTCCTTCTGCTCCTCCAGCCTATAGCCGCTGAGATACCAGCCCATTGGGGTGTGGACTCTCTCCCTTTAAAAAAGCGGCCACTTCCCTCTCCTCTTCTCTCTTCACTTCCTGCTCTGCCAGCGACTAGATTCCCTTCCTGGTTGCCAAAGGGCTGTTGTCTGGGATGGAGATTTGTAAGTTTTTTCCCCTTTAAATAAATATCACCCTATTAATCATAATTCCAAACTGGTGTGGCATTGTTAGTGACTTACGCCTTCAATCAAGGTCCCAGCAAAATATTCACAGACCTTGAAAGAACAATAATCAACTTTATAAGGAAAAATATAAAACCCAGGATAGCCAAAACAATCTTGTACAATAAGTGAACTTCTGGAGGCATTACCATCCCTGACATCAAGCTCTATTACTGAGCTACAGTAATGAAAATAGCTTGGTATTGGCATAAAATCAGAGAGGTTGACCAATGGAATCAAATCAAAGACCTGGATATTAATCTCACACACCTATGAATATCTTATTTTTGACAAAGAAGATAAAATTATACAATGGAAAAAGGAAATCATCTTCAACAAATGGTGCTGGCATAACTGGATGTCAATATGTAGAAGAATGAAAATAGATCCATATCTATCCCCATGCACAAAACTCAAGTCCAAATGAATTAAAGACCTCAATATAAGTCCAACTACACTGAACCTGATAGAAGAGAAAGTTGGAAGTAGCCTTTCCATGGGCACAGGAAACCACTTCCTAAATATAACCCCAGTAGCACAGACACTGAGAGCAACAATAAATAAATGGGACCTTCTGAAACTGAGCAATTTCTGTAAAGCAAAGAACACAGTCAATAAGACAAAAGAGCAGCTTACTGAATGGGAAAAGATCTTCAACAACCCCACATCAGACAAAGGACTGATTTCCAAAATATATAAAGAACTCAATAGTAGACATCAAAATTCCAAATAACCCA
Organism: Microtus ochrogaster; assembly: GCF_000317375.1. NCBI lineage: Eukaryota > Metazoa > Chordata > Mammalia > Rodentia > Cricetidae > Microtus > Microtus ochrogaster. Next base: position 107,523,525 of record NC_022009.1, read on the forward strand.
ATTAAAAATGGGGTACAGAACTAAACAGAGAATTTTCAACAGAATAATCTCAAATAGCCAAAAGACACTTAAGGAAATGTTCAGCATCCTTAGCCATTAGGGAAATGCAAATCAAAACAACTCTAAGATACCATTTTATATACCTGGAATGGCTAAGATAAAAATCACCAAATGATAGCTTATGCTGGAGAGGATATAGAGTAAGGGGAACACTCATCCATTACAGGTGGGAGTACAAACTTGTACAGCCACTTTGGAAATCAGTATGGCAGTTTCTCAGAAAATTGGGATTCAACCTACCTCAGGATCCAGCAATACTACTCTTGGGCATATACCCAAAAGATGCTCAATCACACTACAAAGACATTTGTTCAACTATGTTCATAGCAGCATTATTTGTAATAGCCAGAATCTGAAAACAACCTAGATGCTCCTCAATGGAAGAATGAATAAAGAAAATGTGGCACATTTACACATTAGAGTACTACTCAGTGGTAAAAACAAACAAACAAACAAACAAAAAACCAATGGCATCTTGAAATTTGCATGCAAATGGATCGAACTAGAAAACACCATCCTGAGTGAGGTAACCCAGACCCAAAATGATGACTATGATATGTACTCACTCATAAGTGGTTACTAGCTATAAACAAAGGATATTGAGCCTATATAGTTCATGATCCTAGTGAAGCTAAGTAACAAGGTGAACCCTAAGAAAAACAAATATAGATATAAATGGACAAGATCGCCTGACAAAATTGGGAGCATGGAGGTGGGGGGAGAAGGGAGGGTAAAAGGGGAAGAGGAAGGGAGAAGGAAAGGGGGAGGAGAACTTGAGGGAATGGGATAGTCAAGATGGAGGAAGGGCAGAGATGAGAGCAAGGAAAGAGATATCTTGACTGAGGGAGCCATATGGGGCTAGCAAGAAACCTGGCTCTAGAGAAATTCCCAGGAATCCACAAGGATGAATACAGCTAAGACCCTAACAATAGAGGAGAGGGGGGCCTGAACTGGACTTGCACTATAGTCAAACTGATGACTATTTTAAATGTCATCATAAAACCTTCATCTAGCAACTGATGGAAACAGAGGCAGAGACCTGCAGCAGAGCACTGGACTGAGCTCCCAAAGTCTAGTTGAAGAGTGGGAGGAGTGAGAATATGAGCTAAGAGGTCAAGACCATGATGGGGACACCCACTGAAACAGTCTACCTGAGCTAATGGGAGCTCACCAACACCAGTCAGACAGGGAAGGAACAGGCATAGGTCCAAACTTTTCCCTCTGAATGTGGTTGACTAAGATGGGGCAGACTAATGGGCCACTGACAGTGACACCAGGATTTATCCCTACTGCTTGTCCTGGCCTTTTTGGAACCTGTTCTCTTTGAATGGATACCTTTCTCAGCCTAGATATAGTAGGGAGGGCCTTGGACCATCCCCAAAGCAATGCGCCTTACCCTCTCTGAGGAGTGGATTGGGGTGGGGAGGGGAAAGTAGAGGGAATGGGAGCAGAGGAGGGAGTGGGAACTTGGATTGGAATGTATAATGAAAAAAGATAGTTTGCTTTCTTTTAAAAGAATAAAATAAAAATAACCCTGCCTCCTTGTTCAGTTGTGTGCAATAGCCCTATTCTCTATTGCACTGTATATAGTAAACATGCTAAGCTTCCGTGCTCTTGAGGCTCCTCCCTCCCAGAGCCCAGTCCACTCATCCCAGCTTTTCCATGTGTCTGACTTTTCTTCCTTCCCTCACCACCACAGTCAGGTTCACATGAGAGCCACGCCGAGTGCAGCAATAGCTAAGTCTAAATAACATATCCCCACCTTAAAAACAATTCTGAACATGAGTGGGTGCTTCACTTCAAGATGAAATAAGAACTCATTTACACAGAATATTGACAAGGCGTACAAAGTGAAGAATACCTCTGTATATAACAAAACATAAGAATGTAATCTTTCTTTCATTTATTTATTAATAGAATTTTGTTCCAGAGCTAATTTAACAAAAATTACAACATCTGAAACATGGCAAGCTAATACAGGTATAAAAAAGGTAAAACTTCAGACTAAGGGGGAAAAATCAGAAAATAATGGCAGGAAGAGAAAACAGAGGGATTGAGCTATTTTCCACAGGCTGTAATACTGAGCACTCTGCTTCGGGTGAGAGATGCTGGTGTTTTTTTTTTTGTTGTTGTTTGTTTGTTTGTTTGTTTTTAGGAGCTATTACCTTTTTTCTTCCTGCAGAACCTGCAGTTGTCTGTGTAGCAAGCACACCCATGCTCAGCCATACAGGAGGAACCACAGTTGATCTCAGAGAGTCATGGATCACTCAGGGACCAGGGCCTAGATTGTTCTGGACCAAGAGAATGTCCTCATTGCTTGAGACTTAGAGGTATTTCTTGAACTGCCTGCCTCCTGACAGAATACTTTCTAGTATGCCTTCAAGCTTTCCAGCCACTAATGCCAAAGGAGTCAACTGAATTCTCCTAGAACAAACTGAACTTTGTTTCAGACCCAAACCTTCCCCCAAAACACAGTGTCTGTAAGACCAAAGGAGGTCAGGGTCTGTAGAGCGCCACTCAAATGTCTGATGTAGTTAAAATTCTGGAAGAAAGCCCCCATGATAGTGGCACCTCCACAAGCAATCTGAGCCATAGGCTCCCTCCTTAGACACAATTTATTACCTGCTCTGAAAGTTTCTTCTCCACATTCCGCTCAGGTTATATACTATTCTTGAGGCAAGTGAAAATACATTTAATAAATTATTGTGGACACTGAGTGCAGAGACATTGTTCCTTGGGATCTGACCTTTGGCTTCTATATCCAAGGCCCTCAATCTGTGAGTCAGCAGGTAGGGTGTGGGGGTGGGGAAACGTCTAGATGCTTCTCCTGTACATCTTCTGGAAAGAACACGTGTCTAGTCTGTGTATCTCCTTGGGAAAGGCTCTTAGGCGTTTAGCGTATGAGAGAAATATCACATTCTTTAAGGCGTTCTTTTCCTCTCTGAACACTGAGATGAGATTTTATTTTTGCAGAATCTTATTTCGTGTAGGAGCAAGACTGTCTCAGCTTATGTTTATTGTTATTATTTATATCTGGGTTAGGAGAGAAAAAAGCAAACAATACTGGTAGGAAGAACGGAGCCTTCCTACCTGCTGCCTTGACTGCGTGAGTCCTCAGCCCCCACCCTGCCAGGGCTTCCCGCCCACGGGGAATCGGCCCCCTCGCCACCGAGTGGGAGGAAGGAAGCCCATTTCTACTTTCCTGAGAAGAGCCCACTAATGTGGCCCTGTGAGGTACGTCCTGGGAAAGGAACACTGCCCGGACCGGGAAGGCTTGAGGAGACTTGAGCTCTTGCCATTGCTAAAATCTGATGACATCTTCCTGATGACTTCATCCCCAGATAGAAGTGAGCTCCCAGCTTCAGTCTTAGCGAAGTCTCAGAAAAAGAGCAGTTTGGAAAACACAAAGAGGAGAGACTATATTTTCTCTTCTGAATTAAGTGAAGGAGCCACTGTTGAGACCCTGGGATACAAACACATTCTCTACAGCACTGATAACAGCTGCGAAGCCACGGGGAAGAGAAAAACGAGAAACGGCTGGTGGTATTTCTCAGTGGGGCTCATGAGAGAGGAACGCATGCGCTGTACCTTTGCATCCCGTTTCTTCTGACCCTTCAGACAAGTCTCTAGCTTTCTTTTCAGAAAAAGGGACTAGCTCCATTCCAGTTCACGGTAGCCTCTTTCCATTTAGTTCTGATTGCCATTTCCACCGGTGAAAACCGTCTTCCCGATCCATGTTTTTCCTCACGGCGCTCCTCTTCCCAGTGATGCGAGCGAGTATCTGAGGATGGAATGGCAGCATTGACATCCAGGCCCATTGACCTGGTCCAGAAGAAGCCAGCACACAAGGAAAAGAGACGAGGTGGGTGGGGCTGGCCCAGGGAGCCTTAGAACTGACTAGATGGAGGGAAAGTCTTGCAGACGGTATGCTGAAATACTCTTTCTGAGTAGGTCTGTAGTAGTCAGGCTTGCTGTGTTTTGGGTTGTGAATGTTCTTGTCATTTAATGCGACACTATGTGGCGCATAGGGTCAGGCACGTGTCACTGATATTACCAGGAAAACAGGTGACAGGAAAGGTCATTGCTTTCCAAGAAGAGATTTATTTGGGGGTAGAGTCTAGAAAGGGAAGCTGGAAGCTGTTTTCCTAGGCCTAGGTTTGTCTCCCGTGAACCAGGTGACACTTGAGGAGCGCTTAAAATGCCATCACTGTGCTTCACTGATTCATTTAGCGGCTAAACATAGCGACCACACAACCAAAAATAGATATCAGAGTACCTGCTTCACATGGCTAGCGGGAATTGAATGCCTGTGTTCCATACACTCTCAACACCATACTCAGAATAGATCACGTGGGACGTTTGTAAGATGAGAAAAATGGGGTTTACCTCAGAGGTAGGTAAAGTAAAAATGGTAACAGATGTTAAAGAACATGTGGCCAATGTCTCACTAAAGTAAATGAATTAATATACGTTTCTCATAATTAAAGAAAAAGAGCTGCACAAATTTGTTCTTAGAGCCGTTTCTAGATGCAGAGAGAACAGCAAAAATTTAGTAAACCCTGGGCTTATGATGCTAAATGCAAAGCCAGCCATTGACAAAACCCCATAAATGGAACCAAGATTGCTGGACAGAGGTCAAGTTTGTCCACTGTTAACGTCTTGTCAAAGGTGCCAGTATTCAAAGACTTCTTACAGTTAATCATTTTTCCTCATGAGTTTAAGGAACTGAAGTTGTAATTGAGACAAAAGTGGTCTGACCTGCTGAAGGTTTGCAAGAACTTATGCCCAGTGGGTTCCTGGCATCTGGCTCAGAGTTTGCACTCAGGAATGTCTTTTGAATTGAGATGAACAGAAATGCATTCTTACTTCAGCTGCTACATCACTGGGTGACCGACCGTCTTGTGTTTGCTCGTATGCAGAATTGGCCAGGCGGAGCTCTGTGTCTCCTTTGCTTTTGTATGCCTGTCCTGGGGCTTTGCATGGAGAGACCCCATGCTTAAACAAAGGTCCGTGGAGAAATAGTTCTGGAAATTTGACCCTTCAAACTTTATTTTTTATCTTATCTAGAATTTGTTTATTTTTCCATGTTATTTCTGACACTAACACACACACACACACACACACACACCTACACCTACATTTTAAAGCCCCACATAACAATGGATTTAGACCAAGGCAGAGGCTTCATTTTAGAAACTGAGTCTGAGTATTTCTTGCAGGGCTAGCACAGAAAACCGCACAGTTGTTAAACAGCGACGGCCACCCCTCTGAGTGCGCTAAAGCACACACGTGGGAGTCTCAAGTGCTCACCTATTGTAAGATGCATGGGCTTCTCCTGGGAGGGCTGCCCGCTGTAAAAGTGCAGATCAAAGACTCGCTCCATTTTCCAGTCCGATAAGAGCTGCCTATTTGTGCAGAAAAGGATGCTATAATTTCCACTGAGGTTGCACAGCCAGATAGGAAATGTGGGCGTCTTCAGCATGCTGCCCACCTGGAATGGGAAAGGGGAATGCACATCTAGATCTTTCTGAATGAATTCGGGTGAAAAAGCAGTCCTGGGCTTCTTGTTGCACATACAGCTTGCAGGCCATTGTATGTGGGATAAAACCCCAAACCAAGACTTCACAGAGAATGAATTTACACCTACAAATGGCTTGGGAGAGTAGGGACGCCTCACTTTGCTCTGAATGGGCTGTGCTTTTTTAAAACACAGCGGCCTGATGGGGAAGGCAAAGGTTTTCTAGTTTGGCTATAAGGTGACTGACTTGTAACTATAGATGTGGGAAACGAGAAGGCCAATTCTGGGTCACTGACTAGGGTGATTACTACCGGTATAATTTCCAAGATTGGATGATGTCTCCTGCAGCAGATGTCGGCTTCCTGGTAACACTAGTCATTTATACCGGAGGAAGAAGGCTTCTAGGAAATGTGGGGGACACACTTGTGCAGATATGTAGCTACGAGTTAGCATGTAGGTGATTGGTGAAGACACACATACAGCGGAGTATATAGGTTTCATGTGACTACGGTGGGCTGGGATTGACAGTGGTGAAGAATTCATCCCAGTTAGATAAAAGTAGAAAAAAGGCAAGCTTAGTGAAGTGGCCGTGTGCAGAGCAGTGACAGAATGGACTGGTCCTGTTTGTTTATGGTTTCTTTTCGGTTCAATTCTTGGCTCTAGGGTTTACAGGAGAGCATAAGAACATGGTTGAATTTGATTGGTTGTTTTAAGTGGTGAGATGGATCCTCCAGACATTGATATTAGTTCATGATTTGTCGTTCAGTAGACCCTGACCCTGTAACATGCAAGGCTGTTGATGGCCTAGAAAGTTTCCAGTTGTATTTTGCAAAGTCAAGAGACTACGATAGTGTCCCAGACTTGTTTGCTCTTCACATCTGTGCTTGATAGAGCGTCAAGGCCAGTCTTGGGTGTTTTCTTAAGGCTGAATGGGTTTGTTTTACCACTATCCTACCCTCTGTAGCTGTTCTGCCAGGACACTGCGGGAGGCAGTCATGAAGGGAAAGTTGGCTGGTACACAAAAATAAATCTGTTGGCCTGATTTAAAGACCCTGTGGAGGGGCTGGAGAGATGCCTCAGCGGTTAAGAGCACTGACTGCTCTTCCAGAGGACCCAGGTTCGATTCCCAGCACCCACATGGCAGCTCACAACTGTCTGAAAATGCAGTTCCATGAGATCTGACACCTTCACACCAACGAACATAATAAAGTTAAATAAATAAATAAATAAAAAGTTAAAGACCCTGTGGACAACGGGCTGTCTGCTCGTATTGACTGGAAACCATGATGCAACGTCATCACGACCTAGATTTGTTTGACTCTAGAGAAGACTAATTGACAATTCAGCTAGATCTTTGGACACCAGACACAGGGATCAGGTAGATGGCAACCAGTGGTTTCAGAAAAAGGAGCAGCCAGAAGAGCCGTCCAAAGTGTTTTCCCAAGACAGCCAGTCCTGGGAGGCTCTCTCTCCCGTTTTAATGGCTTGGCTTTTTCTTCTTCACCATGTCTTTTTTTTTTTTTTTTTTTTTTTTTTCGAGACAGGGTTTCTCTGTCCTGGAGCCTGTCCTGGAACTAGCTCTTGTATACCAGGCTGGTCTCGAACTCACAGAGATCCGCCTGCCTCTGCCTCCCGAGTGCTGGGATTAAAGGCGTGTGCCACCACTGCCCGGCTTCTTCTTCACCATGTCTTAAACCATTTTTGGTTTGTTTGTATAGACAGCATTTCCTCTCTAGAACCAGACAGATGCCTCCTTGAGCAGTCACTATTAAATAAGGACCATAATAGTTTAGGGGGACAATGGAAAAACGCAGTCCTATATAATCGAAGAACATTTGAATTGTAGTTTTAGACGACAATTGAAGCCAAAGGTCAGAAGCATAGGGGCTATACTAAGACACTGAGTATCTCACCTTTGAACCAGGGGCAAATCTATATTAGGTACAGGCAAAGAGAAATAGCCCCAGGGTTGGTTTCACATACATTTCTCCCAAGCTGTAAATAAGTATTTAACTATACACATTAGTTAAAAGGAACACACTGTTTTCTAGGCATTCTTGCAATAGTTCTTTCCTGAGCTAAGGTTTATATGTAATGAAAATATGATATACAGGACAAACAATTCTTATTAATATTTACATTTTGAGACCATTTTAGCACATAGCCTCAAACTTGCTCTGTAGCCCAGGCTGGCCTCAAGCTCATAACCCTCCTGCTTCTGCCTTGTAAGTGCTGAGGTTACTAGCGTGTATCACCACACTCAACTGGAACATGCAACCATTAATGTAAGAATGGAATGAAGTAACTAGAAGATTGAATGCTGTTTGTGATAAAGTGTCATGCCATTTGAATTCAGGTCAATCTTATAATTGATTTTAAAAAAATCATTCAAAGTCCCTATAAATTCTGGATGGAGGGATGATATGCATATATAGGTATACAGGTAATATGTATACAAACATTTTCCATAGAACATTTGTAAAATGCAAAAAATTTCCTGTTTCTCAGTTGCACATGCCCGGCCTGTTGCTGACACCTGGCCCTGTCACTTTATAGAGCAAAGCAACTCTTGTCTTTCCAGAACTCAAAGCGGCTAGATCCCTTCTGAACCACAATGACCAGATTTTACCCTGAGCAGGCAGTGTTGCCTGCCTGGAGAGATTGTGGTAGAAGGGAATGCCTCGCATGACGGTACTTTGGGTAACAAGTCAGGAGATGAGCCTTACGGTTACCACTGAGAAAACAGCTGGTTTAAAGTAATATAACAGGTCGACCAGAAAGTAAGATCTTCCAAAGAGACGCTTATGACTCTTTCTCTGTGTGACTATCAGACTATTCAAGTAATGGATCCTAAAAGAAATGGGGATTTCTCCAGGGATCTCATGCTGGGAGAAGGAAAAGGCCCCAGCCAAAGGATAAACTCAACTCCTGCACAGATTTCAACCAGTTCTAATACTTTATTGACCACCTTACAGGACTGGAACCTAGACAAGGGGAGTCAGTGACAGGCAGGACCACCCGTTGACTGGGACTGTTTAGGACGTCCTTCGCCCTCTATTCAAACTCTGATCTCACGTCAGGACCCAAAGACGGGCTTAGGGGAGGTGACTGAATTTCTCGGTCCCTCTTCCCAATGTGATCACACTGAATAAATCTCCCTTCCTGCTTTCTACTGTTAATTTAGCTCTTTTAATCTGAAGATGGTGACCGAACCTGGCTTGAGCTACAGCTGTGGCCCCCAAGTCTGAAAACAGCAAGTGCTGCAAACATCACACCAAAGCACTTTCTGGTTGAATCTCGTCAGGTCTCACCCCAACCCCGTCCTGCTCTTGCACACACGCCCATTTGATTGACATTTTCCAGTTTTAAGCGTTTTAATTGTTTTTGGATAGACATGGTTTACCAGCCACCCCGCCCTCTTTGCAGGGTTCTAAATATATTTTATTGGTGAGATTCCACCAATTCTGAATTTGTGCATGTTGCCATGGTAAGAAGAAAATTAAATTTGATACAGTGGTACTATAAATAAAGTACCTTTCTCCTTAGGTTCACTTATTGTGTAATAAGCCCGGTCGTTTCTGTGTTACTCCCAGCAGCCAAATCCTCTGTAACGTAAACCTTTCTTTAAGCCAATGTAAAATGACAAGGACAGGAGAGACAGACACATCCCAACACCAGAGAGCAAGAATTGAGTCCATGTAGGCTTTCCTTTTGTGCTACCAGTACAACAGTGCTTAGACAGTGCCTTTGTGTAATGAGCTTAATATTGCAAGTCCCAGGGCCTCAGGCTGGCAATGTGAGCGGGAGAACAGTGTCAGAAGCATCGTGCTTTCTTCATTGAGCCCGGATGACAATTCTCATGCATACGTGTTAATGGCCTAGCTTTCCTCTCTGCCACCTGGAACACACACTTGACGTAACTTCTCTGGCAGAGTTTGCAGGTATGTTGTAAAAACAAATTAGATCAGGCTTGCGGGGTGTAACCTTGGTGACTTCGTGGCGGAGTGTAGCGAGTTATCGCTTCATTGGCTGTTTCCAAGGTTGGATTTCTTCCCATCCGGCTCTCCAAAGGGAAGACGTAAAGAGAGAAGAGGGTACCATTGGGATGGAAGTAGGCGCTGCCAGGGCTGCCGTGGGAATGATTCTGGCAAGACCTAAATGACTCCAGTCCCTTCTAAAACTCAGAGCTGATTTTTCTTCCCACTGGCAGGTGTAACGATAACGTGAACCTCCCAAGGCTTTCCAGATGGTGTTAGACTCAAACTGCTTTATGTTCTCACTTAGGTATTGGAGCCTCACACTCGAACTTGTACCTTCAAATAGAAAAGTAACAGGGAGGCTTCAAAATAGTTCCTTGCCTCGTGGGTAGCTGGCTGCTTCCTGCAGGAACTGTCAGTCTGGTGGGCTCTAGGGGGCTTGCCGCTTCATCTGATGAGAGCATCAACTTTTTTTCCTTTTTAAATCTCACCCACTGAGCTGTGACATTGGGGCAGAAAAATGTGGGTTTTTTTATTTTTTATTTTGCAATCTCTGCAGTTTTAACACAGTGGAAGAAAAGATTGACTTGGGGAGACAAAGGCGGAGCTACAGAATGTGTTTCTCCTCCGCCACAGATCCCAGCTGCTGGCTGGGTGGCATGCCAGTTGCCTTAGAGCTCAGAAACCTTTCTTCTGCTAGGTTATCCCCATCAGTGAATACACGTACTATTCAGCTCTATTGCATCCACCTGGTCAGGACCCACCAGACACCCTGGAAGCAATACACGCTCAGTTGCACAAACACAGGTCTCCTGCAATGTCACCACGCCTTGGGGCAGAAAGGAAGGGCCGTAGCTGTGGAGGGTCTCACAATGCGTGACATTGTTCTGAATCCTTCTTTTCTTTCTCAAGCCTGCTCTGCAAGGTGTTTCCATTCTGGGCTTGGGTGTTGTGAAATATTTGACTCTGGGGTCAGCTAAAGTCAGCGCAGATGGCTACTTGGTGGGCGCCTGTCTAAGCACTGTTGAGCTTGTCCTGATGAGGGTGGAAAGTGTCAGCACCTGACAGACGTGGTCTGCCTGTCCAGAAACTGGATGGGGGCAAACACTTTAGAAAGCATGCGACCAAGCACCTGTGATTCATAAAATCATAATGGCTTTAGCTTTAAACGGCTCAACCACCATCCACTTCAAAACCCCTGCCACTGTCAAAATGTTAGCGCCCACCGCTAGTGCGTCTGTAGCAAAAACTCAAGGTTGTGTAAGACCATCCTGCACTTATAGCTGATTTTTAAAGTGCTAATTATAACATGCAGTTCCAGGAACTAGTATTTATATATTTATAATTTATTGGAAAATAAATGTCACAGTACAGCAGAGACCGTGAGCTTTGAGTGCAGATAGAATAGGACTCATAACCCTACTCTAACCGGCAACTCAGCAAGGCTTTGGGCAAGGTCCTCTAAGTCCCTTTGACCTTTCTAATCTCTTAACTGAATCACAGAGCAATGAACTGGACTTAGGATTCTAGCTTTGGGTTATACGTGGAAGATATCATTGCTAGCTAGGGTCATTGCCAGTAGAAAGTCTGGCAAAAACAGGTGCTGTGTGCCCATGGCCATCGGCACTCCAGTGAACGGAGCCACTCTATAACACACCCTCTAGCCTCTGTTTCTCACCCTCTAGGGAGAAATACGCACGTGAGTGTGTGTGCAAGATGATGTCAGGGCTTCATGAGATGAACATTGCTTCTGTCCTGACATAGGAAGATGAAGTAGAGAGAACGAAAAAGAATACTTCATGGAAAATCAACCGTGTGAGCGTGTTTTGTATATCTGTGTGCGAGAGGCTTAAGCAAGATGATTGTCGGCTTGTCGCTGATCTATAATACATTAAAAAAAATCCAAACTCCAAGTGCATGACAGAAGCATTGTCATAAATGTCCTCAGGGGTTTCAAGCCATTAGCGCACAATTTCGGGCAGTTTTCAGCGAGGGCACATTTACAGGCATCTCCCTGGGGGAGAGAACGCTGAGTCCAAGAATGAAGGATGAAAAGTCCCACTACTCACTTTCCCCAAAGCTGGGACTGTTTTAGATTTGATCTTAATGTAGATTTTAAAGTGACCCCAGGCATCCCTAGCCTCTGCCCTACTTCGAATTGGCAAGCGAACCTTCAGATGGCGCCCTGTGGGCTCCTACATTGTGCCCTCTTCCCGGCAGGAAAGCTCTTAGTTTCTCCCCTATGTGCTGTGTGCTCTCAACTGCCTTTAAGGTCCTTGAAAACATCCTCTTCTTATTAGAGGATATTTTAGGCTCTGCAGGTAATTTTCTTTAGAGCATGGTTTAGCGCTGGATCCCCACGAATTCTTGACTCTGATACGCTCTGCCTCTTGGTGGTGGCATTTTCTCTGATGTGGTCCTTTTCCTCAGACCAGCTTAGCGGCTGCTTTGCAAACACCTGTCCAATTTTAGCCTCAGCTAAAGCCAGCAGCTCGTCCCCCAAAGCCTTGCAAACGTTAAAAGGGAACAAAAGGCTGCCCACCTCGCCATTGCGGATGAGATGACAGTATGCTGTTTCTTCTAGGTTCTGTTGAAAGAGCTGGCTTCCCAGTTCTTCACACCATGGATTTAATCACAGAGCCAAAAGAGTTCATTGAATTTCCTCCTTCCTCTAGAATAGTAATTCTCACCTAGGGACAATTCTGTCCTCACCACCACCAGGGGACATTTGAAAATGGCTACAAATGTTCGAGGTTGTGATGACAGGATTGGAGCAACTGGCATCTAGAGGGTGCCGTACAAGAGCTTGCAGAGAGAACACAGCGCCACACCATAGACAAATATCCCCATTGACCACAGCTGAGAAGCCCTACGTAGGGCAGGGGTTTCTCACCCTCACTGACTCTTAGAATCACCTGGGAGATTTGAGGTCACGTTCCCAGCGTCCCTCAGAGGAAGTAACACTGTTTGGAGTCAACATGGCTTTTTTGCTTACAGGACCCTACACGAAATGAAAATGCAGGTACTCTCGCTAAAAACTTAATAATGTAATAATCTATGTGACAATACAAGTGTCGTACTCAGAAAGTTAGTGGGGTTTGAGTATGCCCCAGGCATCGATCATTCAGAACTTTCTGAATAGGCTTAGACTGCAGTCAGGTTAATATCATTGCTATCGCGTTAGTCTAGAAAACCAGTTCTCAACCTCTGGGTTGAGAGCCCTTTGGAGGTCAAATAACCTTTTCACAGGGGTCACCTAAAACCATCGAAAACACAAAAACACGGATTTTACATTATGATTCATAGCAGTAGCAAAATTACTGTTATTAACTAGCAATGAACTAATTTTATGAAAATAATTTTATGGTTGAGGTCACCCTAACCTGAGGAACTGTATTAAATGGTCACAGCTGAAGGGGACACACCAGATAAAGGGGAAGGTGAATAAAGTAATCCCAGGATATAATAAGGGGTTTTTTAGTTAAGGGGGAACTCAACACAGATCACAATGGGGAGACAGGAACAGAATCCAGCATTTGGGTGTTAGAGCCGAGAGAGAGAGAGCAAGCGAGTGGGCCCGCACCTTTTTGATACCCAAGGCCATGCCCAACCTAGTCCAGCCTCTCAAAGGCCATTGGGCTGAAGGAGGTTCCCCATCACACAGCAGTAGGAAGGTTGAGAACCACTCTTCTAGAATAATCAGAATATGCCACGTGAGGCCCACCTAGGACTCAGCTTTGTATCTTGACACAGATCCTTCTGTCTAAGGGATGCTCAGTGAGCCTGGCTGACTGACGCGTTAGAATGTTATCCATTGTCATCTGTCAAAAGTCTCACACATGCACAGAACATTTTGGATTCCCATCTGTTCGCTTCACACCAGTCCCATATCTCAGAAATCAGGAGAGACTCAATAGTCATCAGCTCGGAAGGATGAGTGACTGGGCAGGTCTTGCCCCTGCTGAGGTTTCCAATAGCTGTAGATTTCCAGGTAGGATTATTTTCTTCCTCTGTAGGATCTACCTTGCCTTTGCACCAAGGCTTCTAAATACTGCTGGCATGTGACATGTGGCATAGAAGCCAGTGGCATGAGAAGAAACTTTTAAGACAAGCATCTATTTATTTAAAGGCATACAAGGGAAAAGCAATTGCTTGCTTTATATCGCCATAGCAATGAAGGTTAAAAACAATCTTAAAACTGAGTTGATTTGAGGAAAAATATCAATAGTAGCACAAGTGACACAGGGGTATAATGACACGAGTTATAAACTACAGCGTCGTGAAAGGGCTTTGTCACAATAGATGAAGCCCTAAAATTATTGTCACTTGTGTGTTTCACCCGTGGAACTTGATCTAGTCCATTCCTCCAAGTTTTTGCAAAATAGAATCTTGACGCGTTGCTGAGATCTGAGACACAGACAATACTGGACCGAAGACATGTAGTGACCATGTATGGCTAACAGAAAAGCAAAATATGTCAAATGAACCCTTGCTTCTGCCTGAGTTTTCTTCACTGTATTTACTAAGGTCTGAAGTGAACCCCCCCCCCCAGCTTTTCTAGAAAACGTGATTAGGGACCTTATGACTATAACCCATCTGTTTTCATCCAGGATATACCCAAGTTTAGTCTTTGCCATTCATGTAATGGGATTCTTTGCAGCCATTAAACACAGTAAGGGCCAGATTCTCACTAGCGTATAAGGATAAATATGAGAAAGATTCCAGGAGAGTAACACACAAGGAAGAAAAAGAGAAAAAAAGCATTTCTGAAAACACAGATCACTGGAGAATGGAATTGAGTTCATTTCTATTTGGCACTTCTCGTGTGTGTGTGTGTGTGTGTGTGTTCCTGGAATCTACAATTAAGGAACAATAAAGAAACTTTCAAAGCACACTTATGCATAAAAGCTGCCAGCCTGCCAGAGTCATATCCTATTTTCTTGATGTCACCCAGACACATGCAGAAGATGCTGGGTTTGTGAATAACCCACATAACACAACACACACATAACAGCTGGACACAGGTGGAGACATAGGTGAGGTTATGGATTGGACGGCTCCTTGTGAGAAATTCTGTACTCATGAAGGGTATCTGGCAGGAACGGGAGAACTGGTAGACAGGATAAGAGCTGAGCAAGGCCTCGTTTGCCAGCAGGGTTAAAAGATGATGGGCATTGGCATCTCTATCAGAGGGAACCACCTCCAGGTTACTCCAGAGAGCTGTTGCTCTCCACAGTCCTTGCCTCTCCCGGGGTCAGGAAGAAAACCCTGGCGCAATGCATCCTAAGCAACTTTGGTTCATGGGCTGGAGAAAGTGTTCACCTTGTACCCTCTCTTCCTTATTCTGCTTCTACACGCACGGTTTGCTTTCTGGCCGTCAGAAGGTGTGCATCCCCTGAGCTGAAGACATTTGTGACAGGCATATCAAAAACAGGGCCCCCATTCTAGTATTTGTGAAAAAATGATCAGAACAGGACGTACATGTACACTCATTTGCATAAGTAATGGATTTGGAGGACGCCAACCACCATGCTGTGGCTACCTGGGCATGAAAGGAAACTTCCATCCATCTGTGTGTTTCAAATATTGTTTTTCAATAAGTGTTCACAGGTGGCTTCCATTATATGTACTTTGTAGGCATTAAAACATGGGAAATAAAATATGAAGAGAATAAAATAGCATTGAATGCTTCCATTTAGACCCCGTGTGTGTGTGTGTGTGTGTGTGTGTGTGTGTGTGTGTGTGTGTGTGAGAGAGAGAGAGAGAGAGAGATGGAGGGGAGGCACACCAAAGGTACCAAATGGGAAAAGAGGTTCAGATTTAACACTTTTAAGCATGACAAAAATACTTGCATTCTGGTTATAGAGTTAAGAATCAAAGCACTAACCTGTGAGAGTCGGTCACCCTCAGAAGCGTCCTTACCCCACTGCAAGTAGCCAACGTCACTGCGAGCCAGGACTCCATGTAATGTTTCCCCAGACCTTCCTTTCTCATAGCCATTGAAGACATTTGGACTTGCTCTCCCAGTCAAAATCATATTGATAACGGCCTAGGTCGAACAGTTGGTTAATATTTACATTTTAGGGAGACTGTTTTCTTTAAAAAGTATTACAGAAATGGTCTAGGAGGCAGCTCTGGGGCAGGGAGCTTGCCTATCAGGCCTACAGGCCTAGATTCAACCCTCAACACAAAAAGATAAAACAATCGTTTTAAATGCCCATTTATTTTTACTATAAAGAATGCAGCTATGCAAACATAGTTCTGGAAAAGCATATGTGTGATATGAAATTGGTAGAATCAAAACCACAGTTTTTGGAATTTTTTTTTTTTTTGCTTTTTTTTCCTCCCACCCACGTGCTGACTTTTCTTCCTTTGTATTTGTTTTAAATGTGCTTCCCATTGTTATGACTTAGGAAGCACGAAGCTAAAATGTACACCATTTGTTTTGTCAGATACTAGGGATACCTGGTGAGTCTTGTCGAGGGAGCATGTTTCTGAGATCTCCGGCTTCTAGGAAGGACTGTGGAAACCAGAGAGTAGGCTCTGGTAGCTTTATCTCATCTTTCAAAGACAGCGTGACCAGGTTTTACTCAAGGAGAAAATGAACTTACTTAGGAAAGAAGCCTGGTTCAGAGTCTACGAAAGCGATGCAAAGTCTTCCCGCCTACCTGCCTGCACAGGATGCTCCCAGCACGAGACTGCAAGAGATGAGTGGTGCTGATGTCCAGGTCCTTCTGAAGCCTGCAGGATGAAGGGAGCTGTCAGCATCTGGTCCGAAACAGTGGTCATACCAGGGAGTACAGCAGTAACAAGTGCCACTATCCCTTGCTCATGCCCTTCATGGTTCTACTTCTCAGAGGACCAGGACCAGGGCTTCAGCGGTGATGGGGAAACTATGGTTGGATGGTGAAGTAAGGAGTCAGTGGTAAGGAAGGAGGAAGAAGACATATACATGTAACACAATAGAAACCCCGTGTGTGTTCTAGACGAATGCTGGGCTCACAGGAGAAGAGGCTTATCCTGTATGACAGATGCTAGGCTCACAGCAGTGACACATGACCACACCAGAGAGTGCTGGCTTAAAGTAGGACTGAACAGACTCATCAAGTGGAAACCAGAATGGTCGCGACTTCATTTTTTAGCATCAAGATCAGAGACCAGAGGCTGGTCCTACCCTTGACCATGCAAGGTGGTCTGTGGCTCTTGTCACCTGGAAGAAACATAGTGCTGAGGTGGAAACAGTATGTCTTCATGAGTTAATTTATTTATCTTGAGTTGAGACTGGAGGGCATGCCCTCTGCAAACGACACTGAAAGATGTGGGGATCTCATGGAACTGAGGAGAACGCTCTTCAGAGTACAGCAGAAGAGAAGGTGGTATAGATTTGAGCGTTTTAAATCTTAATGGTAGCTAAGCATTAATGGTGCCACCGTGCTGTAATCCCACCCGTGTGGGAGGCTGAGGCAGAAGGATGGCAAATGTGAGTTCGACTTAGACAGAGGACAACTTGTGAGGATCCATTCTCTCCCACACTGTGGGTTCTGTGGCTCAAGCTGAGGTCTAAAGCCTTGGTGAAACTGTCTTTTACCAGCTGACCCAGCTTGCCAGCTCCCTAGCTCCTCTTCACTCCTTATTTTGATTTTAAAGCACCCTAAGTTGCCCATTCTGGCCTTATGCTCACCCTGTAATCCAGGGTGATCCCCTTGCCTCAGCCTCCTGAGTGGCCGGGTTTACATGCCTGTGAAGGCATGTCTGATCCATCTTTATCATAGTAAATGGCTTAAAGAAGTTGCTTATCTATTAATATTGAAGATATGAAAGGGAAGAATAGTAATGTTTAAAACAGGTCTCTGCTTAAATACGCATTGATTTAAATGAGCTTTCTAACCAAATAACAGTATAGCCCCCACCCCTTGTCTGGCTCTCAAAATCTTTCTTTTATTTAAGAGTCTGGAAGAACGCCTTCCTCTTCCCTAGAACTTTCTGTGCTTACTGTAGGAGCCTGCTTCCTCTGGAATCCACCAGCAATCATTATCTCTACGCCACTTTGGGATGTCAGGTGCTGCCTGGTTTTGTCCACTATTTCTGGGTATATCTGC
The DNA here is from genome assembly GCF_000317375.1 of Microtus ochrogaster. Lineage (NCBI taxonomy): Eukaryota > Metazoa > Chordata > Mammalia > Rodentia > Cricetidae > Microtus > Microtus ochrogaster. The sequence goes on from NC_022009.1 coordinate 107,541,179, forward strand.
TATCTTCCCCAGGGTGGAAGCCACAGAAGATGAGCGTCCCATCGTCTCTTAGCTATACTTCCCATTGTACCAAGAACAGAACTTTTTATCGCATAGACAAAAGTTAGACATCTGAGGGGATAATTTGTGGATAAAAAATATTCATAAAAGATACCTTGCCTATTCATATGGACGAATCAACTAACGAGAAGACACACAGGCAGAAGAAAAAACGTTGCATAAAATATGGAATGGGAATATTTTCCTACCGAGTTCACACCTATGTGGCCCCCTTCCTGTAGGCAATGCCCGCATGGATGTTTGTGAAACTTACCTCTCGAATGTTCTGGAGAAGACTAGGCTGTAGAGGAAGAGGATGACACCGTGGCTGCCTTCACCTTGGAACTGTGGAAAACAAGACCAATGCCTGTGCTTAAAAACACTGCTGATAGAGGGGTAGAGGGCACAGGTGTGGGTATGACGTCAAGGTCTTAGGTCTAACAAAAGCCCGCCCCCTTCCTAGTTACTGAAAGAGCAGAGGCTGTCTTCTTCCCAGTCATTCCCTTCTTCCCTTGAAGGCCACAGAGGGCCAACATTCTCTGTCTTCAACTTAGCCTTTCTTCTATTTCTATTTAGTGATTCTCTTTAAATCCATGGCTGTGATGTAAGTCTGTTCCCTTGCAGGACCCTTGGTGTTACACTGAGCTAACCTGGTTTGCTGAACATATCTTTTCTAGCTACCCCACTGAATTCCGAAGGAGCAGGAGACTCAGAGAAAGAGCTTTGGCATTGACAGGTGCACAAAGACACTTTTATTCATCAGGTTCTTTTTGATTTTTTGCTTGTTTGCTTCTTTGTTTTGTTGAGACAAGGTTTCTCTGTGTATCTCTATCTGTCCTAGAACTCACTCTGTAGACCAGGCTGGCCTCAAACTCATAGCGATCTGTCTGCCTCTGCCTCCCTGAGTGCTGGGATTAAAGGTGAGTGCCACCACCCGGCTTTCTTTGAGTTTTATCTGAAACTTTCAGCAGATACTGCATCCCTCTCACCGCAGGATTTGTTGCAAAGGTTAAATGGAATAATGTACAGTAAACATCTTGGTTCTTGGAATATTTTGGATCCAGAGAATCTGTCCCTTTTTTTTAAGGCTGTTCTGCTTAAAACTTTCAAATGATAATTCGTGACCCCGTGGATCATATCCAAACTGCCTAATCAAATCCAAGTCTCTCAGGGGCTAGTCTAATCTTAGGTTTTTCTCAGTATTCCCCTTACTACAAAGCAGCCCTTTGCTGGCCTCCCAGGTGTTTAGAGCTAGAGCCTTTTTAGAAGATACAGCAGCAGGAAGGCTTTTCCCAGGGCACCTTATTTTTCTTCATGGAATAGCGTGTCTGCACGTATGCCTGTAACCTGTTACAGCACAGAACCCCCAGGCCAGTGGCACAGGCGGCAGACAGGAATTCCAATGGGCATTCTTCAGGGTATAAGAGAAATGGGCAGTGTGGGGCCTGAGGCTAAGTGGAAAGTTGTTGTGGGTTAGTTACCTAATTGCTGCTACAACAATACCACAGCCTTGGAGGCTGGAAACAACACTCATGCTCCAAGCCCAGCGTGGCTCTTAATGGAAAGGCTGAAGAGACTACCAACCTGGGTTCTAGAGGAGCATGACTTCCTCCAGCTTTAAGAATCTGCCCTCATCTCTTCTTCATGGCCCACCACCTAGTCTTTAGAGTTCCTACCTCCTTCTTTCCATGTGTAGTGACACGGTGGCTAATTGGGCACAGCAGGACAATCCAGAGTCATCCCCCATCCCGAGATCCCGAGTCGCACCTGCCAAGTCCCTTTTACCAGGTATGACTCTCCTTCCTACGGTGGTCAGCTAATCTGCCGGGAGATCAGCAGCTTGTCAGTTAACTGAAGAGTGAAAAGAATGTAAGCTAAGCGTTATGGTCTTTTCTGGGATGAATTCTGGTGGCACGATTCTGATGTGAAATTTCCCCGTTGTTCTTTGACATGTACAGATTGAGATGTGAAAAGGTGTTAACACCACAGAGGCTCGCACTCAGCTCAGATGAGACAGGGCATTGACTTCCAAGGGTGGCTACCACACTTTAGCAGAAAATCGAACGTCCTAGAATAATAGGAATCCGTGTCCTAACAGCTCTGGGAAGTGGAGGTTTGAGGCCAAGGTTCAGAGCAGGGCAGCACTTTCTGTGAAGGCCCTGGGACTGGGAAGGTCCGGAATCTCTGTACATTTCTTGCTGAAGCCATTAGCACATGTTGGCTCGCAGGCCCATCACTCAGACGTCTCTCTGCTTTCGCTGGTTCTCATGCGCTCTTCCCATGAGTCAGTCTGCATGTTTTCCCCCTTCAAAAGTATCAGCTGTTGGAACCCAGCTCCCCCTGATCTTGTCCAACCTCTTCCGATCTTGACTGCACCTTTAAATGACTTCATTTTCAAACAGGGTCACATTGCTAGGAGCGTCATCAGTGTGTTTGCAGGGCAGGAGGAGGGCGTCTAGGGTCTCAGCATTTCTCTTGATGGAGGAGGCAGGGTGACGGAGGGGGGTGTCAGTTGCTCAGCTGACAGCAACAGTCCTCATGCGCACAGCAGCCCTCAAATCTCAATGTTGAAATCCCTCCCTAAATAAAACTGGATGCAGGACAGACGCAACTGATAGTAAGTAGGATTTAATTTGATGAAGGTCTGTTGATTGCAGTGTGTAGCCTTACCTAAGGGAATTCTCCCCCTCACTCAGGAATTGGTGCCTGCTCCTCCTTAGTGGGGCTGTGGTAACATCCAATGTGGTTTGGCTGACTGGGTGATCCCCTGCCGCTCTATCTGTGCTGGATCGTCCTCATGGGCTTAAGGCATTTCCTACTCATGCCTGCCCGGTTCTTTTAATTTTAACAAAAAGAAAAAAAAAAGCAAGGGCTTACTGTGTAGCACTGGCTAGCCTTGAACTTACGATCCTTGCAGCCTCCCTGCGTGCTCAATTCTTAGTTTTTTACAGAGAAACATGTTTGTAGCTCAGCTCGAATCCTCTGATCGAAAACCCTGTCGACATTAGTGTAACCAAAATCACCTACAGGATGTGTGTAAGTCCTGATGTCCCAGTTCCCCGCTTCTACTGCCTCTGCAATGAGTTTTATAAATCTCAGTTCCACCCATACACTCTGCAGCTCGCGACTACGTGGCTAGCCTGCTAATTCTCCTCTGCATACATTCTAGCCTTCTAATTCTTCTGAAAATCATGCTTCATTTTCTTTTCCTCAATTGAAGTCTTTCAAAAGCACCTTCCACTTTTCTGCCATCATTATCCAACTGCTTTGCCCCCTCTTTACCCAGGGTGGGGAAGAAGCAATGCCGTGGTGGACATTGTGACGGTGCCATTAGAAGCGCTGCCTTCGCAAGGCCCTCAGTCACTTCCTTGAAGTCAGTGTGACCCGTCTTCCAGTCAGCTTAGTTTTCCTTGTTAGTCATTTGATGAGGTAAACCTGCATTAACGTTTTTCTCCTCTCTAAAACAATCCTGGAGCACAGCCTGAAAGGTGCTAGTTTCTGGGATTGATTAGCTGAAGAGAAGGAGACATCTGTGAGTGGCCTCTGTGTGATCTGGCCTCTTTCCAGGCTGGGAGGAGGGAAAGGCAGGCTTGCCTGTCCCTTGTCCTGCCCTTCCTTAGCCCTCCAAATGACCTGGTTTTCTTAACAAGCACCATTAGGAATACGCTTTCCGAAAGAAGGAAGATCTCTGTACGATCAGTTCCGCATAAAGGGATTACCTCAACGTTTAAACACTTACACATTGTAAATGATCATAGATGAATTTCTCAGCGGCTTCTCTCTCTGAAAATTCAAACAGCTGGAGCTACAGTTCAGGAATTGAAGATAAAAATGAAAAGGGAGATGAAAGGTTTCTCTAAGAGATATCATTTCACTGTTATTATCTAAAGGGAGGGGGGTTTGTTTCATTACAAAATTACATCGCCAAAAATTGGCATCAAACACAAGGCCACAGAAAACACACATGGTAAGCCAGGTGGCGATGCCATCCCTGTTACACCTCTCAATTTCAAGTCACTATGGTACCTCAAATAATAAAACCATGAGCAGGTATTTTTTTTTTCCCTGATAGAGTTTAACTATCTTTATGATAACGGATAGAGAAATGTAGCTAATGCTAATTTCAGATGTGGATTTTTTTTCCCCCAATTTTTGGTGGTGTGTATCAAACCCAGAGCTGAGCAGCACATTTAACCACTAAGATAACCTGGAACCCACTATCCAAATGCAGTGTATTCTTGACACGAGTGAACTTTAGGAGAAATTCACCATCTTTAGGAGAAATTCGCCAGTTTGGCCACCAGGCACTTACAGCCCTTGGTGACTGCATGTCTGAAGGTCCTTTTGGCTAATCAGATCCTCCGTGGGGCTGGGCTCCCATGACCATGTGCGCGCTGAAGCTTCATTGGCTCTTTAGCTCACACGGGCTGGAGTGCGCTTACCCTCTCAATGAAATTGTCGCGAGAGCAGTCAAGAATCGAAGTGCTAGGGATGTCTCTGGTGACAAAACAGACAATGGCCTTCTGAGCTGCCCCTGCAGTCCACAGGATGCCAGCCAGTGTGGCAGCTAGGGCTCGCTCCTGCTCACGCTGGCTCAGGTTAAGTAAGCTGCAAGGCAGGCAGGCAGTCAGGGGAAAAAAAAAAACAGTGGAATCAGCAACCTGGTCTCTGATGTTTGTGTCTCTTTCCCAGTATGGGGGACAATCTCCTGGTTCCCCTCTCAGCCTGCCGTGTGAGGATGGTGCAGAATAGCCTGGCCTCTCTGCATGAACCGTAACTGCAGTCTTCAGGGCAACAAGGCAGCTCCCTCAACAACACCAGCCTGTCTCATCCTAGCGCTCCCCTGTTGGCTGGCTCCGAACTCCAAAACGGGTCGCCCTGAATATGTTGCCAACTGATACAGTCATTTTTCAAGCTCAATCCCAAATTATCCTTGCAGCTTCACCTCCCACATGTTCACTTTGTAAAGTCTCTTCCCAGATGGAACCCCAAGGACCCCCTGCACATTCCTTTCCCGTGACCCTCCCTCAGGCACGTTGCACCTCCCTTTCCACCTGGTCACGTCTTAAAGCGCCCCCTTCCCCACCGCGTCAGCTCACCCTGAGATGTCTGTCCCTCACCTCACTAAGTACCGTGCACACATTATGTCATTTAATGCACGAAGGTGCTCTGTGGCAGTACCAGATCTATTCCCATTTTAGAGGTGAGGGAGTGAGATACAGAGCTGAGTCATTCAGACCACCTGGGTCCTGAGTCTGTGGTCTTTCCTCTCCCACCAGTGTCCCCGAGGACCTCCAGATTCTCTGGGGAGTGGGAGCAATCTTTCTTCTGCTTATTTTTTTTTTTCAAATTTTTAAGATTTGGTTCACAAAGAAACATGGACGGAGGCTAACAGTTATTTGTATTGTTTGTCCAGCTCTTTGATGGGAAGGAATAACTGCAAAGCTTGCACAGATAGAATGACAGAAAGATGAGGTGCTTACAGGGAGGAGAGGCAACTTATGACGGGGAAGGTCCGGGAAGGCCGCACGGAGCAGGGCAACCAGAGCAGTGACTTATTTCCACGTATTCGATGTTTTAGCCCAGATAAACTGCTAGGCTGTATGCTTATGTAGTACACTGCTGTGTATTTTAGTTCAGATATCTTGCACTCTCGCGTGATGGGCGTGTCCCCATCTACTTTGGGTCCTGCTCCTGTGACTTCTACTTTCCAACTCTTCTACTGGCTTGGAGTCACTTAGCCAGAAATGACTAAGTGATATACTTTCTTTCCCTTTCTAGGGCCCAAGCCAATGACTGTCTGGAATGGCTAGTATGGAAGCCCCGCCTCTTAACTGAAGGAGGGTACACTGAAGAGTGGACTGTGTTCCCTCGCTCTGCCTTGCAGCTCACTGAGACATCTGGGGATCCCCTCCCTCCTTAGGTGCCTCTCTTGTCTGCTTCCTCACCCTCTTATCTTAGTCTCCAGAGGGTACCCCCTTAATAAATCCCTTGCATAAAGAATTTACATCCTGGGTTCTGTTTCTACTGAATGTGGTTATTCCTGATCTTAAAATGCATTACACCCTGAGCTCTTATTTTTGGGTGATATACCTTATGTACTAGAGGATACATAGATGTCTTTGGCTGATTTTTAATCCTTTAATACATAACATAGGGATCAAGAGAGAGTTTTTTAAGTTTGAGCTGAATCTGTAACAAGAAGGCAAGCAGAAAACAGGGTTCCATGGAGCAAGGCTAAGCCCTCCCAGGGTAATCCCGCTCCTCTGGGAGAACCTGAGCCATTTCTGTCTTACAGGGACAGACATCGTTCCTGAAGCCACCTGAGAGTTTCATTGTGACTGTTTAGCAAAGAAAGATTCTAGATCCATTAGGCCATCTTTTACATGCTAACCACGGTTCTCTTACCTGTGAAGGCTGCCGTGTTTTTCCTCTCTGGAAAACAGTAAGTGTTTGATGATGGAACCTTGCACTGCCATCTGAATGCTCTGGGCACCTCCCTGAAGTGGGCAAAGAGGCCAGTGAGATAGGAAGGATGCAGTTGGGTACCACCCAAGGAGTAAATCTTGGAACTGGATGCTGTCACTATTTGTGCTTCTCTGCAACCTTCCTTTCCTGCTGGCCCTTGGCAAAGGGACACTCTGGATCACCGTCTCTGTGGGCTACAGCTGGATACCATCACCAAGCTAGAATCTACAGTGGCTGGCTTCCTGCCCCCAGCCTGATGCCTGAGATCAAGATCTGCTCCTTCCTGTCATCGCTGCGTGTTGCTTCATACCACTTTCACATCCAAGGGCGGCAGGAAACCAGTGCGCTATCTCCTGAAATGTAGGTGTGACTAGTGATTTCTGACATGAATTACTGATATTTCAATCAAGCCAGAAAGAGTTTCTAGGGTTCTTTTGGCCTTGTGAATCTTTCTGGGGGCTTGAAATTTGGAGAGATGCAGCACAATGAGAATTGAGAAGAATTGGAGGAATAAAGAGATGCGGGCTTGGCTAGAGCCTGAACAATACTTGGTGACATTAAAACGCCTTTTATCATTCAGAGCTACACAGTCATTTCTACATTGGATTATAATGACACGCGCATCCATAGAGAAACAGAGACTACCAAGATGAGATTAGGAACTGGAAATGACTGAGCCAGCTGTCGCCAGCTGTCACCTTTTCTACTTGTAAAGCAAAAGCCAGGTCAGAGAAGGGACGGTGAAACTTGAAATGCGCCTTCCTCCAGTCACTGCCCAGGTCGTGGACGGTGTTTTCAAAGAGACTTCTTTGCAACATCTGAAAAAGAGGATGAAAAGACCCGTGAAGTAAACGAGTCAGCCCAAGGTAATTGGTCCCGGACCCAACCCTCTTGGTGAAGTCACCCAGCCTTGTTCTCATCCACGTTCAGATTTGCCTCAGACTTGAGTTCTGGTTTTCATCGTATAAAGTCCTGGGCAAAACTTTCCCAACAGGTTTTCTCAGGAGAGTCCCGGAAATTCAGTGCATCTGACTGTGTCTCTGAGTCCCATTTCCTCTGCCAGCCAGCTCCACTGTTGTGCTCCGACATAGACCACACTCTCTCCTTGTGCCTCTTGCCCCATTATCTGACTCCACAACGCTGATTTCTCCCATCGCTGAGGTTTCTCCCTTGATCGAGGGGAGGAGATGAAGCAGACAGGACCCCATATTCCTGCCCTTAGTTTAATAGCGATTTTAATGATAGTCATCAAGAAATCCTGGATATTTTCCTGGATACTTTTATAGTACATTGAGATCTGTGCGGGACTTACCA
>NC_022009.1:107549099-107553924 GCF_000317375.1 Microtus ochrogaster
GAGAGAAGAAAGAAGAACTTATCATTTTGGTTGCTGGGTTCAGAAGGCTTAATCCTGCTGTTATCTGTTCAATCCCATATTTGCAGGGAAAAGACATAGCAGAGCAGAACAGGTAGGAAGGGTGGACAGGGAACTGTCGGAGCTTGGCTATTTTTCCTATTTCCCCTCCTACTCTGGCAGGGCCTCCAGCGAATGAAATAGTGCCATTCGATTTCAGGAAAGGTCTTTCACCGCAATAAATTCTCCCCAAAAGCCCTCATAGGCATATTTCAAGGTCTGCCTCCGTCTCTTAGGTGGTTCTAAATCGAGTCATATTGATTATGAAAATTAACTATCTCACCATTCATAGTCAAAAGCTTAACAGTCACAGCGTATACTTAACATGGGGTGAGATTTGACTCCGTCAGTAGTCTAATAGCCCGAAACTATGCACAGGCTACAATATGTGACATTCCACAGGGTGGTGAAAGTGCCATGAAATAAAAAAGGGAGGAGAGAATATTGAAGCTGAATTACTCAGAAAAGCTTTGTGGCAGAGGCTGGATTTGAACTAGGCTGGCAAAGGCTTGTGTCAAGCATTTTATGTGTTTCGAGCATGGGACTAAGTTTGGAGCAAGTTATAATTACTGTATGCATTTAATTCTAGGAGGAGGTATTGTTACTTGGAAGGATCTGCAAATCCCTGGGAGGCAAGCCTGTGAGAGATCATATCGATTGTGTTAACTGAAGCAAGAACAGCTCACTAAAAGTGGCTGGGATCATGGGCTGTATAGAGAGGAGAAGCTACCACAGATGTTCTTATTTCTGCTTCCCGGTTTGGGGCAGGACATGACCCGCTGCTTCAAGCCGGGATGTTTTAACTTCTCTGCCATAGTGTGCTGCCCTTGTAAGTGGAAATAAACCCTTTCTTCTTGAGTTGCTTCCATCAACTATTTTTTTTGGTCTTTAATCACAGTCCACACTTCCTGGCTGTTTTGCTCTGTCAATATGTCCCCACCATGATAGAATGAAGGCCTCTGATGCTATAAGCCAAACTTAACAAAAGAAACTAAGACACTTAGCATCATCCTTCTATCTAGACTGGGGAGATGGAGGCAGAGAAGGGAGGCGCTTGCTGTAAGCTAGCAGAAACAATGGGGTTGCACCCATTCCTCTAAGATCTGCCACTTTGATTGGATGTGTTCCATCTCTATGTTTCCTTTATTTTGGCGTCCAAATCACTGCTCAATTAATATTTTCCACTAGATGAGGCTGCCTTTGTAGTTGAGCACGGGCTTGCTGAGAAAGGACACTTTTACCACTTCCTCTAGTGAGAGGCAACGTCACTTGTCATATGGTGCCAGAGAAATCAAATGGGCGTTAGGCAGGGTTAGACAAACAGACTCTAGATCCCGGCTGGTGCAGAGCCATGGTGCCTTTCTCTGGCTTTGCGCAGAGCGGGTCCCTTGGTTTGCAGGAGAATTAGGAGAAGCTTGGATCTGACATGCTCTTCCCCACGCCAGCCCAGAGGCTGCTTTCACAGCTGGAGTTGATTTCTGTCCACGTTCAAGGAAAGGTTATGCTTCTCCTTGGGAGCCAGAGCCCAGCAGTGTCTTCAAGAAAAGTTCTCTGAGCTGGTTCTCAGGGCAAGGACGTGGCAAGGAAAAGCAGCAAAGATGCCCAACAGCTGCCCTTGGAAATACAAGACAAGGTGCACACTGTGGCAAAGAGGCCACTGGCCCACAGTGTGTGCAGGAGAAGCATCGCAAACCAATGAGAAGTGTTCCCCCAGACGCAGAGTTTGGATAGCCCAGAAGAAAGACTTTGATAAGCCTGCATCCATCTTAGGCTCGAAAGACGTCTTATAGTAAGGATTAACTAGGCTCATTTCTGTTGATGATTAAACCTGTTTCTCAAGGATTGAGCTCTGCCCCACCTATAACCTTAGCTACAAATTGTTCTGCACTACCAGTTGCAGGAATAGTGAGCAAGTCTTTATTTCAAAGGGGTTATTATGACTACCTGTTGATAAGACTGCCTTGTTATTGCTATGACCACCCATTGTTACGACCCCTTTGTCATGAATACTTGTTATGACTACCTTGCAACCATGTCTTTGTTTCAGGGGTTTGTTATGACCAACTTGTTGTGCATATGTTCTACTTATATGACCCCCACTTACTTGCCCGCCAAATACCCCATTTGGAAACCCCCTACTCCTAAACTATAAAAACCCTTATCTCATCCAGGTCCAATGCTGATCTCCTGAACCCCACATTTAGAGTGAGACAGCCCATGCATAAGAATCAGAGATAACCTACTATAAAATTAATCTGAAACACACTTAAGGAGATTTGTATGTTGTGCTGCCTGGGAACTAGATACAAAAGGCTGGGAATGATGGCTGAAATGCCATTACTACTCAACACAGTAAAGCACAGGGTACAGCGTTTCTATTTCCATTGGCTAGCTTTCTAGTATTTGTAACGTACACATGAATGCTTGAAAGCAGGTGATCTGAACTGGATATGGATTCAGTCAATCCACAATGAATGTGTCTGTGTGGCACTTGTGTGAAGGACAATCACTGCCATTGTCACAATCATCCTCTGCTAATATGGGACATGGAGCCAGGAGAGAGAGGATTTTATTACAAATACAAGACTATTTAGGAACCTGTGGGTGGTCACCACAGTGGTTTGTACTTGTGTGGGGTACAAGCAACGGTGACAGGGTAAGACAGTGCAAAAATTCCTCTGTCTTGGATTCTTGCTGAGGTCCTTTGCGAGTTTAGCTGGGATCTGATCTCCTTGCCAGAGAATCCCAAGGAAAATTGCCCATTCTGTTCTAGGAACCCAAGGTCAGGATGCCCTTAGCTGACTTAGTCTTTCTGGCTAGGACCTCCTAGAGATAACCGCTCGTAGCTTCTGCTGAACTGCTTCTTCTGCAAAGAACCCTACCCCACCTCCACAGCTGCCAAGCAAGATGCCAGGATGTGGGTTTTGCCTCCAAAACCCTGCACTCTGGACACTGGGGTTCACACCTAACTAGATCCCCGAATACCTGGCTGTGGTCCCCGCTGGCTGGAATAAGACTTTCAGTTGGCTGTAAACTGTGTCTAAGTGGTCGTTTCTGGTGGTCTACCCATAACACAAGAGCAGGAGTCATAATTTATGACGTCGAGATGGGAAGAGTGGGGTCTCGAGCTACAGAAAGGAACATTCTCCCTTGTTGACTCTGTCCTTTCCCTCCCAGCAGTCTCTCCTTCGCATCTCCATTGCTCAAACCCAGCAGAAACCAGAGTAAAGGTTTCCCTATTGATAGGAGGTGTTCCATTTATAGAAACTCTACAGTTCAGGTTCATGGGCAGAAAGCGTGATGGAAAGGTCATAACCGATTTCACTAATGGCTCCTAAGATGCCTCAGAGGGATATGCAGAGGCAGAAAATCAAGAATTCCCTGTCTAGGAGCCAGACCTCATCTGGTGCACCAGCTTCTGCCTTCACACACACACACACACACACACACACACACACACAGCAGAGTCCATCGCTGGTCTCTTGGCAGCACTTTTTTTACTAATGAGATTTGTGGGGAGTTTTGCAGCTATATCAGGAGTTTGTTTATTGGTTGCCAATAATAGGCCACCTGAATGTGTTTCAAGCTGGGTGTTGGAGTCTGGAAGTGGAAGAGGATAGGGATCTGGGACCACTGGGATGGAAAACTATCGGACAGGACTGGGTAAGAGCTCAGGGGTCGTGACTCTGTTTCATCAGGGGCTGTCAAGTCCTCTTATCCACCAAGTGGTAGAAGTAAGGAAGGATAAAAGCTCTAGTCGGAGACAAAAGGCAGCAAAAGGTGAGGAACGGGAGAGGTGAGGCTGGAGCGGGTGGTAGGTTGCTGCACCCCACCCCGCCCCCTGGGGGATTCCCAGCCAAGATACAGCCCGGTGGCCTGTCAGAAAGCGTCACGCATCAAGAGCAGTAGAGCTACACAAAAGATGTTCGGCGAGTGTTTTGACTCCGAGGCTCTGATAATTTGCCAGGCGGCTGCACTCCCGAAAGCTGATGAGAGCCGGTCAAGCTTCCAAGACTCCTCCCCGGAACAGGCGCCTTCAGACTCCCAAAGCTCCCTGCTCAAGTCCCAAGGTGTGTTTAATAACGCTGCCGCTTTTCAGAGGACACACGAGCATCTGGGCCACATAACGGGAATAAATCCAAATTCATTTTTTAAAGAAAAATCAATTCTCTCTACTTCTGGGACTTCCTTAACACTCCATCAACTCTGTTTCCACTGCACGGCTCTGAATCTTTTGTTTTACAGCCTTTCCCAAGGGGAGAGAACCGCCTTGGGGAGGGTGGGGAAGAGCTCCCCTGGCCACTGTTTGTGTTTGCTAGGGAAGGCAAGCTTGCAGATCTGTGCTCCCCCGCCTCCCCAACACAAGGCTTCCAAACATCTGTGAGTGCTTTTTTTATTTTTAAAATTTGTGTGTGTGTTTTTAAAAATAGACAGTACTTTGTGTGGCTCAAAAGCCAGAGTACAAAATGTGTACTGTGAAAAAAAACAAAAAAGGATCCCTCCCGTTTGTCTCCTTGCCCTCCCCCCTCCACTCTTTGTGGCCTAGGAAGCCTTGCAGAATTTACTTCTTTATTTACAGGCAAATACTAATATAGAAACACAATTTTCTCTCTTTTCTTCCTATATAAAGAGTTGGTAAGTTTTTCAGACATGTAAATTTTAAAACGATACTCTACATCGAAATTTCTTACAGATGACAAGAACATTTATCTTCTCAAGTAACATGCATAAACAAGCCGAATGACCCTCATCAAGAAAGCTCGGGATG
>NC_022009.1:107554194-107570861 GCF_000317375.1 Microtus ochrogaster
GTGTGTGTGTGTGTGTGAGAGAGAGAGTGTGTGTGTGCGTGTGTGTGTGTGTATGAGATAGGACACCTTGGAAACAGAGCTCAATTAATATGAAACTAGCTATAGTTCACGTAAATCTTAAGGCCATGGCACAAAGGTAGTTGCTATGACATTCAGAGTGCCTGTGATTTTGCTGCAACATGAGGTCAGGTGTGGAACTTCCCTCTTGTCACGTCGGTACACAAAGGAGTTCTGGAGCATTTAGGTACCGCACTAGACATGAACAGGTGTATTGCTGTAACTTCTGAACTTTATCACAGTATGGGCATCATAACTTCTGAGCCCTACATCACGCCCAGGATTCCACACTACTGTTCATTAATCAGAAGGAGAACAGCTTACTGGAGACGTAAGACACAAGTTGAGACTCCATCTCAGGCTTCACAGCCAGCAATGAATTAGAGCATCTTGGGTCTGACGAGAGCTCTGCCGCATGCCTGGTCTCCTGTGAGCCAGGGAGAGGAAGAAGGGAGGGCAAGAGACGGAGCTGCCTGTGAGGAAGGGCACCTAGCCTTGGTGCCCAAGAAGCCCAAGGAAGACTTTATATGATAGTTCTGTGTGGCATTTCCAGAAGAGGTTTCAGTCCCTGCTCGTTGCTCTCCAGTGGGCCCTGCACAAGCTGCAGCTTCAGTGTATGTGATGGGTCTGACCACACAGCAAACGCTGCTGCTCTTTGCCGAGATGCTTAGGCTGGTTTTGGTTGTCTTTGCAACGTTGCAGGAGCACAAAGCCTTTGAAGGAAGAGCTTCTTCTACCTCCATTCCTCAGCCTTTGTGGTTCTCCAGTGTGACACAGACATTCGGAGGATGGGGAGAGTGTGGGGTATTATCTTGGAGGCTCGAGTGTCATTATGATTTAGGGATCCTATTGGAGGACTGCCTAATCAGAGGGAGCTCCAGCCCTTGCTGGTATTTCTTCCTGACTTAACCTTACCTCACTCCCAGCCTTCAGCTGTGTCTTCTGACCATGGCACAAGCTCCTTCTCACAGCCAGGATCTTGCCTCCAGCCTCTACTTGTTTGTCCCCCTCGAGTGACTCTGGTTTTATTCTCTGGCCAGGCTTCTGCCAAGACTCTCATGCTCACAAGGATTGAGACTTGAATTCAATAAACCGTCTCTGAGGCCAGAAGCTGCCAGATCACCTTAGCGCCTCAAATGTCAAGTTCTTTTTTGTTTGTTTGTTTTGAGACAGGGACCCTGTATGTAGTGATGGCTGTCCTGAACTCACTATGTAGACCAGGCTGGCCTCAGACTCACAAAGATCCTCCTGCCTCTGCCTCCTGAGTGCTGGTTTTAAAGGTGTGCGCCACCACAGCCTGGTCTGTCAAGTTCTTTTGACGTCTATATATTAACAGCTCTCCAAACGGTTTTCTTCTGAGATCAAAGCCTTGTTCTAAGATCAGATCTAGAAAGCTTCTCTGTCTCTCTCCTGCCTGTCCCTTTTACACATTTGTAACACACTCATCCATCTGTCAAATAAACGGCTTGTTCTAGTGTTTGCTAAACAACAAACCATTAGAATGCCCTTGCCCTCCCTCAGATTTAACCGAGAATGTAAAGAGTCTGTGAGGAAAAGACAGTCACCACCGGTGTCCTTGACAAACACCATAAATAAGTCATGTTAATTATATACTCCTTTTACCAATAACAGCCATCTGTGGTCTCGTCTTCCGTAATACCCTCCCACGACAGGAGATCCAGTTCCCCAGTGCTATTGGCTGGCGGAAGATCACGTTTCATTTCATGTTTAATTGACATGCTCTACTTACTGTGGCCATCGCTGGGGAGATGGGCAAACCATTCAGTTTTGAAGAGACGGTGGAGAGTTTGGGGACAGGACAAAAGCTACGGAATGGCACCTGTTCTTGTCCTTTGGGTCGAAGCATTCCCGGTCCGTCTCCAGTTTCCTCAGCAGATACATGGCTGCCGTCACGATTCTGTGTGAAATGACACCCGCCAGTAAACAGCTACTAAAGACCTAGCTTTTAAGTCTGTCAGTGTTCGGGAAATGACGTCTCACTTTTAAAGATGTCTAAGCTGTGCTAAACAGTCGCGAAGGGCCGGAAAGGCCCAGTGTCTGGGTCGAAGGGGTTTCTCCTGAGTTTGATGGACTGGAAGTGAACTGTAACTATAGAAACATAATGAATGCGACCAAGACCTGGACTTGAAATTACATTTAGAGAAGAATGCAAATGTCACCTCGTCTTGTTTTGGGATGACAGCATTTTGTAAGTGCCGAATGAATGAGTTATCCGTCTAGGCCAGGTTATCCTTGTTATCTGGTTAACTGGACAATCAAAGAATTGGGTACTACCCTCCCCCTTAATTCTTTCTGATTCATTTGTCCCCTCAAGGGACTGCGATTCTTAAAACACTCTCTTCTGTCTTTTAAAAAAAAAAATCTATTTTTACATTTCTTGACCTATGCTTGTGGCATTTCTGGGTTAGTTAACATCAACCCTTAACCTACTCATTCCTATACCAGTGTTATGGAAACAGCTTCCCGGCCACGAAGGGTACTGCCTTCTTAGTGTTTCTGTTCCCTAGAGGTGAGGATGCTTTCTTATCTCACGAACGCAGCATCTGATTCACAGAAGCTGATGGGCTGCGATGAATTTTGTAACCCAAATGGAAAATCATCACCTTCATACCAATGGGCTTTCCCATCCCGTGTCAAACCATAAGCTGGAATTTATTTATGCCTTCCCTTCGACAGCCATCTTATCTTTGGAGTGTCCTATCTCCCCAGTGGTAACTATCAAAATTTAATATTTCCAGAACCAAAGTAGAAACATTATCTTCCTGATTCTAATTTAGACTAGGGCTAAGGGGGCTTTAGGAAAAAAATGAGGCTTTGCTTACAAGTTCCTCACAAGAAGGGAAGTGCTTTAGCCATGCAGTTAAACTACTGACAGTTCAATTGCTTAATCACATGTATTAGTGCCAGGAAAAAAAAAATCACCTTAATGGTTTGTGCTACCTTGGTTCAGAGATTGAAGTATATCCTGAGATACAAGGTTATTACCTTACACTTTTAGGCTATATAGATTACACGTGTCTTTCATTTCCCATTGCATGAGAAGCTGGAAAATGCCTTTACAACACCAGAATATAATTTTATGCCCATTGTTTGAAAACGGTGAGGAAAACAGCCTTTCAGAAGCCAATAAAGGTAATTATGATTAAAACTACTTTTCTTTAGGGACATGACCACACTCAGTTGCTACAGTGTAGCTTCGTTTTACAAGTGGAGGAACTTTTCTATTCTCACACCACTTTTTCTAAATAGTAGCAATATGGTGTGCTTACTGATGAAAAGTAGGGAGAGGCCGGGCGGTGGTGGCGACACCTTTAATCCCAATACTCGGAAAGCAGAGGCAGGCAGAGCTCTGTGAGTTCAAGGCCAGCCTGGTCTAAAGAATGAGTTCCAGGACAGGCTCCAAAGCTACACAGGGAAACCTGTCTCAACAAACAAACAAACAAATAGGAAAAAAAAAGTATTGAGAGAAATTTTTGAAGAAAACCTCTCCCACGGGCTTTAAACCTCCCTAATGTTTCCACATGTTCCATGCTGGAGCCTGGGTGATGTGGTGTGCACTGGATACGTGAAAATCATGCTGTTCAGTGTGACTGTGTGAAGACGCAGCTAGAGAAAACAACACACTGGCTCTGAGGAAGCAATTACCTGAGAATCTGTGCTGTCGGTTCTTAACCTGTACGTGAAAGAGGAAACAGCAGGTGAATCACTGAGTCCCCTCAAACCTCACATCCTCACACCTCCCCAGTCCCCGCCTTGCTAGAGTCTGTCAGCAAAAGGTGTGCGGAGGCCTTTTAACTGCAAGTCTATGACGAACACTTGTCATGCGAAAGACATAAGTATCTTTGGCTCACACACCTTGGACCCCTGTTTTGGAGGGGCGAGACAATGACAGCTCTTACCTGTGATTCTTACCTGAAGATTCCCCTCCATCTGTCAAGAAGTAAAATTTCCCTAGTGATCTCATTTAAATCCAGGCCGAGAGGACTCTGTTCCTGGACTGAGATCTCTGTATCCATTTAGAGAAAGCGAGGACTTAGAAATGAGGAGGCTGTGGAGATGGGAGAGACAGCCTTGCTGTGGAGAGAAGAGGCGTCTGGAACACAGAGCTCAGGCGACACAGTCGCTGCTCTGAGCAGATTCCATTAAACTTTCATTAGAGGCGAGGTACGTTTTTGTACTTTGGTCCACTGTGTAGGTGCCATGAATGTTTAATCCAAGATAGGTTTATAAACAAAGGGATTTCAATCACCTGCATGGAATCATTGGAGACAATGTAACCGATGAAACACGATGCGGGTGTAATGGGATTGTTCCTTGGGCTAGGCTGTCTCCTGGAAAGGGTTAGTGGAGCAGAAATGTGCTGACCCAGGGACTGAGAACCTTCCTGATCACGTAAAGAAATGTTTGTACGGGCCAAGGACGACACCGGCTAACAAACAGATGCGCGGTGTAGAATTTAGTGGACAGAAATCTGGCACAAATGCCGAAGAGCGGGCGCCAAGGAGAAATCTAAAAGTCCCATCTCTTCCTGTTGGCTGAATGAATTGTACTTACAATAGTTGGCATAAAAAATTATTAGTGGTCACGACCCTGTAGGTTTTCCTGCCAGTTTGACTGCTGATGCAAAGACAGGGGATTGGTTACCAGCGAGTTTTGTTCCTTCCTCTGACTACTGGGTGTTAAAACTGAACATCTTTAAGAGACCATTTTCACTGTAGATGCTTCTGGACATGAGTTCCGTAGAATCCTAGGCATGCAAAGAAGTCACTTAGATTTATTGTAGCCAAAGTGGTCAGGCCTCCGAGGACTGGTGGCTTAGATTACTGCAAAGACCTTGAAGCATAGCAAGGCACTTTATGCACAGGCAAACTGTGCATTCTACAATGCACAATCCAACTTAGGAGCACTCCACCACTGTTTCTTAGATTTTGGGTGATGCTAGCCATTTCATATTTACGTGCCCTGTAAATGTCTACCAGATTTAGCATGCTCTTGTAAACCAAAGAGGTATAAATAAATCCTTTCTTATTGCCTCTCTTAAACCATAAATTTTATTCCAAAAAGATAAAAGTCTTCTGCATTTTCCTCTTTATAATTTTACAGTTTTAATGGTGGTATCAGTGTTTAATATTTATTAGACAGCTCTACTACAGAAGAAGAAATAAGAGATTGCACAATTCTTGTTCTCAACTAATATAATAATGAGAAATGTCCTCAAAATTCCTATTTAGAAAACCGTATTAAAAAAATAAATTCTAGATGTGCCATTTAAATTATTTAGAGACTCCAAAGCCAGGAAAAGAGAACAGCTGAGAAGGCCATTTTTCTTAAGAATCATTATTAACTCTGTGTTTGGGGTTATGTTTTTGTTCTAACTTGTGTAGATGCTTTGAAGATAGACACATAAATCCCAGTGATTAGACAAGCTATCAATAAACATGAGGGGCACTTGCAGATGCCAAGGTGAATAATATGTTCTCATTCTTTATCGTGGAGGAAACACACACACACACACACACACACACACACACACACACACACGGGAAAGGCTGTGAGGCGGCACAGAGAAGGAGCCAGAGAAAAAGCAGGCTAGCTGCACAGTCTCCGGGCTTAAGCTACTTAGCTCTGGGCCATAGCTTTACCTACTATAAGTTGCCTTGGACAAATTTTTAAATCTTTTTTGTACATTAGTTTTTCATTTGGGCAATAGGAATGAATTGCTATCTTTATCTATTGAGAAGTCTAATCTATGAACATGGTATAACCTCTTGTTGAGACCGTGTTTATCTTCCAAATGCTCTATTGACTTAATCCAAGAGTTGGTTAAATCAAATGATGATGGCCATTTAAGCATACTCAGTATTCCTGAGCATCCCTTGCTCAGACTCTCTTACCACTTCTATCCCCAAGTTGGATACTTGGGGATAGTTTACACTCTCACGACTTTTCCAATCTTTCTTTTTCCTTTTCAGTTAGGTGTTGTAGAATACTATTTTAAGATGTGTTACCTTTGTTTGTGCTATGGAACATTTGTTTAAGAATGCAAAGATGTGTTGTCTTCTTTAAGGTTGCATTTGTTTAATACTGTGAAGCTTTGTTACTTTGTCTGCCTAAAATACCTAATAAAGAGCTGAATGGCAGGAGAGGGATAGGTGGGGGTTACCAAACAGAGAGAATAAATAGAAGGAGAAAAAGAGAAGGAGGGAGGAGCAAAAAAGGAGGAGTGGAGGCTTCCAGGGACCAGCCACCTACTCACACAACCAGGCATAGAGTAAGACATAAAGAAAAGATATACAGAAATAGAAAGGGTAAAAGCCCAGAGGCAAAAGGTAGGTGGGATAAGTTAAGAAAAGCTGGCTAGAAACAATCTGTACTAAGGCTGGACATTCATAAGAAAGAATAAGTCTCTTTATACTTTTTTGGGAACTAGATGGTGACCCCACCCAAAGAGTAAAGAGTGAAGAAAAACCCTACAGTTAGATACTGGCACAGATTCCACTGGTGTAGAGGATTCGGATACCAAGAGTTAGAAACGAGACGTAGGCACCTCCAGCAGAAGCCGGCAGTCTTTAGCGCATCTGGTCAAAATCATAGAGTGGAAGGGCTGGATATAAAAGGCGGAGTGAAAAGAGAAGATAGAACCGGGAGGGGCTGGAGGGCTGTGGTAATGGAAAGCACAGGAGTACTGTTTCTATTATAATTTATACCTTTTCCCTACCCCACAGCATCGCCCAATGTTCCTGCCCATGACTGCTTTTGATGCAATGAAGAGGTGTGGGTAGTTTGAATATGGAGTATGGAATTTCTACCAGGAGAAAAGCTAGTGTGGATTTCAAGTGTGCAGGTGGGGCGCTCGAGAAGGTAGGGGCATCAAGATTTGCCATGCTCCTTTGGAAAGCAATGGCTAATCTTCTTCATCATTTCCTTAGTTCAGCCTTCAAGTCAAATCTGTAAGCCTTGGACTTGCACAAGCATTTTCATAGGCTTGCGAAATTACCCCCAGCTTTCTCTCTTGCTGCTTTCATCTAATAGCTCGCAAACGGAAAGACGGAAGCAGGATTTCAGAGGCTTTCTGTTTTCTTCAGAAAGTCTTGTTAGTGTTGTCTCTGGAAAAGTCTTCTTTCGGAGCAGGTTAAAGTCCATAGGCATCGCTATTCCTTTTCTCTGGACCTGCCTTCTGACATGGAACGTTCTGGATATATTCCTTCCTAAAACAATTTTGCTATTTCACGTTTTCTAGGAGATAGTTGATGTATTTTCCTTTTGTTCTTTGCTAGTATAGTGAGGAGAGGGAAGATGGGGTCAGGCCTAGGGTCAGATTTCTGCTCTTGTAACAATGTAACCCGAGAGAAGTTGCTCAGTTCTTACTTCCTTTCCCTTCCCCCTTTGTCTCAAGTAATAGAATCCTAATAGTTACGACTCACCAGAAAACTTTTAATCTGTTTTCTCATCTTTTAAATGCTAAGATTCCCCTTTAATTTTTTTTGTATTTGTGTTTTATTTATTTATTATTTAACTTTATTTTCCAAGTGGCAGCAAGAGTCTTGGGCAGGTCAGGAACTCCAAAGTCCTGAGAGAGTCAACGGACATTGGTCCTAATTCAGTCTGTTGGCCCTTGGTCTTTGACCACTCAGTAATGGCCGTGGGTCTCAGTCATTACCTAAAAGGCCTTTAAAGATAGGCTAGTATATGTAAAATACATGTTTGGTTTTGCACCTGCTTCTACAAGCGTGGGAATGCCTGAATAACGAAGGAGAGAGATGATCCTTCTTTCCACAGCTGGCAGTTTAGATCAGGCTAATCGCTGGTAAGATTGGGCCTGGATTAGAAGCTTGGAACTTTAAACTGAAACCTCTGGCCTCTGGGGAGTGAAAAGCGTTTAACTCCAAGGCTGATGGCTCAGTTCATCAGTAATGCCAAGGTGAGAACATCCCCAAGAAATACTTCTCAGCCGGTAATCATGCCTAAGCACCAGAAGGAGGTGTGCCTCCTCCCTTGGGGACAGAGACTTCTGCCCCTGGAACCTGTCCAGATCTCCCCTTATGAACGGCTTCATCTTGTTCCATATTTGCATCCTTTATGATAAATATAAGGAAGATTTCTGAGTTCTGGGATCCATTCTGTCAAATTACCAAGGTGTCTTTGGGACAATTGTTTTAGACCTGGTTAGTCAAAATATGAGTAACCATTATAGATGGGTTGAAAATGTTGAAAGTCAAAAATGGAGAGGGACTGTAGTTCAGTGATGAGGAGTCTGCTTGTGTATCGGGCCCTTCTCTTTTTACTATAATCTATTATTAGTCAGATGTGACTCAAAGGGGTATTTATTTTGAATCACAGTTCCATGATAGAGAAGGCACGGTGGCTAACCTGGTTTGATCTTCTGCAGCAGAAACTTGTGGAGTGGATTGCTCACATCTTGGTAGATGGGATACAGGGTTCAAGGTGGGGAGTGAGCCAGGCTATAAACCTTCCCCCCCACAGTGGTCTATTGTCTGTCAGCTAGGTCCAATGTCAAAAGGTTCCACTGTCTGCAAAACAGCGCCACCAGCTGGGGACCAAGTGTTCAAACATATGCACCTGTCCAGGACAGTCCGCTTTCAACCCTGGACTCAGTGCAAGCTCTGCAAACCAACAAACAAAAAAATGTATCTAATACACTTAACCTACTGCCATGGGTCAGTCTCAGCTGTCTCCGACATGCTCAGGGCACTTAATCAACAGAGAAGCCAAAATCACCTGGTCCAGGCCTGTCTGACACCAGTGTTGAATATCTCCTATAGTTTATTGAAAACCAGGAGGGCCATATGGATAAGCTTTCCTTTGGTGCCCCAAGTATGATTATAGAGAATCCAACAACCAATACTTACAACACAAGCCCTAAAGCCTGCCTTTCGTACTGGGAACCTTTACTTCTCTTTGTACAAATTACCATAGACATGATGGTTCAGGAATCTGGGCTTGGCTTAGCAGGGACTGTGCTTAGAGTCTCCCAAGCCAGTGGGCTAGGCTGAATCTCTATCTTTGTTTAGAGCTGGTGGACTAGTTCTGAACTTACAGAGTCAACAGCAGAACTTACTTACCTTTTGTTTTGTTTTGAAAGAGGGTCTCACTCTGTAGCCTTGGCTGGCCTGGAGCTTGCTATGTAGACCAGGCTGGTCTCAAACTCAGAAGAGATCCGCCTGCCTCTGCCTCCAGAGTGCTGGGATTAAAGGCCACCACACCTGGCTCAGAACTTATTTCTCTATAGTGATAGAATAGGTTGCTGCAAGATGACAGGAAAAGAAGGATCTTTGTGTCCAAAGTCTCTGACCCTGGGAGAAATGATGCCTGTATCAAGGATCCACAGGGATGGGTTTGTGATCTCACTGCTTGGGAGGCTGTGGTGGAGTTCCAGGCTAGCCTCAGCTACATAGTAGCTACATAGTAACACGCTGAAAAAAAAAAAAAGAAAAAAAAAAAAAAAAAAAGGAATAGTCAAACAAAACCCAACAGAGACAACCCTCCCCTCAAACCACATTTCTTCCTGGAGGAAGGCAAGGGGAGCAGGAAAACCGCTGGTGCAGAGCACACAGCATCCTGGTGACTGCTCATCTTTCTCCACCTCTGAACACCAAGCCATTAAACCTAAGGATCACGTGCTACAAATGATGGCCTGGAAGTTCCTCGCTGGAGAGCGCCGGCAATGTGGCACAGCCTGTCCTTTTGGTTCCTTGATTGTGTTAACAAAAGTCTGCTCTGTTTTCCTGGCCTGCCGCGACAGACACGTGGGTGTTTACACTGATAGACCGGAGACACAAAAGCTCTGCCTGGCTCTTCATGTTGCTGCTTTGTATCTGCTCGGTTTTTCAGCTCTGAGCTGTTCTGTCTGGGTTTAGGGGCCACTCCAGCGTCTCAGAGGTGATGAGGAAGCAGCTCAGTCCCAGTTTGTTAAATCTTCTGGGCAGACTTCTGTAAGCCGCTTTCCTTTCTGGGCCCGAGTAAGTGAACAGAACACTGGGTTGGACGGCATGAGAGAATCCCTATGTGATAAGCTCCGGATGCCCAGACTCTGAATTCTACCGAATTTCTCAGTTGACTTGGGGCCCAGGGCCTCTTCTGGCCCTGATCTGTTTCTGGCTAGGTTTTGTAGCACGCTGTGTCTTTCATGGACATAAAAACATTCCATTTTCTTTGGAAACAGAAAGCTCCTTCAGCAGCAACAGATTTGTAACTCTGAGAGCCAAAAGCCTCAGGTATTGTTAACAAAATTAGAAAGGGGGGCAGGAAAGCCAATGTGCTGGATAAGAAATAACATGTATCAAAGCTCCTCAAGGCTCCTCGCAGGTAGTGGGAGGCCACCTCTCCTCCCACCTCTTACACCATCTGCTACTTGTGTCCAACCTGCAGTAACCACTTATGCGACCCTTGCTAGCAATGGGGACCAGACTATAGGTAGCGTCCCTCCCATCTGGCAGCTGTGACCCTAAGGCTGTGCCTCTCCTAAGATGGTAGATCAGGATTCCCCGGGCCCTTGTAACTAAATGTAATCTGATCCCTCGCCTTCCCTACTGGGAAATAAGTTATAAATAACAAAGCAGAGAGCTCTTCCATCAGAGGCTATGGTTACTAGGAGACAGGAGTGGCAGTCAGGTTTGCTGCTGCCAGTGAAAATCCCTATTGCACTGTGAGCTTGGCTCTTGCCCTTGACCTTCCAGATCCTTCTTAAATAAAGATTCGTGCATAGCAAATGATTCCTTGGTGGCTTTTAAGGAATGAAGACGGGTTCTAATCTGAACTGCTGCAAAGCTTTGGATGAACTGATTCACCTCTCTGGTCCTCAGTTTAATTCTATTTAAACATTCAAGATGGATGGGTTACATTAATGACTGGCAAACTATAGCCCGCAGTCCAAATTTATTCTTCTATCTGTGTTGAAACATCTTGTAATTGAGGAGTGATTTTTGTGTCTTAACTTATTGTTACTATTTTGGTTTCTTGAGACAAGGTTTCCCTGTGCAGCCCAGGCTGGTCACCTTCTTCAGTCTCCTAAGTGCAGGAATAACAGGCACAGGTCACCATGCTTGTCTGATTTTCATGTGTTTATATGATTGAAGAACTTATAAAAGAACATTTATGACATGAAATATTACACTATTTCATAGTATATTATAGAGGATATATGATAGAAGGTCTGATAACATAATTACATATTGTTTGAGAACATAAAACTTTAAAACTGAAAAACTGGTGTCTTTAAATAAAGTTTTATTGGGACACAGACACCCTCTGAGTTTCTGTACTGTCAATGGACATGTTGGCACACAGTAGCAGGAATGAGGAGTGGCAACAAGATGGTAGGGTCTGCAGAAGCGAACGTACTTTCTATTTAACCATCTAGAAACTCTGCTGACCTCGGGCCCCAGAGCTAGACAGTCTCTTAAATCCTTACAGTTCCGCTTTACCAATTGCCTGATTCTCACCGCAACCCATTGTCTACCTTGAAAGAAATGCTAGGCTCTTGGTGACTCAGCCCAGGACAGTGGTGGAGGTTGTCTGTTACTTTGGCAGGTCCTGCAAAGGACTAGGATGTGTGTTGTTCAGGGAAAAGGCAGGATGCTGAATTCAGACTGTCTTGCTTGGTAACAGGCCAGGCCTCAGACAGGCTAAGGACGCCTGAACTTTCCCTGAGAGTCAGGGGCTGCAGTGACTCTGGAACCGGGGTGCCCTTGTGTGGCAGAGAGATCCCCAAATATGCAACTGGGGCATATTGGAGGCTCAAGAATCCTTCCCATAAAAGCTCCAGTCACTGTACAGCAGAGACGTGTAGCAACTAATTATATAATGTATTGAGTATATTTGAAGTCTAAAAAAAAAGTCAATTAGGGAAAATTAAGTACCGCTTGTTTGACAATAAAAAGTGTTATTTTTCATGTGTGATAATGGCATTGCGATTTTTAAAAAAAGAGTTCTGGCTTATTAAGATATTTATGAATAAAGTATAGGATGTCTAGAATTTCCACGAACAATCCCAGTTTGTCTCCTGCTGTTAGCTCTACATTCCGGAGCAAAGGGAAAGGGGGGACGGGTATGCACCTTAAGAGCGTGACGTGGGATTTACACGGGGCGTGTTGCTCGTGTCCAGAGACGCTGGAAATGCAGCCTTGTGGAACAGGTCTCAACCTCAGCCATGCCTCAGCTGAAGGGAGTCATCAGCTGGATCTCCATCCGGAAGTGTATGCACCGCACGGAATGAGAACTTTGGACTCTCTGGGCAGTGAAAAGATTTGGAAAGCCCCCAAATGTCTCACACTGAAACTTCTGAGTTCAAAGTAGCCATTTTAAAAATTGCAGATGAACTTTACACTGATGAAAGAAAGATGAGATGGGCACTCAGATAAAGCCAAGAAAGCAGGCGATGTTTATTGCTTCTGGTCAAGGAAGTCACTTCACAGCCCGAGGAATGCGACAGTGGGCCTATGACCATGGAATCCATGGGTGTTACCATGTTCCCCACCACCCTGAAACAATTGGCCTTCAAAATGACCTTTTGAGGACAGTTACAGCACCAATTAGGGGGTGATGTCCTGGAGGGCTGGAGCAGGGTTCTCCAGAAGGTCGTATGTACTTTAAACATACATAAACAATATATGGTATGGTTTCTCTCATAGCCAGGATCCGCGGATTCAGGAATCAAGGGGTGGAAAAGGAGATAATTCCACTCATTATCACCCCTAGTGACACCTAAAAAAAATTTACTTCCTGTTTTCATAACCCTACATTCTGCTGATCTGGAAGTTTTGATTCTAGAGTGGGGAGTCTTTCTGCCAGGAGCCACAACAAGCATTCCATTGAGCTGGAAGTTCAGACTTCCCCTTGGCCACTTCGGGCTTCTAATGCTCTTAAACCAACAGACTATGAAAGGAATAACAGCGTTAGAAAGAGTGATTGATCCAGACTACCGTGGGGAGATTGGATTGCTTCTCCACGATGGCTGTAAGAAGGATTATGTCTGGAGTGCAGGGGATATAGCCTTTAGGGCATCTCTTGGTGCTGCCACAACCTGTGATTAAAGTCAATGAGAAACCATAGCAGTCTAATCCAGGCTGGGTGACAAAGGGCACGGAGTCTTCAGAAATGAAGCTATGGGTCACTCCTCAAGAAAAAGAGCCAAGAACTGCTGAGGTGGAGGAAATACAGAATGGGTGGTAGAGGAAGGTATTGATAAATACAAGTTCAGGCCACGTGACCAGCGGCAGAAACAAGGATTGTAACTGACGTGAGTGTTTATGTCATATTTTTTAAGAATGCATTTGTACAGAGATGATGTTTGCCCCCTCGATTTCTTTGCCATATGATGTAATATCACTTAAGAGACTCCCGACGGTTATCATATTTGAGTTTGAGATACTAAAAGAGTGCCCCTCCTGTTCTAAATCCATAGTGCATTTGGGTTGTATGAGGAATAGCTGCATCACGTTATGTGTAATTATAATCTGGTTGAATATGTAGTATATTTGCAGTTTTCCCATGGGATAGTGATATCATGTGTAGACATAAATATGACCTGGTCATTCTTTTTTTATTTGTAAATGAATCATGACATAAGGAGATATGATTATGTGTCAGATAAGGGCTGAACTTGCGATGGCTATTATAGCTTGAACTAACTAAAACCCCAAAACGTTTGCTCTTGCCTCGCTAGCAAGTCCATTCCTTCGTTGGTATCGAGGAAGAATCTGGACATAAACCTAGTTCTACTTTCATTTGATCAAGCTCACGTTATCATTTTTAATTTAGTTCCTGAGGGAAAGATCTGCATTTTAGAAGGAATGCAGTCCCTGTGACCTTTGGAGCTGATTGAAGAGCATGTCATGCAGGACATGCAGCTGAAGCTCTACCAGTATCTCAGGAGCTCTTTGATTCATTCACTGGAACCAGCGTCAGCATGTTCCCTTTAGCACTGCAAGCAGCGACAGCACTGGGGAGGTCTGGCTGTGCTGAAATGCAGTCTCCAAAATAGCCCCTTTCCCCTTTGAAATTCCGGGGCCTTGTTAGCGGCAGAATGAGCTGGAAATCAAGGGAAATGGAAGGGTCAGATGGTAGGAAGGTGACCCAGTTTGGGGAATGTTAGCTATGGTTAAAAGCAGTCGGTTCTCTGGAATAGAAAGGACTCTGATTGGCAGAGTCATTCAAGAAAGAATTACCCAGTGCCTCTCACAGGTCCTGGGATTCTGAACTGGTCACAAGTTGATGTACGTCTGAACACCTGCTTACTTTTTATGTCTATGTTGCCTTAGCTCTGTGTAGGTGCTGTATAGTGGCAGGGTTTGGATTCATAAAAGGTACATCACACCTTTTTCTGAGACAAACAAACAAACAAACAAACAAACAAAAACTAAAGCAACTCACAAAGGTGTCTGTCTTAAAAATACTATAAACCAGCAGTTAGAAGGGACAGAAGAAAGAGTAGGACTTGGTGACTCAGCTGGTAATCCTAAATCAAGAAACCAAATCAATGATGATGCAATGGTAAATAATAAAAAGGCCAAGAACTCCGTGTGGAGTTAGGAATGAAATTAGTCCTTTGTTACAAGATGTCCCCTTGCAGTCCTAAACCGTGGCTTTACATTTTCAGTTACTAAGCTTCCGGCAGTATTCACCCATTAAAACAGTAAAAGCAGTTGTTTGGAAGAACTAATCCTGGCAACAATGTACTGATATGGGACCTTTCTCCTCTTCCTCGAGGGAACACCCCTGCACTCTTTCCTAGACACGTACCCCCTCCAGGCAGCGTCACAGCCTTGATAGTTTGGTGCCTGGTAACCACGCTTGGGTGCTTGGGTCCTAACCTTGGCGGGGTGCTTGCCAGCCCAGGGCCAGCAGGGGGCCCTGAGTCCTCAGGAGAATGCTGGCCACCAACTGGAAGAGGGGCCGAGCTCAGCAAAATGACTGTCAATTTCAAGGCCTTTGATCCCTATGAAAAAGCAGACAAAAGAGTGTCACGCCAGGGCCCCACCTCAGGGCAACCCCAGGCATTTTATCTATTGAAAGAGGGACAAAGAGAGAGTGTGAACTGTGAGTGTGCAGACTGTGTGTGTGTGTGTGTGTGTGTGTGTGTGTGTGTGTGGTGACTGGATTTTCATGGTCATTCTGATGTCTTTAAAGAGCCTGTTTTCTGCTCCTGTCCAGGCAGAAGGACTATGGTTAATCTGTCTGTGAGGGTCTCATTAGGTTTCAGTGTCTGTCCCTAGTTTTCCTTTTAGAGGAGAGAGAGCAAGCAAACGCTTGTTATATATATATAAGCTTGCTGCTACAGGGAAGTTTTCCAGGCCTCTGAGAAGTGAGGAAGAGGTGGAAGGAGAGCCATGGGAGTTCCGGGGAGACATCCCCTCCATCCTCCCCTTCCCCTCCTAACACAGTCTTGAGCCTGAGAATTTCGGCTCATGACTTCCAGGCCTGGGCATTATTAGCTCATCACCAAAGCAAGTACATGAAGCAAGTGCATGCTCCTGGACAGACTACCTGGTGGGCTTCTAGGAACATTCAGGTGTGGTGAATTAAGGTGCAAGGACTCCATCTTGAAATCGCAGAGTGTGTTCTAACGTCTGTGTGTAAACAATACTCCACTATCAGAGCGGTTATCTCAGGTGTACAATAGCTCCTTCCTTGTAAATTATACTAAGATGAAGTGTGTGTGTGTGTGTGTGTGTGTGTGTGTGTGCGGTGTCAGGGAGGCTGGAGGTCAACTTGGATGTCTGTCTCAATCACCTCCATCTTATTCTTGGGTCTCTCACTGACCCTGGAACTCACTGACTAGGTGTGACTGGCTCACCGGTGAGCTCCCAGATCCCTGCTTTCCCAGTGCCGGGATTACAGATGTGTGCCACCAGGCTTCTCAGATGAGCGCCCGGGATCTAAACTCAGATATTCATGCTCCTGAGGCCAGCACTCTATCAGCTGAGCCTTCTTCCTAGCTCCAGGTTTGTTTTCCTGAGCATTTCCAAACCCTTTGTGAGCTCTAGTGTTCATGGCCAAAGCTCTCTGTTCTTTGCTCTTTTCCGGGTGCTTTCCTGAGGCTAGCACACTGGGAGTACAGGAGGGTCAGTTTCAGACTCACTGTGGCCTTTGGTCACCAGCAGATTAATTTGGTGGACAATTCAAGGGGAAAGAATTTAGTTGGATCACGCTTCATGACTGCCATGGCACAGCTCAATACCATCCGGTTCTGAATTTATACACTGTTCATAATTTGGAGTTCATTGGTGCCACAGACAGGAAGCCAGAAACTGTCTCAAGTGGGTGGGTCGCTTTCACTAGGCTGTCTAGTCGGGAGCATTTCCCACCACGCCTGGGTGGCTGCTGCAGTGCTGGCCACTGCAAGCATTCAGATGCAGAAGGGAAGATACCTTTGATCCTGGCTGGCTTGTTTGTAAAGGTTTTCTAGTTTTGACCATCATAGTCACAATGTCACACCTTAAACAAACCGTCACAAAGAATCCTTGCAAAGATTCTGGGCACTGTGACTTTAGGACACCAGCTTCACCTCCGCTTTCCGGGATCTGTGACAACGAATATGTGGAGACTAGAAATAACATCTGCTTGCTGGG
>NC_022009.1:107571011-107578661 GCF_000317375.1 Microtus ochrogaster
AAAAAAAAAAAAAAAAAGAACATCTGCTTTATTAAAAGATATTCCGAGAGCCTGTGGCGTTCTCCTTGGTGGGCCATGTATCTCACCCTTCTGTGAGTAAATGGAGGAAACATCTGTCCATCTATCCAGCTGCTGTGGACTAACTGTGCAAGCGGTTAGCCACCAAGCAAAGCAACTTTCCGAAGCCACCCTCTGCCTCCGTTATTTTCTAGCCGGAATCCCTACTACATAGCCCGTAAGCATAACTGAAGGGGGCGGGGCTTGGTGCTCAAGAAGTCTAAATGCACCGATGCAATTAACCATACCGAAACGTGGCCAAAGTGAGTCCATGCTCTTATTGAGGAATTATGGAGATATTTACTTTTCAGTACATTAAGTCTGCAGCCACATTAGCAGTCTCCGTGTCTTTAGATTTTGCAAACGGGAACTGAAATCCAGCAAGCCGTATCAGGAGCCCATTCAAAAAGTGAACAAAAAAGCAAATGAAGACCACCCAGAACGAGGTGGTATAGTTTTCATTTTGCGTCTTGTAGGCATAGGTCCCTTCTTTAAAGTTTGCGATGTTTTCCGACAGGCGGTGGATTTTCACTTCAGAGGCAAACAATATCATGACAAGACAGCCACAGGAGCCTGCAACACAAGGAACAAACAACACGTTAGCACAAACATCACCCGATTGTCGGGGTCCAGAGAGAACATCAAGGAGCAAAGCAAAGACAGCATGTCACACACCATCCCTATTTGCATTCTTCTCCAAAATAATACTGCTGGGAAAAGGCAGTCATGATTCTCCAGTCCGTGATTGGTCGCACTTGGGGTGTGGACGTAACCAAGGCAGGTTCCTGCAGGGAGGGGACACTGATGGCTTGAACAGGGCAGTTGGAATCAAGCTGACCTCACTGCAGCCTGAATTGCCAGGCACCTTCAAAGCACGGTGACAAACTCCAATTGCTAAGCAGCCACTGTGGCTTCAAGGGAACACATTCCTCTATACTTCACAGGGGACACAAGGTAAATGCCAGTTATGCAAACTCTTGGGAAAAGTCCTGGGTTTCCCCATAGAAGGGTGCCATGACCCCTCCAGCTCTCAACTGGCCACCACTGCCCAGATGAGTACCTGGGGCAAAGGCAGCTGTTGATAAAATGTCATTGACCAAGAGCATCTCTCTTTTTTCTGTAGCCAATTTCAGATTTTCAACTGGGTGTGTGCCTACCTTGAATAAAGTCAGCATTATTCAGATGAGACGAGGGTAGTTGAGGTGGAGAAGCAGGGAGGTGCCAGCTCACTCTTGCCTTCTCCAAGCTGAAATATGGATGTCTTCTGGGGACATTTTGGTCCAGGTGGCATCAGAAATGGAAGCCACAGGACAGGAGAGAGAGCTCTGATTAAAGTAGCCACTGTGCAAGTGTGAGGCCCAGGGTTCGGATCCCCAGAGCCCACATCTGGCAGGGTGG
The DNA here is from genome assembly GCF_000317375.1 of Microtus ochrogaster. NCBI lineage: Eukaryota > Metazoa > Chordata > Mammalia > Rodentia > Cricetidae > Microtus > Microtus ochrogaster. The sequence goes on from NC_022009.1 coordinate 107,572,467, forward strand.
AATTACCCAGTACTTCCTGCTTAGATGGTAAAGGCAGGCATCTCCAGAGCAAGCATGCCAACAAGACTAGTCGTGCCTGTGAGCCTTGGATTTAAGCAAGAGGCCCTACCACAAAGAGTAAGATGCAAGTGAGATCAAAGCTGATTCCCACCATCAGCCTTGGGCCTCCACACAGGAATGCACACATTCTCACTCAGTGAGTCTCCACGCACATGAGCCTCCACACAATGCATGCACACACGAGCCTTAACACACATGCATACACACACGAGCCTCCACACAATGCATACACACACGAGCCTCCACACAATGCATGCACACACGAGCCTCCACACAATGCATGCACACACAAGCCTCCACACAATGCAGACACACCTGAGCCTCCACACACATGCATGCACACACGAGCCTCCACACAATGCACGCACACACGAGCCTTAACACACATGCATACACACACGAGCTTCCCCACAATGCATGCACACACGAGCCTCCACACAATGCATGCACACACGAGCCTCCACACAATGCATGCACACACGAGCCTCCACACAATGCATGCACACACAAGCCTCCACACAATGCAGACACACATGAGCCTCCACACACATGCATGCACACACGAGCTTCCCCACAATGCATGCACACACGAGCCTTAACACACATGCATACACACATGAGCCTCAACACAATGCATGCACACACGAGCCTCCACACAATGCATGCACACATGAGCCTCAACACACATGTATGCACACATGAGCCTTAACACACATGCATGCACAGACATTCATTCAATGAGCCTCCACACACATGCATGCACACATGAGCCTCAACACACATGCATGCACACACGAGCCTTAACACACATGCATGCACACACGAGCCTCAACACATGTGCACGCACACATATTCATTCAATATGCCTCCATACACATGCATGCACACATGAGCCTCTATACACATGCATGCACAGACACTCACTCAATGAGCCTCCACACAATGCATGCACACATGAGCCTCCACACACATGCATGCACAGACATTCATTCAATGAGCCTCCACACACATGCAAGGACACATGAGCCTCAACACACATGCATGCACACATGAACCTCCACACACATGCATGAACACATGAGCCTCTATACACATGCATGCACAGGCATTTACTCAATGTACCTCCACACACATGCATGCACACTCACTCAATGAGCCTCCAAACACATGCATGCACACTCACTCAATGAGCCTCCAAACACATGCATGCACACATGAACCTCCACACACAAGCAAGCATACACTCATTCAGAAAGAAATAAAAGCCATGTGCTATTGCAAAACAAGTAAGCGCAATCTGAATTCCAGACACACGAAGCCACCAGGCTATCCCTTGACTTTAACCTCTAAATGCCAACATACATATTCTTTTATGCTTCTTGCAAGCTTTTTAAAGATTATCTATTTTATTATAATGTATGCGTATGTGTATTTTGGCTCACATATATGTCTGTGCACCAAGTATGTGTCTGGTGTTCAGGAGGGACAGATGAGGTGTCAGATTCCCAAAGACTGGGGTTCCAAACAGTGTGAGTCACCATGTAGGTGCTGGGTATTGAACCTGGGTCCTCTGCAAGAACAGGAAGCATTCTTACCTGCTGAGTCACCTCTCCAGCCCCTTTTCCTTCTTAATTGTCAACTGCTGTCCTGCACCGCCCCACCTCACACCTCAAAAACCTTACTATATTTCCAAAGCCATAAAAAGTGTCTTATTCCCTCAAATAAGAATATTGTCAATTAAGCATACGACTCTTTTTATTCTTTGATTTCAGTTACTTCAAATACTATGGGAACAGCAACATAGTAGTCTCAGTTCTCATTCATTAATTCACTCATTCATTTTTTTTTTTTTCAGTTAGACATAGTATAAGGCAGGCACAGGGATAACAATGAGGATTTGAACTTGAAAGAAAACATCCAAGGTCTCTGCTCTCAAAGAGAACATGATTAGTTACGTAGTGTAGCAACAATTATAATCTCATTGAGGTGAGTGACAGACACAGCAGGGAAGGCAGGGCACTATTGCTGAGGGGCAGGCAGCATCCTCAGGGGTATGTATCTATAGGAAAAGCTGGCTCACAAAGGGGGGCTAGGCTGTGTGGGAGCAGACAGTAAGTGTGAGCACAGGTCCCTACAGCCTCTCCAAAGGCAGCCCTGGATTGTAGCACAGATAGACTGATAACTGATGGCTAGGATGAGGAGCAGGCATGGACAGGGAAGGTGCTTTGGGACTTCACGGAAACACAGCTGTCATCCTAACACTTGCGAGGTTGAGGCAGGAGGATTTCATGAAAAATAAAAAAAAAAAATAAAGGAGAAAGAGGCAGGCAGACAGAAGGGGACAAAGCGAGGAGGGAGAGAAGAAGGGGAAGAGAAAGAGGAAGAGAAAGAAAAGAAAGAGAAAGAGAGAGACAGAGAAGAGAAAGAGACAGAAAGAGACAGAGAAAGAGAAAGAGGAAAAGAAAGAGAAAGAGAAAGAAAAAGAGAAAGAAAGCCTTCCACCCAGGGCTGGCTCCATCAAATCGGCCATCATCATACCACACAAATAGCCGAAGGCTGTCGCTTTCCTGACACTTTGCTTCCCACCCTCCTCAGCCTGGCCGCTGAGAAGATTCCTTTGTGAGGTTTGTCAGCCTAACTATTTTCGTATTCCCAGCTTCAAACCAGAGCTCTCCCCCTGCAAGCCATATCATTCCCTTATTGTTAGATGCTAACAAAAAGGCTGCGATGCTGTTTTCCCTTTATCTTTTATTTGAAAATTGTAGCGAAAATGCCATCGCTGTTACTATAAGAGCTTTCTTTGTCTGAGGAGATGGTGAGTTTCAGACAGGAGAGAAACACACGATTTCCTCCGTGCCTGAAAGGAAAATTCAAGTTCGGTTTCCTTTTTTGCGTCGTTAAATATTTTAAAGGGATCCTTTGTTAAAGGGACAGTGTCTCCGTGAGCCTGCTTTTCAGATAAGTCACCCGCACATCTTGAGGCACAAACTGGGTCTCCCCATGAAGATCCAGAGAAGCTGGCCAGCGTATGTGGCTAAGAGAATGATCTGGAATTCCCCTTGAGATTCTGGGTTTGAGGGTTTGACCACAGTGAACTTTCTCATCTTGAAGTCAGAGGACGGAGCCTGAGGTGGAACCCTGACAGCCTGCCTGCAATTCCTGAAGGGAAACAGCCCCGTGTGAACGGGAGATATTTTTGCTTCTCTTTGTCCAGCTCCATCAAAGAGATGAGGGATCAGGGATAACTATTTATGACTTACCGACCAAAAGACATGGATGAAGGCTTTTGCTGTGTGGCCTGGCTGCTTGGGTTGTATGAGGAGAAAGGTGGGCTGAGAGACGTGAGAGATAGGGAGAACCGGGCTTGTCCCATTCCCAAAATGATTCTCTATCCGAGCAAGAAGGGCCTCTAAGTCCTGTCCCCTTTTAGAGGGGTTTGCTTTATTCCTCTTTAGAAAGCTCTCCCTCCCGTAACGAGGGGCGTGCATGAAGTCAATAGAGCATGTCTACCTGGAGAACAGACCTGAGTTATAGGCTACACTGTGGGAACCCTAGAGCTCGTGCCCCCACAGATCTGAGCCTATATCTAGGCTGCAGGGTCATCTGGGCAAGGTCAGACCTTCCAGGAGCTTGTTGGTGGCTGCTGTTATATATCCTTGAACACCAGTGAATGTCTCATGAATAGCCATTTGATATGCAGCTCAATGATACCGCCTCAATATATACTCAAAGCCCTTTCTAAATGACATGAAGCCGACCTAGGAAGGGAAGCAGACCGAACGGGAGCCCATGGTGCTTCCGTCACTGTCTCACGGGCAGAGTTCACAGCAGTCAAGAATTCTAAATTGAGACCCCCCTCCTAGGTCCTTCTGGAGGGCTGGTTCTGGGGGAAGAAAAACTCAGCATATTGAATTGAATAGTTTAATTAACTTTAAACATAAATGTTTAAACTCACGGCATATGGATTTTCACTCGTATGCTCCCAAGGCCTCACACATGTAGAATTAGGTCTGCCTGTCTCTCTCCTCTTTTGTCCCAGTAAACATGTACATCAAATTCCCTAGCTCAGCTGGAGCTACTGCAACAGGCCCCCAGCGTGTCTGTCCATCTGATCCTCACTGCTAGACTCACAGGGAAGTTAGAATGGACCAGACTTTGGATGCCTGCTGAGCCACACTCACACTAGAATTTGGAAACCAACCAGGTGCAAGGCCCACATTTGCAGCCCGGCATTGCACACAATGACCACAGCCGCGTTCCTTTCGTCTGTCTGACTTCCCCACCATCTGGATGGTGCTGTGCTTATACTCCCTGCCTTTAATGGCTTTGATTACTAATGTAATTTCTGACTGAATAAAATAGCTGAGTTATAGGGCTGTCATACCACAAATGAGCAGACACGAACAAACATTCACCATGGGCTAGCCACTGTATACCGGTGATTCTCATCTGACAGCTGCCCAGGAGAGCTGAGTTAGGTGTTGTCTGTCTGCAGGCCCGACAACACAGGGAACATAGGTGTCTTAGGGTTTCTCTTGCTGCGACAAAACACCATGGCCGAAAAGGAAGTTGGGGAGGAATGGGTTTACCAGATCATAGATCATCACTGGAGGAAGACAGAACAGAAATTACAGCAGGGCAGGAACCTGGAGGCAGGGGCTGATGCAGAGGCCACGGAAGAGAGCTGCTCACTCGGCTTGCTTCCTCTGCCTTGCTCAGCCTGCTTTCTTACAGAACCATTCACCAGCAGCCCAGGAAGGCCATCACCTAACTGCTGGGCTCTCCACTATTGATCACTAATTAAGAAAATACCTTACAGCTAGATCTCATGGAGGCATTCCCTCAACCGAGGGTGCTTCCTCTCTGTGACGCTAGCTTGGCCAAGTTGACATAAAGCCAGCCAGTACAACAGCTCACAGCCAGTAAGAAAGTTGCTTTTTCTGTTGCTTGGCCCTGAGCTTAACTATGTTTTTGGGTGAGAATATCTGCCAGGGTGTGTAGGTCTCCAGGGTGCTGTGGGATGAAGTCTTCGTGGGGAAGAAATTCAGAAATATCCCTATTAGCATGACACTCATATTTTGGAGAATAATAAGTTAGAATACCAGTTTCTTTGAAAGCGATAGCCAACATGTTCAGAATGGAAGCTGAGTTTCTCAAGTCTCTCTTAGGTGACAAAGAGGACAGACACTGTCTGTCTGACCTAGAACGACAAACGGTCATGTACTTCTTTCGACTACTGAAAGATTCAAAGCAAGGGTGGGACATTCACAACTTCAGAGGTGGGGTGTTGATTGCCTGGGACTTTATACAGTCTCACTGAAGGTGAAGTCCCAGGAATGGTTTCATTCCCAGGTCGAAGCTTTCTGCTTCTACAGGGCTTCAGAGGACCGTGGTCACCACAGAGAAAGTGAGTCAGGGGACAAGGAAATGGAGCCAATACCAAGGAGCAAAATTTGAGGTTATGCTAACAAGCAATTAGGTTGGGTGGTTCCACAGAACAGAGATGCAGGAAAAGGAACGGCATCAGCTAAGCTAAGCCTCCCCTATCTTCTGCAGTAGGTGGCTAAACAGCCCACAATTCCCTGAGTTTTCTCAGTGTCATCTTGTTGAGCAGGGTCCAAAACTTAGTGGAAATGGTGTTTTAAAGAAGAACGCCGTTGTTGCTGGCAGATATGCAGGGCTGGTTTTCCTTTATTCTTTCATTCCACAAGCATTGCATCATTAACTGCACTATGCTGGGCACCAAGCATATAAAGACAGCTTTCCTTCCCAGGAAGCTGTGTTGGTAGACACAATGGAGAGATGCAATGACAAAGTAAGTATATTCCATAGCTGAGCAGAGTGTGATATGTGCCAAGGAGGATGAAATAAAGCAGGCAGGAAGGATAGAAAGGTAGAACGGGTAGGGAGTGCTTATGAAGGTAAGAATCCCATAGATCCTGAAGGAAGTGAGAGTGAATGGAGAAGGGGAGAGAGAGAGAGAGAGAGAGAGAGAGAGAGAGAGAGAGAGAGAGAGAGAGAGAGAGAGAGAGAAGAGAGAGAGGAAAGAGAGGAGAGCAGAGGAGAGGAGAGAGAGGAGAGAGAGAAGAGAGGAGAGAGAGGAGAGAGAGAAGAGAGGAGAGAGAGGAGAGAGGA
>NC_022009.1:107579318-107607159 GCF_000317375.1 Microtus ochrogaster
CAGAGGAGAGGAAGACAGAGTGGCGGAAGTCAGACGTAGTACATACTCTGAGCCACAGCCCTGCATTTCCATAGTGCACACAGCAGGTGATGCTTTGGGACTGTGGTAAGGACTTGGGCTTTGATGCTCAACAAAACAGAAAGGAAGACATGCTTTCTGAATAGGACAAGAGTCCCAGTAATTGTGACAGAAAAGAAGTTGAATGCATCCTTGCCTATGCTCCTTGACATTGATGATCTGAAAGCAAAAGCCCCTGACAATCCTGGCCCTTCACTGCTCTCCTGCACTTGGAAACGAACTCCCATGCCCACCGCCATCATGGGTTTCACAGCTACTTTCTTTTTCCTTTGGTTTCTGTTCTGCGGTCTGTGCAGAACCTAGTAGGATAGTTTCAGTCCTGGCTTTTCCATGGCTAGACATCCCTGAATCTTTCTCAGACTCCTGGAAAACATCTCCTCCATGATGACTGAGATAGAAAAGGTGCACACTGTTCTCAATTCGCCAATTGTTGACAATTATGTCCTGCGGGCATTGCAGAGGTTGGAGAGGCGAGGGTGGTACTAACACTGAATCTGTGTGCAGTGTAAGAGCCCTTCTATTTTTATGCTGTTCTTTATTTTTCCTGTCTTCATGTTTCAGATACGACTGTGTTTATTTTTGTTCTGTGCCATAGCTGTAATCATAATTAATTGGGCCTGTATTAGGAGCATGCCTTCTAAAGAAAGGCACAAATTGTATCTGTTTGTCTTGCTTGGTGGAACTCAAGACACGTGCCATCAATACCACCGCAGCAAAGCCCAGATTTGGGTGCCTTGCATCCTCCCACAGAGGCCTGAGAAGCGCCATGCCGAACTGCAGAGACTATCCCTAGACCACTGGGGCTTTCTGCCAAGGGTCCACGGCACGTCTTCCACACGAAGGTCTGGCTAAGGCTCTTTGCTCTCACTTAGGCAGCCTTGGGAGTCAAACAGATATGAATGCAGTATGCTCAAATATCGGTGTGCCCATGTGAAAGCATGGGGCTGGTCACCTCCGAGCGCAGCTCCCTCTCCTGTGGTTCCTCTTTCTCTCCACCTCCTGAACTTGGGTCTTTGTACCCCCCACCCCAGTATTATCAGTCTTTCTCCGTTATTTCCCTCCAGCTTCTCACACAGGAGGCCACCTTTATTAGACTCTCAATGGTAGCTGTGGTCTTGGAACATTCCTTTCCTAATTTTAAGCACCGGGTACCCTTCTCTCAATCCTTTGTTACCTCAATATCCCCTTCCTCTTCAACCCAGAAGCAACTCAAGGTGTCTTTCAGGGGTTAATCTTGACCATTTTTTTCTCAGTACCCCCCCCCCTCATTTTCATTCTACATAATTCCTATACCCTGGCAACACTTAAATGTAATTCTTTCATCTAAACCTGCCCTATGAACTCTAGATTCATGTATCCACCTGTCTTCGTAACACCTGTACTTGAATATCTCAGAGCATCTTAGAACTGACACACCCCAAATGGACCATTTGGTTCCTAGAAATAAGTGCCTCTCTCTAAACTGTAACCCTCGGCCCCGCCCCTCTGCCTGCTTACCGCAGCGAATGCCACTGCCGATTATTTAATTGTGTAAGCTCCCTGTGAAATGCTTTGGATCTGCTTTCATAATTTGTTTTTTTTTTTTTGTTCTCTATCTATCTCCAAGGCAGTGGCATTGTTTCCGACCAGACATTGCTTAAAGAGGTAAATCTATCAGATACCTTAAAAGTTCCAAAAGCTCACAGCCATTAAAATCCACTCTAAAATACTTAACAGAGATTTTAAGCTCCAGTATGAACTATATCATGTGATCTCCCTAGCTCCACCAAACATTTTAATTGATGACTGTGCACTTCTTCTCGCTGTCTATCGCTCTAGCAGTGTGGGTTTGCCTTCTCTTCTTCCCCAGAACTCTCCTTCCCCAAGGTCTTGTGTGCATCTCTCCATGGCTTGGGAAGCTCTAGAGACTTCTCAGCAACTTAGTCACTAGGAGGAGACTCTTCCCCTCTTCCAGAAGCTCAAAGCCAGGTCCCTGCTTGCATTGTCTGCGTAACCTGTTTACCACCCTTAGAAGAAGGGCAACAAGCAGTTATTCAATTGTTCATATACACTCTTCCCCACCCCATCCCGAGATAGGCTCTCCTCTGTATAACAGCCCTAGCTGTCCTGGAACTCACTCTGTAGACCAGGCTGACCTTGAACCCACACAGCCGCCTACCTCTACTTCCCCAGTGCTGGGACTAAAGGCGTGCACCACCATCACCTGGCTTGATTTTGCATATGCTTTTGCCTGACTCTCTCAGTAGGCTGCAGGTTCCCCAAAGGCAAGACCCTGCACTAGCTTCACTGTGGAGTCACCAGCAGCCTCTTTACAAGGACTGGCATGTAACAAGCATTCTGTCTGCCAAAGAAACTCGGTGAAGGCACCTGTGGCACTGAGCCTCAACGCGGGCTGCCAATTCCGATAGCTTCCTTTGAAAAAGCTAAGCCCAAATCCAAAGCAGTGCCCAAGCCCCCACCCCGTAGCCTCCAGCTTAATTGACATGGTAGGGAGCTGGCTTCAGCAGTTTTAGAAAGCTCTTCGGGGGATTCTTATGCCCTAGATGGACTATGGGGGCCCATTAAGGTATTACCTAAATCTTACACTGGGGAAAAGGTTTCTTAAAACCAGCTTGTAAGAGACTAGAGAAGAAAGCAAATGAACTGATTTGCAAGAACGACAGTGGCCAGGAATGGTATCCCGAGACGGCCGAGGCGTACAGATGACACTGGAATCTCTGAGGAGAGGAGAGAGGTGTGTAGGATCTTGGGCCGTAAGCATCAGCGAGCTGCAGTGGGCGGCAGCCATGGGCATGGTTTTTCCTTTTCTGCCTCCTTTGTTCTGAAGAACTGACAAGCTCCTAATAGAGAATTGGAAGACAACATCCTTTCTCTCTCTCTCTCTCTCTCTCTTTCTCTCTCTCTCTCTCTCTCTCTCTCTCTCTCTCTCTCTCTCTCTCTCTCTCTCTCTCTCTCTCTCTCTCTCTCTCTCCTCTTTCCTCATGGCTCAAGACACAAGGTATGAGTCCCCACCTAGACGGAAGCAGACATCTCAAAGATGGCCTCATATGACCTCAGCATGGAGAACTGTGGAGGGCAGAGATGAGAGGAAGGAAAAGAGGAGGTTCAGGGAGCGTGGGCAGCACCAGTGAGGACAGATTCCTGAGCTGGGCACAAGGGTGAGGGAAATGGGAAGGAACCCAGTGAAGGGAGAAGCCCCTGGGTGTCTCCTAATGGAACGTGACTCACTTAAAATTAACAACCCTAACACAGTCGCTGTTCTGTGAATATTTGTGTTGACTACGCCTATTTAAAGAGTTTGTGATTAAAAAAAAACAAAACCCTCTAAAAGTTTATCTTGACACAATCAGGATTTAGAACTGGGGTCTGAATGAAAGCTACAAACAGAATTAAACACTTCCCAAACTATTGGACTTCTGGGTTCCCTGTATGGACTTAAAGAGAATGAGGTAGTTTATGCTTCGAGAGCCCTGTTTACCCCTAAAGGCTGCCACCTGTCTGTCCTTCTGATCCTCATTTTGTACAACTTCTTTTTAATGACCGACAGTTTTTGCTGATTAAAATGAGGACTGGGGTTTCAGAAGCTGACTTCTCGGTGAACTCTGGGCCTTTGCAAGACACTGCTGTGGACACGGCTCCTGCCCTTCTCCCTCTGCCCCCATCCTATCCCCTGTCATTGATTCACCACGCTTTATCAAATACCTGCACTTCCAGGTGCAATATGAATTAAGATGCAGCATGAGCTCGGGACTGATTGTTCCGGTGTGTCATTGTGTGCCCAGCTTCTCCTTACGTCACACTTGGCTGGAGGTCAAGGTCAGATCTGGGACTTGGATCAAACCCAGCATTCTTAGAGACGTCTTGCTTTTCAGACACTGCTAGTTAGGTCGTCCATCAGAACTGTCAGTTTGTCTCCACATGGGCTTCTCTTGTGAATTTCACCCAGAGACGGTGCAGTAGGTACCCGGGTCTGTAGAAGCACAAGTGTCTCTCCACAACCAGCTTTTCTGTCCTCTACTGTATGAGGCTGGGTCAAGATCACCATACTGGTTTTGTCTCGTCAGCTGGTTAGTTACTTTGTGCTCAGAATGACTAGGGAAGGCCTGCCCTTTCCAGATGGCCTGAACTCCTAGCAGCAAGGCCATGGGATCAGTACTTTCCCACTGGTAGCAGTTGGGACTTTTGGCATCATTCCACACTTCCAGAATCCTCTGCTAGTGTTCTGAAGAGAGGCAGTGGCAGCTCTTTGAGGTCTGAGACCAACCCTCAGGGCCCCTCTATTTCAGGTCAGTTAAAGAAGTCTTCAGGTTCTTCCCCCAACCCCAGGAATGGTAGGTACTTCCAGAAATTACCCTCTGAGCTACCTCAGGCCGCCACTGAGGTTTTTCAGTTCTCCAACCCCTTATTAGGCAATTCCCTCTAGCACAGTAGTTCTTAATCTGTGGCTCAAGACCCCTTTGGGGGTTGAACAACCCTTTCATAGGGGTTGCCTAAGACCATCAGAAAACAGATATTTACATTATGATCCATAACAGTAGAAATTTATAGTTATGAAGTAGCAACAAAAATAATTTTATGTTTGGGGGTCATAACAACATGAGGAACTGTATTAAGGGGCCAAAGTACTAGGAAGGTTGAGAACCGCTGTTCTAAGGGCACCTTGAGGTTGCACAGAAGGGCTTCACCTGCAGGACCAGCTGAAGCACAGCTGTGTGTCCACCCCCAACATCTCCCATTTCGTCACTCTGGGGCAGTGTTCTCAGAATTCATTGCGCTGACAGGTTCCCAGGTGACATAGATGCTGCTCACCTGGTCCGCAGCCCTGCTTTAGATCTCTGTTGAGGGCTTAGAGGTTAAGAGCACTGACTGCTCTTCCAGAGGTCCTGAGTTCAATTCCTAGCAACCACATGGTGGCTCACAAACATCTGTAGTGAGTGAGAGCTGATGCCCTCTTCTGGTGTGCAGGTATATATGCAGATAGAGCACTCAAAACAAATCTTTTTAAAAAGTCAAATCTCTGTTGAAATCATGCCTCGTTTGTCTACTACCTAGATACTTACAGACTCAACTGACTGTCTACCAGTTCAGTTCGGAATGTGTAGTGAGTGACACAATCCCCAAATGTTTACCCCTTGTCCTTCCTGTGAGACTGAGTTGCTATCTTGGCTTGCATATCCCACCTTGAGACTGCATCTTTTTCATCTCAGTTCAAAACCAGTCCTTTGCCATACTTCTGCCTTTTGCTCTCTGGCGCAGGTCCTCCTGCCTCTGTGGTCTGCATTGCTAATTTTGTCCTTATTTCTCTCACCTATGCATGTGAGGGTTGATTTTTTTTTTTAAAACAATATACAGTAAGCTTCAAGTTAGCTGCTCTTGCCAGAGATAGGTGGGAACTCCTTGGACTGCCTCATAGAGTGCTCATTCCTGTGATAAAGTTGTATTGTACATCTATAAAAGATGTGGAGGAAATGTTAGCAGGATCCCTACTGGGGAGCGATCTCTTTTAGTTGGGTGAATATTTTGGTTAGCAAGGTGTGAGCGGGGAGCAGCAAGTACACTGCCTTCTGAAACCCATCAGCCCTTGTTGACTACAGGGCTCCGTTTTCTGGGCAGCCACCAGGACAAGTTGGTGCTGGAGCTGGATGGTGTGGGGGAAGGGAGCAGTGTCAAGAGGCTGCTTCAGAGCTAGCTGCCAAGGGCAGCTTCAAAGGAGAACGAAATTGTCCAGCAGGGACTTCCATTAGATTTTTTGGCTGGTATGAGCTGTAGTCTCCCGGAAATCATCAGTGGAACATAATAGAATGTTGAACTGATCTGTAAGTTTGGAATGCTGTAAAATTAGAGGCTTCCTATTGAATGATAGTCACACATGAATTATGTAAATAGATTTCATTTTTCCTCATCTTTCTTTTCTTCTTTCAAAAAATGTATTAGAGGCGCCTCTGGCACTGACTAGAATTTACACCTTTTTCATCAGCCCAGTTTTGAAGTGGAATGCGTTTATCAAAACATTAGGTGGAGAGTGTATCCTTTGTATCCTTTCCCGGATGTAACCAGCATTAGTCAACACGAAGCAGTGACAGTCCTGAATGTGGTCATTCATCTGTGGGTGCCTTTATCATTTTATGATGAAAATTTCTCATTTCTCTCATTATGAATAAATAAATGCACACTAGTGAACACTTAGAAATATTGATAACTGGGGTGGGTGGTGATGGCTCAAGCCTTTAATATCAGCACTTGGGAGGCAGAGGCAGGTGGATCTCAGTGAGTTTGAGGCCAGCTTGGTCTATAAAGCAAGTTCCAGGACAGCCAGGACTGTTACATAGAGAAACCTTGTCTCAACAAACCTATATTTTTAGGAAAAAAATATTAATAACCATGAGCAAAATTAAGACCATCCATAGCTCCAATCCTCAGAGATAACCACAACTAACAAAGTATCCCCATCCATCACTCATATATAAATACAGCTTTTATATTAGTGTGTGTGCGTGAAAGAGTATATGGCTATATATAAGAAATTCCATCAATTTTTATATGTATATTTTCTGTATTTATAGCCCAACAGGTTCATAATATTTGTAAAATATTATTGCTGTTTTCATTTAACAATTTGATACAAGAGTTAGCCCTTTTTTACATCTTCAAAATTACAATGTAAAGATTGTATTCATTCATATAGACTACTGCAATGTATATAGTGAATTCCATATTGTTAATAGTATTTCTCCATTATTTGCTGTCATATATAATACTACAGGAATATTACTGTACACATGGCATAACTACATTTAGGTAGAGCGTCTTTTGACACATTTAAAAAGCACTTAGACTTTGAAGGTAGAATTTTATACTTGCCTGAAATAAAACTCACGAGATATAGCCCTAGTGGGCCATGCAGCGTTTCAAAGGGCTTGCCAAAAGCATTGTACATGAAGAAGGCTGTCCCCACCATGGTTAAGATGACCAGAATCATGGAGAATAGAATGATATTGACGTGGATGCTCACGGGGATGGCTTGGAGCAAATCTGGGAAGACTGAGAATAAAACAAGGATGAGAGAATTTTATGGTCACTTCTCTGCAGGTATAACTGAAAATTTAAATCCCTATTCTTTCCCATGCTTTCAAAAATCACTAAAAGTCATTTTGATGAATACATTTTTTTTTCTCACTTACCAATTTACCCAAAGATTTAAAGATGGGGTCATTTCATAGAATTCACCAGTAAAATATGGCACTTGGGAAGTCCGGGAGAGTCTTCGGTCCTTGGTTATTCTCAAGTGCTGGATTAATAACTCAAAACTGCACATTTTTTTATGACCCAAGTTTCAATGATAGCTATCAATAATCACTTTTTAAAATGATCCAAATTTTATAATAATATTTTAAATTTGAATGCACCTGGGAGAATTCCAACATCAGGAGGTTTTTATCCCACCTCTGTGTGCTATAATATAAAAATTGGTTTCTAGGTTACAACAATAGTAGAGAATTGGAAAATTTCAGTCAGCTTCAATATTTTGATGTAGCACAAAGCTGTGGGAAAATTATTTCTGGTACTACAAGAAATATTTTCCGGGTTTAGTAAACATGCCCAATCTATTTCTAGATTCTGTATTCAGGGCAAGTTATCCTTGCCTGCTCAGGAGATGAAAAACCTTACAGATGTCAGCTACCTCTGCATCAGCATGCCCGCCTTCAGCAACTCTGGACAACAAAGGGAAGAGCAGTCTAATGCATTTCCGTTTCCCTGGCATCGAGCAGAGGCTTAACGTATTTATTGAGGTCCTACTCTGTATCAGCCACTGTTTTGGGAGCTGGAGATAGAGCCATAAAAGAAGACAGAGAAAGACCCAGATGTCTCCCGCAGAGCCTGGACCCTAATGAGAGTACAGAGAGAACTAGCAAGTGAGCAAGCAAATCCAATTGCTTATTTTCAAAGATGTTCACTGTGGTTGTCTCCCTGGACAAGGGCGTCACTTCCCCCTTTAAGAGGAAGAGTTATTTCTTCAGTGCCCTTCAGGAGTAAGGACATCCCGTAGCTTAGTTGCCTTTAATTGTCCTGTGATAAAACTGCGTCTGCTAAGTTCAAAACATTTAGCACTGACCCCTGTTAGTGGGAGTGAAGGGAAAAGGAGCCCCTTGTGCACTTCTCTTGAAAGTAAAAGTAGAAAAACCTCCTTGGCCTTGGGCAGTGTCTATAAAGCCCCGAAATGTCCACACCCTTTAGTTCAATAAGTTTCCTTATTTACAAGAGCCTCTCTTAGGCCTATTTAGGCATATGAGACCAGCGAAGTATTGTAAACATAGTCATTGCTGAATCTTTGGTTTGGAAAGAGCTTGCATGTCTAACAATAGCACACACAATCCTCTGCAATGGGATTTCACAGAGATCAGAGCAATTCTATAGGAACAGATGTGGAATTATCATCAAAATGCGATGCAAGATAGAAAGAAACAAACCACATAGAGGGAACCGTGCGTTTTATCCTGTCACTTGTGACGGGTGCAGAGGGCTGTGTTTATAATGATTGTTTAGTACTCTGCTCTCCTGACTGAATTCTCTTTACAGCTGAGATGGGCATATTATTATATTATTAAAAACTGAGGCACAAGGGGCTGGGGAGATACCTCAGTGAGTAAGAATACCTGCTCTGCAAGCATGAGGACCTGAGTTCAAGTCCCCAGCTCCCATGTAAAAAGTAGGGCATACCGAGCATTGAAAGACAGAGTCGGGGTGGCCCCAAGAGCTCACTGGCCAGTCAGCCAGCCTAGTAAAAATGGTGAGTTTCCCCTTCAGAGAGGGAGACCCTGCATTTTCTTAACCTTTTTTTTTTTGGTATTTTTATTCCAACCAGTAAGCTGGACCAGAGAGTTTTATTGGGGTTACTTAGAAGGATATGGGTGAGAGATTACTTAGAGGAATAGAAACGACTCAAAGACAGCTGCATTATTAAAGCCCACCCAGCATGGGTGACAGCTCACAAAAGCTGGAAACTTGGAGCATCCTGCCCAACCTGCAGGCAGATCAACGGTTCGGAGAGTCCTTTCCATGGGACTCTGGTATAAACTTCTTTCAGGCATCCTGACTGGTTTGTGCTTCTCCCTGGAAGTTGGTCTGTCTCAGAGTCTTCTTTGCAGCTTTTATTGCTTACTCTGGCAGGGAGGAGCCTAGTGAATCTGCTCAGTTTCAAGCCTGAAGCTGGCTTGAGTTGTTTGCTTTCCTGTTTAAGGAGCTTCCCTGAAGGATGGAATGTTTCAATGTGGGAGGGAACTGTTATACATCAGTGGGTTTGCTAGGCGGCCCCAGGATCTGATTGTCTCCTGTTCCCCAGCCCTGGGATTTTAAACTAAACCACATGTAGTTTATTTAGTCATTATCTGTTAGCATGGAATCTAGCGATCAGAGCCAGATTCTCATTCTTGCATGGAAAGTACTTTACTGACTGAACCATCTCCCCTAATCCTTAGTATCTATTTTGAAGTTTTTATATACAGTAACATTTGGAGCCAAGGTTATTTTGCTTGTCTGCACATGACTGTACCCGGCTGTTCCAGAACCTAGCTTGATTTAGATTACCAATGCACACCATTCCTATTCTTAGGAACTCACCTCAGAGAAAACGAAAACACCCTTCACCCGAACCTGTATGCAGATGTTTATATGACTTTATTTCTATTCACCCATACTGAAATCTACTACATAGCATCGATGGGCAGATGGCTGAGCAAGGTGTGCATATCCATATAATAACCTGCAAGTCAGCAACAGAAAGAAGCAGACAGCTGCTGCACACACTAGCCCAGATCGATTGGAAAGAGGACTAGCAACTGGTCTTTGGGTTCACCCTTCTGCTGGCAGAGTGAAGGCATCTAAGTCCCAGAAAAGAGGTGGCAGGGAAGAAAATCCAGATAGAGCTGACATGCAAAGAGAGGCTGCTATCTCCTTGTTCCTGGAGCCTGCTGTTAGGAAACAGAGCGGGATAGTCATCAGTTATGACTTGCAGTGCAAACACAGGCACAGGGAAGCACTCCGTGGGAAATGCGCTCTCATGCAATCATTTCATAGGGTCTCTGCCTCTTGAACTCTGTCTCCTGCCAAGATGGAGACACTCCAGCCTTCTAATCTCTGCACAGACAAGCCTGTGAAGGCTTTTGTGGTCTTCCCTGCGCCTGTCCCTGTCAGGTGTTCCAAAACGATTTTATTGATTTATTGTTTATTTAGTTATTTACTTGAGATGTGGTCTCTATGTAGTGCAGGCTGACCTTGAACCTACTGAGTAACCAGGCTAGTCTTAAACTCAAATTCATCCTGCTCAGTCTCCCAAATCCTGGGATGATAGACCTGTACCAACACACCTGGTATCCCATATTCTTAGACACCTCTCACTCCCCGTTTTGTCTTATGTACCTGGGTTACGAAGGGCTCATAAGAGTCTAGCCAGCAAAACTGTCGTTCCTCAGAGGAAGTGGAGATAGTAGAAGTTCTTTCAAGTTTTCAATCCTTACGTCATACGCCCATGTGTTGTGGCTTGAAGGAGAATGACCCCATAGGCTCATATTTTTGAATGACTGTTCTCATGTTTGTGGACGTTTTAGGAAGGATTAGGGGTGTGGCCTTGTTAGAGGAGGTGTGTCATAAGGGGTGGGCTTTGAGGTCTCCAAAGTCCGTGCCCTTCCCAGTTATCTCTCTCTGCCTTGTGCTTGTAGTTCAGATGTAAGCTCTCAGCTGCTGCTCCAACACCATATCTGCCTACCTGTTGCCATGCTCCCTGCCATGATGGTCATGGACTAGAAGCTTCTAGAACCTTAAATTTCAATTTAATGCTTTTTTCTTTTATAAGTTGCCTTGTTCATGGTGCTTTGTCGGGGCAATAGAAAAGTAACTAAGGCACCGTCATTTCTCTGTGTCTAGCTAAAGCCTCCCTTTGTTCTTTGTGAAAGGAATGCTGTTTTCCTTTGTAGGATGAAGCCTTTTCTCTGTGCTTAGACACATTCTGTCTTCTCTAGCCTACCTCATCTACCATCTTCAGCCTTTGGTTCTGTCCTTCTGTCTGCTCACACGCATATAGTCACACAGGCACACCCTAGCCTGACCTAAGGGAATCTACCATTTCCTAATTGTAGTGATATTTTGTTTGTAATTAGATTACAAATAAAGTTTGTCTGAAGATCAGAGGGCAGAGCTAAGCCACTAGTTAGCCATAGAGGCCAGGCAGAGTAGCAGACACCATTAATCCCAGCACTTGGGAGACAGAGGCAGATGGATCTCTGTGCGTTCAAGGCCACCTTGTGCTCCACGAGATTGGACTCTGTCTAAAAGAGAAACAGAGCTCACCCAATGGTGATCCCAACACTTGGGATCACATGCCTTTAAGCCCAGCACTAGGGAGGTGGAGACAGGAGTGATATGGCTGGGCAGAGAGAGGACTACAAGGTGGGAGGAGACAGGAACTCAGATGTAGTCTGAGGATCTGTAGAGACGAAGAAGTCTGAGGCTTCAGTCTGAGGATCCGGTCTGTGCATGCAGTTTGAGGGTTCGGTCTGTGCATGCAGTTTGAGGGTTCGGTCTGCGCATGCAGTCTGAGGATCTGGTCTGTGCATGCAGACTGAGGATTCGGTCTGTGCATGCAGTCCGAGGATTCCATCTGTACATGCAGTGTGAGGTTTCATAGAGACAGCAGCAGTCTGAGGATTTGAAGAGATGGAAATTCCCCTTTGGCCTGAGCACTGATAGAGGTAAGAACTCTAGTGACTGACAGACAGCTTTGCTTCTCTGCTCTTTCAGCATTAACCCCTATATCTGACTCTGGGTTTTTATCATTAAGAACAATTAGAATTCATGCTACAGCTATTCTCAATGCTTCCCTTTATACTTAGTCCTTATGCCAGTGTCCATTCTTCCAGTTTCCATTTCAACTCCTGCAACGACCTACCTTCGCCACTCCATCAATGGCTTCTTTGAAAAAAACCTCTTGTGCCTTCCTGGTTGTGAGCCTTGGCGAACCATATTCACCTTTTCTCCCTTGCTAATTATTGCAGAAGATTCTTTTATACTCTGTGAAGATGTGCCAGGGTGGGTGGTTTAATAAAGAGTTAAATGGCCTATAGCTAGGCAGGAAGGGTTAGGCGGGACTTCTGGGTACAGGGAGAACTCAGGAAAAAAGAAAGGCAGTATTGCCTGCTGGACGCAGAGGAAGCAAGACATACAGGAGGAGAAGTGAAAGCCATGAGCCACGTGGCAACATTAGATCAATAGAAATGGGTTCGTTTAAGTTGGAAGAGCTAGTGGGATAAGCCTAAGCTATAGGCTGAGCTTTTATAGTTAATAATAAGTCTCCATGTTGCTTGTTGTGAGCTGGCGGCCCAAAGACAAATCCATCGACAGCCATCCCTGGGGTGTTTAGGCCTATGAACCATTCTCCATGAAGGTCTGTGCTCCCGAGGGTTCCCTCAGCCAGTCCCTTGCACCTCAGTCACCCTTCCGCCAGTCTCTCATCCTTCTCTCTCACTCTTTTCCCGGACATGTCTCTTTGTATCTCATTCATCCCTCCCTGAGAAACTCCGTCTTCATCTGTGCTTCCAGCTGCTGCCCCCCACCTGCAGGTTTCCACTTCCGTGCTTCGGCGCCAGGCCGCTCCTGACCACAAAGGTTATTTGACAGATGAGCGGGTTTTGTTTGTGCTCCATCAGTGAACCATCGTGTTAAACAGGACCATCTCCTGCTTCGTCTTCTTCTGCAACTGCTCCTTCTGCCCTTCGTATCTCACTGACCTGGAACAACTTTCCAGAGCTTTGTAGAAATTCCGGTGTGTTCTGCTGGCTCTCCAGTTGCTTTTTTGTAGGAGGGTTTCAGGGAAAAGTGTCTCTTTCTTTGTGGTCTCCTTTTACTGCTGTGTCTTGCTGCAAGTCTCCTCCTGGCCTCCTGCCTCAGCCTTCCCTTTATTCATCTGTCATCTGTCATCTGTCCTGTCTCATGCTTTAATTTTCTTAGTGGCTGTGTATTGCCTACAAGCCCAAGTTAGCCGCCTCAGGATAGTAAGCAAAGTCTGTAATATCCTGGTCACTCATCATCTCCCCACCCCCCACCCCATCCCACCCCACCCCTGCCTCCAGCCTTATCTTCCTCTTCCCACACCTCTTCTGTATTCTGGCCTCGATAAGCCCCAATGTTCCTTTAGCTGGGGAAATCCCTGCTTATGGTTAATGAAAAATGACTGACCCTTGAGAACTTCCCTGCTTCCTCTGCCTCATCCTCACACAGAGTAACTCTCCTTCACGGAGCTTTCTGAACAACACAATAGTGATAGTAACCACTGTTCTTCAGACAGCAATAGTTGTGGCTCTTCATCAGTTTGGGCTCCTAGTCAGAGTGCACATGCTGGCCCTGCGGAAGCTTGGTGGGGCTGTGCAACATGCCTTGGCCAAAATAATTAAAGTGTGAAGGTGGCAGATTTGAGGTTCAGGTCAGGAAATTTAATTGCTAAGTGTGATGATCTCCAGAACACTTTCTCTGCTACGACCGCCTCCTGTCAACATTCCATATGGCAACTGAGACCCAGACTGAACGTACAACTGACCTACGAAGAACTGTGTACTGTGATCAAGAAATGCATCTGTTTTGTAAATCTATAGAGTTTTGGTTGTTACTGAAACACAACTCAGGTCATTCTGACAAACAAAGTGATTGATTATAAAGACTTCTGATAGATTCTGTAAGCAGACAAGTATCTTCTCTAGTGGCTTTCACATCTCCAGACTCCAGCAGAATGTTAAGGCATATATCAGCAGTAAGGAGACTTTCAGAAAGAGAGAAGCTGGTGGTGCATATCTCTCTAGCTTTAAGTTTTTTTATTCTATAGGCAAAGTCATGTTGTTTTCAATAGATCAAATAAAAAAAGGAGATGAAAACATTTGTTTTTACTAAATTTTACATATGTTCCTTCTTGCTTGTCATTACCCCATGTTTTATTTTGTTACCCCGAAAGCATGACTTTCGTTTCAGTTGCTTCAAAAATTTATTTTAGTTCTAGCTTCTGGATTTTTGTTATATTTTACTCAAAGTCTTCATTATCCCTTTATCTGTTACTGATTCTAGTCCGTCAAGTCTCTTACTCTAGTAGTCTCAAAAACAGGACTTGGTAAATTTAATCTGAGTTTATGTATAATATAGCATTGTGAGGAGTGACAAAGGGCTGAAATATAATAAATCACCAAGGCAAAAGCTGATGATGTTGCTGCTGTGAGGGTTTTGAATATATAGGCGTTAACTGAGGGGGAATGTCAGGTTGCTCAGAACAGCACTTTTAGCGTTATGAAGGTTTGGGACTAATGAAGTTTTGCCTTTACTCTATATGAGATCTCTAAACATCTTAGCTCCCATGTCTGTAAATACAGAGAGTGAAGCAGCAATCTCACAGAAACAGGGAATTGAGAAGTGGTTACCAGAGGCTGGGCTGCAGGGAGATGGGTCAACAGGCACGGAGCTCCAATTAGGCAGGAGAAATATGCTCTGTTGCACAGTAGGGTGACTCTGGTTAACAAAACTGCATTGCATACTTCAAAATATCAAAGGGAAGACTTCGAATGCATCTCCTTACCCTGATTGGATCCCTACACAACACACGTACTTAGGCCTCACACGGTGCTGTGAATACATACTATTAGGTGCCAGAAGAAAGGTAGAAAGAAAAGACGGAAGGAAGGAAGAAATGCCACAGAGCTTATGAAAAATACAAATGAGAACATTTTTGTAGCAGCTCTTTGGAAATGTGGAATAATTGCCTAAATAGTTCTTAACTTGATGAGAACAGCAGGGGAGTTGCCCTGCTGACAATTGTGACATGTGATTGCGCAGTGTGGAGCGTCCACATTTTCCAGTCTGAGAACCAACCACGGGGACTGGGCAGGGGCCATTCGGTCTACAGGTGATCAGATTACAAGTCTTTTTCTGGGATCAGAGAGCCTCCACCTCCCGCTGTAGTCCTTGGATTATGTGAAAAGAATTAAGACAAGCTTTTCATTTTGTAGCTCAATTTTTCTTTTTCTCTCATCACCAGGTGGGTGGCTATTACTATTTTTAAAATGCTGGCATTTTGGCTTTCTTATGACTTACCTGACGCCTGTCACACATTTTCCTCGTCATCTGATACGCTGCTTCCGCTCCTGTTTCTACTTCCCGTGGGCAAGGTTTTGGACACTCTCTGCAGTGGCTTGTCTGAAATGATCTTCCTATCGACAACAGACGGCGAAAGGGACCCCAGTGAGGCTCTTTGGAAGGACCAGTGGCTTTGCACGGCGGGCAGACAGATGTGGATCAAAATGGAAGCTTTGTTTTGCCTCACGTGATTAGGGAACATGTCTCGGATCTTCTGCCAACTTCTGCAAACTAGGTGGCTTCATGGACAGAGACAGGTGGGGGTGAGCAGCCAAAAGCCGTTCTAGCAGGGCCAGAGCTGGCTCTTCGGCCCAAGCAGCTGGACCTGTAGCTGGTGGGCAGATGTGCAAAGAAAGAATGTCTCTATGACAGAGAGGCAAGTGCACTCCTTTTCTCACTGGAGACTCGGCCACCAGATTGTTCAAGGACATGTACAGTTTGATGACGGAAAGCCCAGGATCCCGGGTTGCCTTTGACAGGAAGATCTCCAGAATGTAGAAAACTAAATACCGCTTCTCAGACCAGAAGATCTCAAGAAAACTAAATACCGCTTCTCACTCTCTTTCGAACTCAGTTTTGACCTCTTGGCCTCAGTTGCCGGCCCCTCTCCTGACTACCATCACCCCGGTAGTCCTCAACCTTGACAGTATATTGCCATCACCTGGGGAGCCATTAAACCCACCCAACACGGCAGCCTCTGCCCCACAGAGGCAGATCCAATAGCCCCGGGATGGAGTGTTGGCAGCTTTCGTCGTCCTAAAGACTCCCCAGGTGAGGCTAAGCTGCATCCAGGTTCATGGACCACTGACACTGTTCCTAACAGTATGGGTCTTGTCAGGCCTCTTGCCTACGTCTGCCAGATGTGGACTGCAGATAATGCCATCTGTGAGACTCTGGGAACAGAGGCGGCCTCTGATAATGATGTCAGCAGTGACAAGCAACTGCTGCTCAGATCAAAGCCTCAGAGGTTCTGCCTTTCCTCTCAACTTGTCCTTCTCTGCATAAAAGACATTTTTTTATTTTTAAAGGCCCACTTGGCTTCGTGGTGCTCAGCTATTCACTTTTCTTGAAAGAGAATCAGAGGAGGGGAGATTTCTCTCTTTTTACAGAAATGCTCTTGATCCGGGTTTCCCCTCAGCCCATCGTCAGCCAGTCATTAATGGACGGCGGGTAAAAGAGATGTTCTTGACATAAGCTCCATGCAGGCATCTTCCCTAGCATCACCCACAAACTCACAGCCAGGTATGGAGCCAAGCTCCTGATGGCTATGTGGCCGACGACATGAAATCCATGACCCCGTACTCAAAAGAAGGAGACACGCTGGTATCACAGGACCGTTTGAAATATTATTTCAAGCACCTCACCTGACTCTTTCTTAGCTCCAGCGCATCCAGCTGGCTCAAGCCAACCTGCAGGCCATCCACCACTGAGTCCCAGTCACCCAGGGTGGTTTTCGAGTGACAGCTGCTTTGGCATTTATGTGTCTCTGATAACAGAACCCAGTTAGCTGCTCTGAACCTGCAGGGGTGTAGTCACTCTGGAGCAGTAAGTTTTGAGAACTTTGCAACGTTATGACTTGCTGAGATAGAGCAGAAAACCAGCCCTGGAAAACCAGTCTACCAGGTACTAAGTTTGCTTAGTCAAACCTATAATGAAAGTGCCTTCCACCTACCACACCTATCCTGGGCACTTAGCTGCCTATCTATGGGAAGCAAAGTTTTCCATTGCTCGGTGCCCAGCTTCGTACTATGGGATCACATGACTGAACGTCAGTGGTTTACAAGGCCTGGCAACCATGAAGATTTTCTTAATGAGTCGAAATTAATTCAAAACCAAACGTGTAATACAGCTGAGGTGTTTCTGGCCGAACCCCAGGTTGCATGACCTGGCTTTCATTTCGGCTTTGGTTCTGACTACACAACGAGCACCTTTTGCATTGCACAGGCTGTTAAACTACACAATGACAATGCACACTGCTTGGAATGCCGGGGCTCAGTCCAGACTATTGTGCGCTACAAACTGCAGCGTTCCCACTGTCCACATAGGGCTCATCTGCTCTACTAAACAGAATGGTTTAATTATGGACAACGAAGGCTTTTTAGTATTCTCCTACCATCATCTTTCAGCATGAAAGTATCAAATTAATTTGTCTTTGGATTGGATTGTGTTAGAATGCTTGATTCTAAAAATTGCTATTTGCGTTTCCGACTTGGCGTTTCAAAAGTGTTTGTTAGCTAAATTTCGGCTTGGATCGGAATCGAGTTTCCAACCATTTCTAGAAACGCCTGTAAACATCCTTCTTCCATTTTGTACTACATGTATATACGAAGTAGTAATCTCAGTACTTATGATCATGGAATCAAAATATTGATCAACTTTGAAACATGTTAGCAATGCTCTGTTCCCTGACGCATTAGATTGTCAGCCAAGACACATCTCTTTATGAAAAAATAAATGATCACGTCCATCGTACTGTCGCGCGAATTTGCTTTCCTTGTTAATAAGTCACAAAATTGTGTATGTACCAAAGAATTGTTTTAAACTAAATGTCTTTATGAGTCATTGTCTGCAGAAATGCTGGAACTGTGTAGCTATGTTGTCTACCTGTGCACCCAGGGTCCAGGCTCACACAAAAATGTCTTCAGCAGGGGCTGGAGAGATGGCTCAACAGTTAAGAGCACTGACTGCTGTTCCAGAGGACCCGGGTTCAATTCCCAGCACCCACATGGCAGCTCACAACTGTCTGGAAATGCAGTTCCATGAGATCGGACAACTTCACACCAATGAACACAAAATAAAAAGTTAAATAAATCATAAAAAATGTCTTCAGCAGAAAGGAATTATGCATAATATTTCTCAAGAAGCCCTAGTAAAGTATATATGAGTTTTTTTCTAAAATACAATTATAACTTTATAAAATACGGAATTTCTAAGGTTAAAATGAACTTTTGTTTATTTAATTTAAAAAAATGAGACTTTAAGCCAGATGTAATGGGTTTATGGGTGCACACCTTTAACCCCAGCACTCATGAGGCTGAGGAAGACAGATTTCAGGGAGTTTTGGGGCAGCCAGGGCTGCACAGTGAGACTCTGTCTTAGAAGAGCATGTGAACTGATGTTCTAATTCCGTCTTCTTGCCCCTGGTTTTCAGCGTGAGTCAGGTGCTGACACCTGGCTCCCTGGTGAAGCGGTTGACTCGGGAGGTCTTCTGTTTTGCTAATTGCAAAGTGCAGCCATTGCTTTAGTCACAGCAATGAAATAGTGGCCACACCATAAAGACTTCAGCTGGTTCAACAGTGTCCTCAGATGTCTTTGCCTTAAACCTAAACTGTGGACAGGTAATTCGTAGCTCAAAGTCTCGGCTGAAGCACGTGACCTGTCCAATCTTCATTATCAAACCGGATTGACTGTTTTATCTTCCAACACCCAAAAAACCCAGCATTTGGATAGTTAGAGATTGAATTAAAGCAAGGAATGAACTGAAGAACAAGTTCTTGTGAGGTTTCAACATCATATTAAAGATGATGCAGAGATTTGGAAGGCTGTCCAGTGTGAACACCAGCACCGCAGAAAAACAACAAAGGTTAAAAAAGCCCACCAAACCAAACCAAACAAACAACAATAAAAAAACAACTCTCTGTATCTTTTTGTTGTTCCTCTAACCAGAAGATGATTTTTTAAAAAAAGACTTATTTATTATCTGTACAAGAACTGGAATCCAGGTCTGCTACATGCTGGCTCCTTATATGATGTGGGGAACGTTTAGTGATATCTCAATGCTTTTAGCCCCCATATTTGACCAAGAGAATGATGTGGTAACAGCAGTTAGCTAGACAGATAACAGGCATTGAGGAGGGACACCCTCCCTCCCAGTAAACTTTGAACACTGCGTCCTGTTTCTCTGAGCACCCCAGAAAGAGAAGCCTGCTTAGGATTTAAATCACCTTATGAAAGAGTGGAAGTGTGTAGACATGGTTGAGACTCACGAAGTGAAAGCTACTTCTTCCTGGTCAAAATAGTGAAGACCTCTGGCCCTCCAAAGGTTACCTCGGTCACAGACTATTAGCGCCTCCCTTGAGGAAGTGGGGCTTGCCAATCACCTGGTCAGGGGTCTGACTTCCCCAGGAAATCTGACTCTCCTGAAGACGGGCTAAGGAGAAGAGAAGACTAATTATCTCCTTAGTGAGATAATGTACTTCCTCCAGAAGTTGCAAGCCATGCTTCCCTTTTACTTTCCTATCTCTTTTTCTTTCAGGTAATAGCCAAAAGCAAGTGCATCCCTCCACTGACGCTCTGGCCTTTCTCTGAAGCTCTCCTCTTGCCTTTCACCATCCTGGGGCTTGCTGACCTCCATTGCTAAACCTGCCTCCTCTCTGGAAGCCATGACCTTTTTTTTCCTCCTTTCTCTCTTTCCTCCTGGTAAGAACCAAGATTTACGCCTTGCCTACCCTGTTGATTGTCCCGAAAATTCTCAAAAAACTGACCTTGAATGTTAAATCTGGGTTTATAATGAAGAAAAGAAAAAAAATACCTGTTTCATTTCACTGCCTTTAGTACATTATTTACTCAGTAAGAATTAACTGTGTGAATCCCATGTTATACTGTTCTGGTTTTATCAGTCGCTCTTTTAGAAACATATTCAAGCTGGCAGTGGTGGTGCACGCCTTTAATCCCAGCTCTCAGGAAGCAAAGGCAAGTGGATCTTCATGAGTTTGAGGCCAACCTGCTACAGAGCAAGTTTCAGGACAGCCAAGGCTACACGTAGAAAAACCTGACTTAAAAAACAGGAAGAAAGAAAGAAAGACAGAAAGAGAAGGGGAGGAAGGGAGGGAGGGAAGAGAGGGAAGAAAGGAGGGAGGGAGAGAGAGAGATCCACTATACTAAATGGATAATGCAGTAATTTTAAGACATGGTAGCCACTAGTAATACCCTTAAATATTTTACTGCAGTGTTCTATTGATAACATAGAAACATTAGATAATGCAAAAATAAAGCATCTATCCTTGAGCCTGAGTCAGTTCATAAACTCTTTCCTTCATAGGAAAGCTAAGAACACAAAAGGGAACCCCAATAACAACAGTAACAACAGCACCCATCATGTAAGGATTGTGGACAATACATAGAAAGTACTTGACACCTATATTTACTCAGTAAATGGGTGCTGAACTCACATTTTTTTTTCTTCTGAGATGTCTGAAAGAGCTCGGAGAAAATAAAGTCACTTTCAGAAGTTAAAAAGGAAAGCAGAGAAAGGGGAGAGCATGAAGCCACCCTCACTGTATTATTTTATCTATGGTTGCTTCTCTGAGAGCTTTTCATCCTGATCCACAGGCTGTGTGCTGCCATGAGGATGCTGGAACGGAAACTGGGTCTTCCCCGAGAGCAAACAAGGGCTCTGTGGCATACCAGGGCTTGGTCCAGGCACCCATTTAGGGTCATGATTATGCTAACTGACAGAAGCCAGGCACAGAAAGACAAGTGCTACATGGTCTCACTCATATGCATAATATTAAAAAGTTGGCTCCTGTAGTGGTCTGAATGAGAATCGTCTCCATTGCCTAGTATATTTGAATGATGTTTGGTACCCAGTTAGTGAACTTGCTTGGGAAGGATTAGGAGGCATGTCCTTGTTGGAGGAGGATGTTGCTTGGGGGTGGACTTTGAGGTTTCAAAAGCCCATGCCAGGACTAGTGTTTCTCTCTAATTTTCTGCCTGCTGTCTGTGGATCAGGATGTAAAACTCTCAGCTATAACCTCACTGCCATGCCTGCCTGCCTACTTTCTGCCATGAGGATAATCAACTAATCTTTTAAAACTGTAAGCCAGCCCCAGTTAAATGATTTCTTTAGAAGAGTTGCTTTGGTCATGGTGTCTCTTCACAGCAACAGAAAATTAGCAAAGACAGCCCTGTAGGATCTGAGAGGATGGTAGTTACTAGGGACTGAGGTGAGAGAGGGGATGAGTCTGATCAAAGGGTGGGAGACAGTTAGGTGGGCTCAGGAAGACCCACTGTGCTGGTGCAGTGACGTAACCACACATAAAATAATATACTAGAGATTTCCCAAAGCTGCAAAAAGGATTTGATACATTTTCCCCATAGAGAAATGATAAATGTTTGGGGAGATGGATATGGTTATCTCCATTTAAACATTACCTATTTCAAAGGGCTCATATATATGTATGAGAGATGGCTCCGTGGTTAAGAGCCCTTGCTGCTCTTGCAGAAGACCCAGGTTCAGTTTTCAACATTCACTCAGCAGCTTACAACTATCATAGCTCTAGTTCTAGGGGGTTTGACCTCCTCTTCTGACCTCCAGACACCAGACACTCACATGGTGCACATATATACATGTAGTCAAAGAACTCATAGATATAAAAAAAGAAAGTCTAAAGAAGTTACACATATCAAACATCATTTGGAACTTTAAAGTAGGTACCAATTGTAGGTAACAGTTAAAAAATAAATGTTAAGACAAGCATAGTGGTGCACACCTTTAATCCCAGACAGGCAAATCTCTGTGAGTTTGAAGCCAGTGAGTTCCAGGACAACCCATTTGAAAAACAAACAAACAAAAAAGTTTTTTTAATAGCTCTAAAAACCAAATATAGTGAATCATTCTTTTATTCCTAGCACTCAGGAAGCAGAGGCAGGCAGATCTCTATGAGTTTGCAGTCAGCATGGTCTAGAATTTTAGGTTTTCCTACCACAACTCCTCAAGAAAAAGCAAACAAACAAATTGAAAGAACAGCACCCTCCACCCCCAAAGCAGTAGCTTCTCATCCACATCCTTTCCTTCTAGACTCTCTGGGACAATAATTGCCCAGCTGTCAGTATAGGGATGGTTTAGATGGCAGGGAGGCTGGGATCTAGCCCTTTTATGCCCTAGCCCACATGGCTGAAATTCTGATTCCTAAACAATGCTGATTCTGCTGGTCTTTTGATAAGGAAATGGGAGGAGGGAGCAGTGACGGTCAGGGGAAAATGGATGCTTGTCATTTAAAAAGTATTTCCCTGACATTTCCCAATGCTTACAAAATAACAGGCAGAACCTCTTCTGGGTAAAGAATACCTTTGAAATGTTAAGCAGACTGATTTTTTTTTTTGCCATTTTCAGTATAAGAAATTAGATTGGGGTAATTTTTCATGGAGGACAAACTAGGAATCTACAGAGAAAAAGAATGAAAGAGCACCTCCCCGCTTCTCAGCCTTCACTGTGTGGCTCTGTCTCATCGCTGGCTCCGGCGTCTGGGCACTGATGAGCTCGGCCGCTCTCGGAAACCCATTCACCCATCGCTGCTAAGCTCCAAAGCTTCCCTTTCTTCACTGGATCCTTCTTCAACCTGCTGCTTTCCACATAGAAAGTCCAAAGAGTGACGAACAGGGAAAGAAAGATCTTCTCGACGGAGAAACAAGCTTGGGTCCTGACACGTAGGGGCATAGTTCAGAACACTTCATAAAAACTCGGCCAGAGGAAGGGCTCACAGAACTCCCTGCTTCTAAAAATGGTGGCTGAAACCTGCCAGTCAGGAAAGACATCAAGTGACGGAGACTAGAAAGGCTGGGTGGACAATTTCAGATCCTCAAGGACCTCATCTAAACCAGCAGATCTTTGTGTACATCATAGAACATTCAGATTAAAGGAAATGTTCAGAAACAACCCAGTTCTGCCTCCATTTTATGACAGAAGAAAAAGAAATGGCAATGGTCTGAGCACCAAGAGCCTGAGCCTCAGCCGGTGGCAGAAATCCATCTCCAATCTAGGTTGCGTGACTCGGATAGAGTCACTTACTAAACAGCTGTGAACCCATTTTGTGCTATGCTCTCTCTGCTTGATGCCCCAGTTTGGGGGCGGGGCTCTCTGGAGCACTCTGTATCCCTATCTCCTGGGTATTAGGCTTTCTGTGCAGAGCAGAAATGTGCACACCTAAATTCATATGATAGATGTCGAAATAGGAGAGGACTGACAAAGTAAGGAGGGGCAGGAGGCTGTTTGACTGAGAGAAACCTAAGGTTGTTCCTTCTCCGTATCTGTTCCATTCATTACTATTATTTCAATGGAAAAGAAGGAAGGTGTTTATTTGCTGGACTGGTTCATAGGTGCATGAGTCTAGATTAAAAACATCTCCAATCTAAAAGACAAGGGGGCTGTGCATTCTGGGTAAATGTACAATGGTTCCTTCCTCCCATCAGGAAGATTTAGACAAGCCATGCAGGCTTCTTTCACAGATTCATCTCCTCATGCCAGCATCCGTACATGCCATGTGCAGAGGAAGGGGACAGGGCAAGGTTTCATTAGTGGGACATTAAAATCTCCAGCTCTTTCAGGAAAGACATTGGAAAGCTGTAGGAAGCATGGATGGGAAGAGCCAGCTAAAGACAAGAGATACACTTGTAAGGGATAGAGTGCCAGTGGGTCACAACCACCCCCAAGTCTCAACTATTCTGTACCATGATATGTTCAAGAAGCCACCTTCTTGATCACAGAGGTAGTTTAAGCATCCACCCTGCAATCTGGCTCACATCCCTCATTGGGTGTAGGATCTCTGCTGTCATTTGGGTCACATCCCTCGTTGGGTGTAGGATCTCTGCTGTAATCTGGGTCACATCCCTTATTTGGAACAGGATCTCTGCTTCTCTAAGATATGAAGTACACTGTCTCTGTCAAAGCTTTTACAAATTTTCAATCACAGAGCCCAAATTAAAATATTTTTGAAGTATGACTAAAGTTGGAAGCTGGGATGCATGATTGTTAAATTCTATTTTTTACATATCAAAAAAAAAGAACTCCATATGCTTTTACCAGCTCATTGAACTGTGTTGGCAATGAGCAGATCAGTATATATCTAGGAATGACTGATACCATATGATTCTTGAATATCATATTTTGATAATGTTCTGTAGTGTTTCAAACCAACAAAACAGAACACATGCACACATGCACGAGACAGAGAGAGGGGGGGGACAGGGAGAGGGAGAGAGGGACAGGGAGAGGGAGAGAGCTCAAAACTGGCAGTTTCTGTTTTGACGGCTGCACTTGGCATTCAAACATTATCATTAAAATTTTACAGGTGACGTAAGATGAAGCACTGTATCAAGCAGTTGTGTTGCCTTCAAAGGCAAACATTTTCTCATTATAATGAATGAAATCATGGTCTGGGCAGGAATGCTAGTGACCTCTAGTAAATGAACCACTGATAGATGAGAATCAGCCTGAGTAAATGAGGCAGAAGTTTTCCCAGCATAACTTTGCATGCTAACAGGGCAGATTCTTGGTATAATGAGACGAGATAGCATGGTCGGTAGGGAACACCTAATAGAAACAAACATCACTGCGCTGCCAAACTCCTCTTCTTCGTCATTCTTCATTCTCATCATACACCAGATGTAGAGGCTTTGAAAGTGACACAAGCATTGCACAGAAAAGCCACACGCACAGACTTGTCCAGCAGAGCCAAGCAAAAGGTCATTTAAAATATCGACATTGTCAATAGTCAATTTATTCAAAGTAAATCGCCATCTGAATCTATGCTGTACAATGAAGCAGCATTAAAACAGGCACTTGAAATGTGGCCAGTCCTAATTAGATGTGCTATGTAAACATCCACTAGGGTTTGGCTGTACAAAAGAAGTAGAAAGATATAAAACATTTCAATGATTTTTATATGGATTATCTGTTTGCACAATAGTATTCTGGATACCCTAGTTAAAGAAGATTATTAAGTGATGCTCACCTTTTTTTTTCCTTTATGTTCTAATGTGGCTAGCAGGGCTTACGTTGTAACTCTATCGGTCAATGATGATCTAAGCAAAAAGTCAAGACTGAGGCTCAGTGGTATAGTATTTGCCGACCTTGTGTAAGGCCTAGAGTTCAATCCCCAGCACAAGAAAAAGTCTAGACAAGCAGAATGCAGGTATAAATCCAAAAGAATTGAAATAGGAATCTATAGCAGCTGACAACTAGCCGCAAAGTGATTGATACTTTGATAAGTTGTTTCCATACCTCCTCTACAGGAGTGATGCTCTAAATCCCAATATCTGCTTGATAACTTTCCAAAGGAGCGCTGAGAAGCAGAGGGGACACTATGGGAATGGTTGTGTTAAGATTTTTATTTTGACTGTAGAAATGGGGACAGAGTCACATCTCTGCAGGCTCTGGAGGCCACCAGCTCTGCTCAACGGGAGCTTCTGCTGAGATGCCAGGGTGAAACCACTTACTGTTTTATAGTAGCAGGATTTCCACTTAACCTTCGAGAGCACCTATCGGAAGGCTCTCTTCTTAGAAGCAGGTTGATGAAACACTCTTGTCTGGGTACAGAGGGCACCTTGAATGAGACCACATGACCCATACGCTACACTGTGATGGGGTGGGAGTGTGAACTTCGGAAGTGCTGAGTGTTTCAAAAGCATGTTCACAGGGAGTGTCAACACTCAGAGGGATGTGTGTTTAAGTGTATTAACAGTGTTTTTTTAAAATTATTTATTTATTATGTATATAATATTCTGTCTGTGTGTATGCCTGAAGGCCAGAAGAGGGCACCAGACCCCATTAGAAATTGTTGTGAGCCACTATGTGGTTGCTGGGAATTGAACTCAGGACCTTTGGAAGAGCAGGCAATGCTCTTAACCTCTGAGCCATCTCTCCAGCCCCAACAGTGTGCTTTTTGGAGAATTCCATGGAGATTATTTATTGTACAGCTTTCCTACTATTCCTTCTTATACTGAAATAGATTTCAATTTTATTTATTTATTGCTTAGGCAGAAAAGACAAGACATCATCCGTCTCTTTCTCTGGAATTCGCCAAAATAAATGAAGTTTTAACGTGTGTTTCCCTGTATTATTTGTGTTGACTTAATATGTATATCGTAGAGTATAGAAAGGGCTGTCATCACAGAGAAAGCAAAAATGTAAGCGTTTCTTCACCATGCTGGGGAGAAATGTACAGGCCAGCCAGGAGATCAAAGGGATTTGTGAGATGGCTTTGGTATAGCAGAAACCCTGCTGAGCTTTGCCAGTCCTCCTAGAGGACTTGATTAGAATAAATTCCCAGGTAAGGCCACCGCAAAAGATAGCTACGAAAAGTAGACCCCCGGACCGTAAGGAGAACACATACAACTGTGGGTCCCGAAGGAAAGCAAGGCAAAGCATATGGAGTACCTCGGATGCAGCACGTGCTAAGAAAACAGTGGGCTATTGTTTTGAAACACAGGCTGCGGCAGAAGTCACGTTTACCCCTCCTTCACTGTCAGAAACACAAGGCCTCTGGGATCATTCCCCGTCATTTCCCGCTTTTGTCTGACTTCCTTTGTGAGAAGCTTTATTCAGCCCGTAGTTGCCTGTGACTCGCGCTGAAATCATCTCACTCATCTATTTTCCTCTTTTTTTTTTTTTTTAATACAGTTGCAAATCACACAGTATTGGGCTTTGTTCGCCCTCCGACCCCCGCCTCCAAGGTGCGCAACCCTCACAGCCCAGTTATCTTAATGAACTAAAGCCGTTCGGAGAAAAGTAGCTGTATCCACTTCGTCAAATCCAGCCGCTGATAATTTCTGGAAAAGCGGAAGACTAATCCTCAGGGGATTTTCTTGGGGCCCTATGAAAATTCCTGTCACTCGGTAGCCTATGTGGGCTGGGGGTCGGTGCCAAGTGGCTGCTTACAAGATACACGGAATTTTGCAGAAATATAAATGGGCCAGGGTTGAAATTTAATTAGACACTGCATATGTTAATAATAAATTCAATTAATTTCACCTTCTGCCTATACTGGAGGAGAAAAGAAGCTCAGGCAAAAATAATAATTCATCTTAAATGCCTCAGCTGGGAGCCCCTTTCCTGAAGAGTAATTTACTGACTGTGTCTTCCTAAGATTGCTCTGAACCAGCCCTTTGAAATAATAACAACTTCTGGATGTGTGTAGCGAGAGATACAGCAAAGGACTGCTTATTAATTTTCATTTAATGAGCTGCCCATTCTCATGGTAATTCCTTAAAACTTCTCGAGATAAACATGTTACAAATGCCGTGGCTAACACTTCCATTTGGCCAAAATCGCCACAGACGATCTCTCCTGTTCCCTACCTGAGTTGAAGGTCAATCCGCTGCCGGTTTTCTGTACACTTGGCACGCATTTATGACAGTTATCACGTCAGGTCGTTTGAAAACGTTTGTAGCCAAGTAATTCCAAATTGGATAAAGATGGAAAGAGAATAATTCTCGACAGCAAGGGTTTTAGCGGTGCCAGGCAGGGCAAAGAGCAAAGTCATGGGGAAAGGGAAAAGCAAGAAAACGGGGCCTTTTTTAAAGGACAAAAGTCACGAAGGTTGTTCCTTACAGGGGTCCCATTTCCTCAAGCACCCTTTGTATCTAACATAGATGCTACGCTGTCTTGCATAATTAGTAATACTTGGGAATCTTAAGGGTTAGATTTTAATTTTCAAAGAGCTCGGATAGATAGATAGATAGATAGATAGATAGATAGATAGATAGATAGATAGATACATAGATACATAGATAGATACATAGATAGATACATAGATAGATACATAGATAGATAGATAGATAGATACATAGATACATAGATAGATACATAGATAGATACATAGAT
>NC_022009.1:107607259-107609093 GCF_000317375.1 Microtus ochrogaster
GATAGATAGATAGATAGATAGATAGATGATAGATAGATGATTGATAGATAGATGATAGATAGATAGATGATAGATAGATAGATAGATAGATAGATAGATAGATAGATAGCAGATACAGAGAAGACAGGTAGGAATCTAGCAGATAGATAGATAGATAGATAGATAGGTAGATAGATAGATAGGTAGGTAGGTAGATAGATAGATGATAGATAGATAGGTAGGTAGATAGATAGATGATAGATAGATAGGTAGGTAGATAGATAGATGATAGATAGATAGAATGATAGAGGAGAGTGAGAGCGCCGTGGTCCATGGTGCGCATGGAGGGCAGAGGCTGACTTGGGGAGCTTGGTTTTCTGTTCCCATCATGCAGGTGCCAAGGATAGAACTCAGATCAATCATCTTGGCATCATATACCTTAATGCTGAGTCGTTCTGTCAGCCCTTTTAAAAGGTTATGCTTTCAAAAAGCTTTACTTCGTAATAACCAATTATTTGTGACCATAATAAAAATAGCAAGAATGAAACTTAATAAGAATAAAAAAAAAAAACAAAGTAAGAATCAAGGGAGAAGTTGCTTAGAGCCTTAGGTATTTCAAATGGCCCATGGTGGTTTGAATAGTCCTGCAATAGACAGAGCAAGAGCCTCTACACATCTTTGCAAGAGCAGAAAACATTGAATAATTCAGGCACAACTGTTACTCACATGAGAACCGGAAAGGCCTTGCTCCTAACCCACATTGCCTTATGCCTTCTCCGTGGAAAAGCCCATATTGCATCTCGCCCATGAACTTGGTCAGCTCCTCCCCTGAGGCGTTGACAAGCAGAGCCCCCGTTTTGCAGAGGATAGTGGCTTTAATCCACAGCGGGGTCCCCACTGCTGTCACGACTCCGAGAGCACAGAGGAAGCTCAGCACACCGGCCATACAAAAGATGATTTTCTTCTGCTGGTTCGGCATCACGAGAAATGGCTTTGGTGAGGATGCAGTTCAAAGCCAAGACCTTTGTGAGCATCAAGAAGGAACCGCCCTTTCCGCATTTAGGACAGGAGCTGAAGCTACTGGCTGGAAAAGCAATGTCCTTCCTCTTGGCGGCTCCACCAGGCGGAATGCCAGTCCACCAACCGTCCTTCCTCACCCACCGTGGGCTTTGCTCCTCTTCTGCTTCTCTTCAAATAGAAATCTTTGGGTTAAGAATCTGTAGAACAAAAACTCTTTCAAAGTGCCTTCAACATCCCCTCTCGTGCCACTTGCTAAGCAAGGTCTAGGGTAACAGATGGAGTCCTCTGGGTAACTTGAGAGAAGCCTCCCTTCCTCAGTCTGTTGTCTGATTGGCTGAGCTGAAGCCTACAGAAACATGCTAGACTCCTAGGGCTAAGTTTGCAGCAACCTGAGACATTCACGTATCTACGAGACTATTTCTGGGTTTTGTTTGCTCTTAGCAGTGGGAGAATGGGAGCGTTGGCACACGTAACAGTAATTAATTGATTTTGAAAATGTTTAATTTTAGTCAGATGAAACATGGCACGGCGTTGGGTCTGGTGTAGACACAAGATCCCAGAACTACACAGGCTTTGTCCTCCTCACCCCCAGTTCTCTCGGACCCACATTTTCTATGGGATCTACTTAGAGAAAACGTGGTTCAAATTCTTCTTGACGCAGAGAAACAAGGAGATGCAGTTGCAAGAGTACATTTATAAATGCTTTCTTTTAAAGCATTTGGCTCTATTTGTAGGACAGCAAGGGCGCATGGCTGTGGGTCCAAGGAGCTGCAGAATCTCCAAAGATGAGAGAGCCCTGACATAGAAAAAAGTGCTGTGGTCAGACAGATCCGCC
>NC_022009.1:107609643-107616266 GCF_000317375.1 Microtus ochrogaster
CTCTCTCTCTCTCTCTCTCTCTCTCTCTCTCTCTCTCTCTCTCTGCAAGAAAGAGAGATTGTTGTTGAGTCAATATATCATGCTATGCTGGGCTTTTATTTTTGGTACAAGCGTGACTCTCGTTCTTCTAAGCATTTCATCAACGTTGTGTTTTTAACTCTTACAAGTATTAAAATGAGAGTGTGCTGCAGCTAATAATATTATTCTATTATACAGACAGAGAAATTGAGGCCAGAGAGGCTGAACAAGTTCCTGAAGGTGCTAGCACAGTTCTGTGGTTGGTATGCTATTCTAAGCAGAAGAACTGGCCTATCAAATCCACATGGGCACTCAAAACAAGATTTTAAAATATAATTAAGGCCTTGTCTTGTATGTAATTTGACACATACCAAAAACCTCCTTTCAGATAATGGGGCTTTCCAGTGAATTCTCTACTGGATTCAGTCGTCACAGCCAAACGAGGGGAACACACTGATGCCAGGTGGCAGTTACTTGGAGATGTGCTCCACACATCCCGGAAAGATTAGTTTGAGAGTGTCTAGATATAATCCATCTTATTTGATCAACATATTTGGTAACTGGGGGGGGGAACAAGCAAACAAAAAACCAGAATACCCCTAAGCCTGGGAAAAGAAGTTTCAACCTAATCAATTGTATTAATACTTCCTTAGGAAGAATGTGAAAGGAAGGAGCTAAGCAGTTAGCATAGGTCTGTGGTTAAATTAGCAAAAAACCTGCCAAAGGTGTCTAAAGTCTACCAACGTGGAAGACTCTGCCCAAGGACAGAGGAAACAATCTGGTTATTTAACCTTTTGGGATTGCCTCCGTCTACTGCGAAGAACACCCTGTTTGTAGAGACATAGAAAATCACATTTTTCCTATCACACACAATTTCCTCTCTTTAGTAAACAGCAACAGTAAAAGTGTTTGTCTCTCCTGAACACATGTAGATACTCACCTAAAGTCAGCCTTCGTTCCAATTAAGGGGTGCTCGGTTTGCCTGTCCGATGGAATCCCTTGCAGAGCACTGTGTCTGCCCCTCAGCTAAAGCTCAGCCGTATTTGGTTTTCATGTGGCCTTGGCTCTGAATCGCCCCATGATTGCAATGCGCAGTCAAGGCTGCACGCTACTGCCCTCATTCAGTCCCTGCATAACTTGCCTGTGATCGTTAGCCAGGCTTCTCAGGGCTGGACAGCACAGATGACTGTCCTCATCCTGGTTGCTAGGGAGGGATACTGTTGTGATAAATTAATGAGCAGGCGCTGAGAGGTATCGCTCCAGCCTCCCCAGAGTCCTTCAGCACCGTGTGTATGGCTTCCTCTAACTGTCCCCATAAGTAGGGTGAGATGCAGCTACCCCTGGTTACTCTCTGTATAGTGTATTGCAGTAGTGATGGGTCCTGGTCATGGGAGGCCGCTCCCCTTGGGACCCACACCCACCTCACCTCTTCCCTGTGCAGCTTCCTTTCAGACTTGAATGTCAGCCACCCACAGACTGCATAGTAGTGTGCGATCCGCCCTCTGAGGATGATATAATGGAACCTGGCAGTCATTATGCTGACAGCCTTCTTTGGAAGTTTCGTCTTAAATGGCTTGAATGACAGCGATGACACCGTCTTCCTTACAGTCTCTCTGAGAATTTGAGTCATTAATGTCAGCAAGTTTTCACCAAGAATCCCACTGAAGCCTTCTCTTCTTTTCATCTTAACATTTGGTGACATTAAGGAAATGGAACCAGGTCTAGCCCTCCTCCTCCCCCCCCCTTGTGACCCTTGGCAGGGCCCGGATAATCAGAATTTTTTCAGAGTGACTGGAGAACCAGAGAGGAAGGGACACAAGTGTAGGCCATTTTTGCTTCCAATACAAGCATTCATGTTTCTTTTCTTGATAATTCAGCTGCATTCTTCTTATTATTATTACCATTTGGAGAGAGGGGGAGAGAGAGGAAGAGGGAGAGAGAGGAGAGAGAAAGAGAGACAGAGACAGAGAGAGAAGAGAGAAAGAAAGAAGGGAAGACAAGAAAACAAGGATCAAATACTCACCATGTTTGCTCCCCATCACTCAACCACACCCAGAGTGTAAGGCGCAGGGTAGCCTGGGTTATAGAAGAAAGACTTTGGGTTCCTCGTTAAACTGATAATTTTCTCTGACATTCATTTTGTAGATTTATGAACATGGTGGCCTGGTCCACACTGGTGGTGCTCACATGATTTCTAAGCAGGAAAACTATGTTCCCTTGCATGAAATAGCGATGAAGAGGGAGATGCTAGGCTGTATGGGTGGCGATGAAGGAAGCCTCTGTCTCAGCCTTATACTGCACACTCCCCAGAGCGCCCCACTCCAGCTTTGGAAAGAACATGGTGGATGTTAATTCTCTCTGGGGCTAAAATGTGTCCTCTTGCTTATTTATCTTCCTTCTTTCCTGTCCTAACCGGTTATCTATAGAAGCATATCACACTACCTAGGTGCCCTGCATGGATAGCTGTTACAATTATTAATTTGTTGATTAATGCAATCAACAAATTAATTTTGTTCTGCATTTTCATCTGACTTATCACTGGTAGTATTGATTTCTGTTTTCTTCCATATGGCTCATATGGTCTAGGGCTTCTCTAAGAGAAATTCAACGAGGGTCTGAGAAACATACTATTCTAAGACAGGAGGCCTTTGTAAATCTATCCTATTTTTCTCATCGTTAAAGGAAACTCTCCCAAGATTGATTGACATTCCTTGACTAATTCAAGTTGCTGGTGATCGTCAAGTCGCATTGTAATTTTCTAATGACTGTAAGGGGGAAAAACACTTCATAGAAAGAATTGATTGATTTATTAGAGGGAAAATTACCACATGTACTAGACCTTGATTGCAGCTAATATTTGTAGTGCTAATTGCCTGAACTAGAGTATTAAAAGGATGGAGGGGAGGGAAGAGAAAGAAAGCAAAGTTCTCCTGGAATGCTGATGACTCTGCAGTGAATTTTGGCTGAGAGGGAAAACCCAAGAGTAGGGACACTTAGGGTTAGTGGTGTGGGGCATTGAGAAAGAACCAGACATAAGACACATGCCGCATGCTACGGAAAAGCAGCAGGGACGGAGGGAAGGAGCCTCCATGTGGTCTGCCAAAGAAAATCCCATGGCACCATCAGACTTATTGGTTTGTTGTTGGCATGTCATACCAAGGCTATGTTGGCATTCACAGCTATAACTCAAGATTGGAGATTGTCACTCAGTGTGAGTGACCTGTTTGGAGAGCTCAAGGCCCTGCATGAGATCCTTAGCCCTGCCAACAAAATGGAGCAATGACAACAAAAACAACCCCCTAACCCAGAGGGTCTGGGGAAATGTCTGAGTGAGCTAATTACGATGAGGTGGTTTAGTCCATTATCATCATGGTGGGGACCATGGCATCATGAAAGCAGACATGGTGCTGGAGGAGTATCTGTATGTGGATCCACAGGCAGAAGGAAGAGAAAGCCACTAGGCTTCTGATTTTGGTTTTTGAAATCTTGAAGCCCACCTCCCATGACGTACTTCTTTCAACAAGGTCACACCTCCTAATTCTTCTCAAGTAGTGCTGCTCCCTGATGAGCCTGCGTTCATAGAAGCCTATAGGGCCATTCCTATTCAAACCACCACACTTTCTCTATGATAAAACCTGGGGCAGATGTGCCAAACTTTTCTCATAGTTTGATTCTGTCATTGCTAACTATTAAGTAATGATAATTTCCTAAATGACAATATCAAAATCATAGTAGCAATATTAATAAAACGGATGCTTGTAGACCCTGCTATAGGTGAGCTCTTCAAGTGTGTAAAGTCTGTCAGCTCATTTCTTCTCGGGTTCACCTTGGGCAATTACTGGATTTCTCCTTCCTTATCTGAGAAGATGTGCCAGTTTGCTCTTCAGTCAGATCACATGTGTTTCTAAAATATTCTTGCAGTGGAGTGTGGGGGCCCACAGATGTGAGCTTCTTCCACCTTGACTGGAGGACAGAGAGTCTGAGCTTACTTTTGCTCTTTCAAAGTTGTTGACAACCGTTATAGCTACAAACAAGAGATTCTGACCTAGGGTGTGGTTAATTAGTATTTTGGGTATAGAGGTGGATCTGCTCCACCTGGAACAAAGAGCAGAGAATTCAATTCTATTCCTTATAGCATGTTAATAAAGTCTGCTGCCTCCCCCCTCCCCTTTTGGGGTGAAGTCTATAAGCATGTGGAAAATAAACACAGATGGATTCACTATTCACTGAATTTCCCTCCCAATGCTATTCTGTGTTTTTGCTTCTTATTTCTCTCATATGCCTCTTCCTTTTGCTTAATAATCTAATCCTCATACTCCTACTCTGAAACATATGAATTTCTTCAAGGCTGGTCTTTGACAGTGGAGTATAATACAATCAGGTGGGTTTATGTCTTGCCAAATCCCCAGAAACAAGAAAAATTGATTTGTGGGACATGACTGTAGAGATCTTAAGACTAATTCACAAATATATGTTTATTGGGGAGTTGGATAGAAACATAGACAGTATCTTACCCCAAAATATAGCTGTATATATATATATTTAAACACATTTTAACAGAGTACTGTGGGTAGAGACAGCTAAAACTAATTGAAGACCAAATGAGGAGTTGGGATCGTCCTAATAGTTCATAAAGATGGACTAAATCAACAAGATGCATTCAAACTTTTAAAACGCAATCTCTTATAGAAATCTGGGCTTGCTGGCTGTAATGAGAAAAGACAATTAGAAAGCTTGGAAGGACCCAGCAGTGCAAATTGACTGTTGCAGGTGCTAGTACAGTGTGACAGACACCTTTGGGGTGCCAGTATAGACCTTGGCTCTGTCTCTGAAGGAATGCCTTCACTGCCCACAAAGAAAAGCTCTGTAGTGCCCACATAGTAATTATGTAATCCACCTTGCCCAGTCTACTGTGATGAGGACTAGCCATCTGGACTAACCATATTGTGTCTCTGGAAGCACTGGAACAAGATGATGTTTCTGTATGGGAACTTCCAGGAAATTTAGATTTAAATTATTATGAAACCTTTACTTAGGTCTGTGGTATGGCTCAAGTCCTGCTTGACTTATATAACATCTTAGGTTTGTTCCTCATATCTGAAAAAAAACTTCTTTGTGTATTTTCTATGTGCACATACTCATTAGAAAAAAAGACTTAGGGACAGACTAGAGCCAGCATTGCCCAAGGGTCATAGATACCTATCGAATATTCCTTATACTGTGAATATATATTGTTGTGATTGATTTAATAAAGAATCTGACTGGCCAATAGCTGGACAGGAAAAGGTTAGTTATCAGCCAGACACAGAGAGGAAACAGGAAGTGCAAGATGAAAGAGAGGTAACACCATGTGCCAAAATGTAGATTAATATAAATGCATTAACTTTAATTGTAAGAGTTAGCTAGTAATAAGCCTGAGCTATTGGTCAAGCATTTATAATTAATATTAAGTCTCTGAGTGGTTATTTGGGAGCAGCTTCTGAGACACAGAGAAACTCCACCAATAGATGCCTTCTTCTGAAGTCTCTTCCAGGCAAGTAGCAGTGGATGGGGAGAAAGGGAGAGCATTGGGTAGTTCAGGCTACACCAGAGCTTCATATAGAATCCCCTTAGCTGAAGTCATAGTTCTGAAACATGTCCCATGCACAAATCACCAGTGTATTCATCACTTGGCTTGTTGTTTTGACAAAATATGTGACAAAGGTCACTTAGGGGAGGATGAGTTTATTTTGTCTCAGTTTAAAGGGCATAGTGCATGATGGGAGAGGGGGTGGAAGGAGGGGGAGACATATGCTGGAAGGCATGACAGAGAGAAACAGAGAGACAGGGACAATATGGGATCAGGCTACAAGCTTCAAAGGTTCTATCTCTAATACATTCAACAAGGAAAGTTGAAATGCATATGTTGAAAATGGAAAGGCAGGGTGAAGAGTTAGGGTTTTCAAGAGGAACAGAGCTAATAGAGT
This sequence comes from Microtus ochrogaster, assembly GCF_000317375.1. Classification (NCBI taxonomy): domain Eukaryota; kingdom Metazoa; phylum Chordata; class Mammalia; order Rodentia; family Cricetidae; genus Microtus; species Microtus ochrogaster. The sequence goes on from NC_022009.1 coordinate 107,615,628, forward strand.
CAATACCGACTAAAGGGGAGTTTATCCAGCTGGCTTACATGGCGTGGCTTGGGTAGTCCAGGAGTGGTCTCTTCACCCCAGAGAGTCTGAGAATAGGTAACTTCTCCGTCTACGAGACTGGATGCTGCAGCTCTCCTACCCTGACACGGAATAGCCCAAACGACTCCTAGAGAGGCACTTGTCTGCAGTCCACGTTAGAGGGTCCAAGATGCTGGGTTCTGAGGGCCGTGAGGGATGACAGTGGCATTTGCAGTGGCAACAGCAGCAACAGGGCAGAGGAACAGCAGGACAGGAAAGCAAACAGATGAGAAGCGAAAGCTTTGGCCCCCACACCTCCTTAGATGCTGCCACTCACATTTAAGGTGGTTTGTCACAGAGGTGCGGAGGAGCCTGTGTCTTAGTTGACTCCAGAGCCCATGAGACTGGCAAACAATATTAGTAAGCAGCATGGGGCTTAGCACAGGAGTGTAATGATGGAACATTTGGAAAGAGTGCCAGGTATATAACGAATGTTTAATAATGTTAGCTATTCTTCATATACTACTTCCTATTCATGCTATAGTTGCTTTCTGAACTATAGAAATGCCTCTCTGGAAAGTTATAATATTAAGGATGTTTAAAGAAAACCACTGGGCCAAC
>NC_022009.1:107616396-107627750 GCF_000317375.1 Microtus ochrogaster
TTTTTTTTTCTGCAATCATACTTTTAAAAGAGTTACTTTTTAAGGGGCTATTTTATTGTATTTTAGTTAGTGGGCAATAACTCCCAACAATGAATTCTCCGTTGGTTTATTCACAAATTATTGTGAACATTATAATTTACTGTAGTTTCATAAAAGAAGCAGGTCTTTTTCTTCTGGAATTTGTATTGGCTTTTATTGCGTATGGGGGGATGTGTGTGTTACACACAAGTGCATGGTTGGGAGGATCCTATTCAACCACAGCTTTACATGCAATCAAAGTTGTCTCTTCATGTCCCTGTGCCATTTTCCTTATTTTTTAATTTGTGGAAGTAATATTATCCAGGCCACAGGAGATTACAGTTTCTGTAACTAATTCCCCTACTACAAGTTGATATACATACAAACACAAGTCTGTTGGCATTTCCAGGGCACCAAATACCAGAGAGAATACATTTTATTCTTCACTTTGGGGTTTGAATGTACCTATATTCTTGGAGAATGGCCAATAAAGAAGATTTATCAATTTAATTACTCACACCTTACACTTGGGCACTGTGGAGCAATAGTTCGGTCTCGGGAAACGTTGCCCGACAATGTGAAACACCTGCTGAACTGGGAACATCCTCTTCAGAAAGCCCAAGGACTCCACGAGGTGTCTTTACAGAGAAAGAGCTTTGGGAGCTTGAAAAATTCACTGAGTTCAGTGCGAGGGTAGCAAAACTGTCTGGAGAAAGGTGCCAGAACATCAACGGTGACTGCATTGAAGAGACGTGCTGGGCATGGGGTGGGCCCTTGCCTTTCCGTTTCATCTGCTGTAGGTATTTATTATCGCTATTGAGTTTGTCGTTGCTGTTGGGCTTTGGGGCACAGTCTCCAGCATCCCAGCTGGTCACAAACCAAGAATGACCTTGAACGACTGATCCCCCTCCCTTCTCCTCCTGAGTGCTGGGGTTACAGGCAAGCACTACCACACAGTGGGGCAGTATAGGAACTGAACAGTATAGGAACTGAACCCGGAGCTTGTGTATGCTGAACAAGCACTACCCACAACCAAGCTGCATCCCTAGTTTGTTTCGCTGTCATTGTTTGCTTCTTTGCTTTTTTTGTTTGGCTCTCACTCATAGCCCAAGCCAGTCTAGAGCCAGTTATCATCGAGTCTCACAAAGCTGCGATTGCAGCTGGGAGCTGCCACACCTGTCTCCTTTTACAGAAAAGAAGCAGGAGGCTTTACTACCCGCCTGGTTTCCCAGTCTGAACTGGGAAATTGCCCTTTCCTTCTCATTCACTCCCGATGCCTTGTTAGTCCCCTTTCTAAATATCATCTCTTCTCATCCCTGCTCCTCTGGTCCCCACACTGCTGCTGTGACTCAGGATAGGTGCTCGTGAGCTCTGCTCTGACCCATGCTACAGGCCTCTGAACCTGACTCCTGAGACTCTTCCACTGCCCTCCTCTCTGCTCCCACTTGCTCCGGCCCCTCCTCCCCTGACCCGAAGCAAACCTGAGGGAGGCTGTTTATGTGTGAGGGAAAGGAATACATCCGAACACCCCATACCTGCCTCTCTATTCTTCTGTGGGCCTAAAGCTTCTCTAAACCACCCAGACCTAACCCCACAGACTGTGAAAAGCTTCTAATTCAAACTCTGATGAAAACCAGTCATGACCAAAAGAAAGGAGAAGGTTTCATGCTCCTATCTGCTCAACCATGTTGGTCAGCTTTCCATCGCTGTGAGAAGATGCCCCGGGTAATCAGTCTGTGATGAAGGGAAACTCGGTTCCTCTTAGGTTGCTGCTGTCTCATGGTTTCAGAGGTTGCCGTCCATAGTCATTTTATTGTGTTGCACTTGGGTCTGTCTTAGAAAGCACATCATGGCGGGAACAGGTAGCAAAAGAGGCTGTTCACATCAAGGCAGCCTGGAAAAAGGAGAAAAGGGGCCAGGGTCTTAACATCCTCTCCAAGGGCACATCCCCATTACTAAAATCCCTCCTACTCGGCCCCATCTGATAGAGGTTGTACCACATCCCAGTAATGTCCTGGTCTGGTGACCAAGCATTTAACACACAGGCCTTGGGGAGATACTAATTGAAAACATGGTCTATCGCCCCAGCCTCCTCCCGGGCCCCCAGTTGTCCAGTCTAACACCTCCCACCCCGTGTCCTCGCCTGTGTTCTCATTCCTGCCGTATCCTCTCCCTGAAGAACACTGGCTTCCCGTGACAGCTCCTGCAGTTTCGTCTCGGTGAAGTCTTCCTGCTGCACCCAGAAGAATTGGCTTAGAAGAGGCTGATTGGATTAGAACATTATTTTTGGTTATTTCTTCCCAACACCACTGTTTCTTTGACAGCAAAGGACTTTTATGTCATGACATATCTCCTTTTAAAGTTTAGACATCCTCAGTATTTCCCACAGAAATCAGAAAAAAAAAAACAAAATAAAGGGAAAGAGAGAGAGAGAGAGAGAGAGAGAGAGAGAGAGAGAGAGAGAGGAATGGGGGAGGGGAGAACAAAAGACTGAAGACAGTTAAGAAATAGACTTTCTGTCTAGCTTTATTTCTGAGTCTATAGCTAGATCTATTATTTTCTCATTTGTGTGAACATGTGCGCATGTCCTGAGTATGCACTGTGTATGGGTACATATGTACATGCGTGCATGTCCTGTGTGCATGCTGTGTAAGAGTGCACAAGTACATGTGTGCAGATCTTGTGTGTGCACTGTATAAGGGTGTATATGTGCTTGTGTACTTGTCCTGTGTGTGCATGATCTGTGTAAGGGTGTGTATGTACACGTGTGTATGTCCTGCAGATGCAATGTGTGAGAGTATATATGTACGTGTGTGCATGTCCTGCATGTGCACTATGTAAGAGTGTGTATGTACATGTGTGCATGTGGAAGTCAGAGCTTGACATAGAATGCCATTCTCAATTGCACTGTTCTTTCTCTCCCGAAAGCTGGAGTTTATGAATTCAGCCCTGCTGGATGGCTAGCAAACCCTGGGAATGTTCCTATCTCCACCTCCCCACGGCTGGGATTTCAGGTGTACGCTACCACACCTGCCTCTCTACCTGGGAATCTAAACTCAAGGCCTCATGCTTAAACAGCAAGCATTTTCCAGATGGAGTGTCCTCTTAACCCCTCTCTCCTCATTTGAATGGTGTGCTAGGCATTTAAATTGGCTTCCAAACACTGTGGTTCTGAAACAATGCTTTGATTAGGCATTGTGGGAACCGAGAAAGACTCCTAAAGGCCAGATCTACCACAGTACTTCTGATAGATTGGAGAGCTACTGTTTTCTTTAGCTTGGCTGGCATTCTACCTTGATCAGATTGTTTAATTTCTCTGCACCTTAAGTTCCTCAGCTTCAGCATAAGCGTCTTATGGCTGCTTTGCAGAGTAGCAAATGATGGGGGTTTGATTAAATCATGTATGTAAAGTACTTAGAGCAATGCCTATGCTACGAAACAGATACACGTTTGATTCACATTGACATGACAGTTTTCCCTTCATGTTTCTGAAGGTACATTCTCTTCATAGAAGTAGGATAAGCTGGGAAGCCAGTGTGGGCAGTTGCACTCAGTACTGGTTATAGAAGTATAGGATGGTGGCATTATATAGGGCACAGGAAAACCCATTTGTCTGCAATGAATAAGGCTTTTAAAACGCTGTGAACAAGAACAACTCGAAAAATTTCACATAACTACTCTAGTGCCTACAACAATCCCACCACTAGAAATTTATTTATACTTTATATTTATATATTTATTTATTAAAACAAGTTTATTTATTATTGTATTGGGTGTACTTTGTGCCCCCTTGAAATGTATGTATTTGGACACATAAGATGAGTCATGTAATCTTCAGAGTGAGTGAACTAGCTAAGCCTTTCCTGGAGAATAGTTAGCAGGAAGAGAATTGGATGAAGGAATGTAACCTGTGAGGATATGTCAGGTGTGCTAGGTCTGAGGACTGTGGCAATTCACACAGGTCTGCAAAGGGGGGCATCTTTAAATTGCACTGATTCCGACTAGGAACCCAATCTGTTCAAGGGCCACATGGATCAATATCAACACCCTTTGCTCTGCTGGCTGGACGCTTGTGCCCAGGACCACTAGCCTCTAAGTCAGCTTAGACTCTTATCTAAGTGACAGAAATGTCCACGCAAACTGACTTAGGCATGCAAGGAATTGGGGGAGGGCTCACGTGCCTGAAAATCAGGAGTAGCGCTGGCTTCAGGACGCAAAGGAAGCCATCCACATTCAATGTCATGCCAGCTCTCTGCTCAGACCTTAACGTGCTCAGACCCATCTCGAGTTTCATGGCTTGATGGTGGCAGCAGTAGTTCCATTCTGCGTGCCCCCCCCTCAGGTTGCAGGCAACAAGGCAAGCCTACTTTTGCTTCAGGAATTGGAAGGAAAGTCTCTTTTTATGTCATTGGTGCTTGAAGCTGTCCTGAATCCTTTTCTTAAGATGCTGCTGTGGCCAGCAAGAATGCAGATTCTAATGAGTTGTCCCTCAATCTCACTCTACCCTTGGTGCTGGAGGGAGTTCCCCTGGAGTAATGTGAACAGAATATGGTGGGAGGTAAGCACTCCAGACAAGAGTTACAGCTGGCTTGGGAAATAGAAGGTGTGAATGAACGCTGGGCATGAGCCCACCGCCTCTCTCAACCCTTTATCCCTCCTTTTTGGGAAGCCATCCCTGACATTCCTGCATTGCACTCTGTCCCAGCTACCTATCAGAGCGAACTCAGAGATCTTGGGCTTATCCTATAGTCTGCTGTGGACTAATGAATGCTTACTTTCTTTTATCAGAACACCTCTCTTAAGGAGTCAGTCCTAAGCAGAAAAATTCAGACAATAAAAAGAAGTAAAAGACATTCAATTAGTATGGAAAGAGGAAAATTATCTGTTTACAGATGACATGATTTTATATTTAGAAACTCCCAAATCTTCACACCCAAAAGCAATCTGTTGGAACTAATAAACAAATTTAGCAAAGTTATAAGAATCAACATCAAAGTTAAATACAAAATATATTTCTGTATGTGGTCATAGTACATGCCTTTAATCCCAGTACACAGGAGGCAGAGGCAGGCAGATCTAAGGCTGTGGTTTCATTATTGTTACTTTTACATAGTGCATAATTTGGGAATTGTACCAAAGACATAAAAATATATACACTAAAACCAATAGAACATTGATAAAGAAAATTAAAGAAGATACTAATGAACAGAAAGGCATCCCATGTTTATAAACAAGAGGACAAAGCTGCTAAAATGTCCCTGGTACCCAGTGTAGTCTAGAGCATCAATGCAATTCCTTTCACAATTCCAGTGGCGTGTTTTGGTGGAAATAAAAACTTTTATTCCATAATAAAATTCATATGAGAGGCTAAGAAACCCCAAATAGTCAAAATAATTTGAGGGAAAAAAGAACAAATTGGAAGACATTTCCTTATTTAAAAAATATTAAGAAGCAACAGTTACCAAAACTGTGATATTTATGTAAATACAGATACATAGGGCAAGAGAGATGGTTTCAAGTGTGAAGAACTAAATTCAATCTCCAGAACCCACACTAAGAAGCTGTGCATGTCCTGCCTGTAATCTTAGAGCTGGGGACAAGAGACAGAAAGATCCCAGAGGCTTGTGGTCATCTAGTCTTTGCTGAGTTGACAAACTCCAGGCTCTGTGAGCAACACTGTCCCCCCAAAATATGATAAAGTGATTGAAGAAGACATACAAACTCAACCTCTGTCCCTCACATACACTCATGCATCCACACATGAACATAAATATATACATACAAGCAGACACTCACAATGACCCCCAAACACCCACCACTACAACAGAATAGAAAGCCCGAAATAAATCCTTGACTATCTATCTCCAACAACACATCTTTTTCTCAGCAGCACCATGCACAACAGGCCAGAGAGGGAAACAGCCCAGGGTCTGTTAACGAATAAATGAGCAAGTGAGGATATCTACTGTACACATGATGGGGCATGGTTCAGCTTGAGAGAAGAAAGAAATCCTGTCACATGCTACAACGTGAATGAAGCTAGGGCCCATTATGATAAATTAAATGATCCAGTCACAAAAAGACAAATACTGTGATTTCACTCACTTGACTACCAAACCAGTCAAATCCAACAAAACAAAACAAAACAAAAGATATAGCAGAAGTGATGACTTGAGCCTGGGAGGTGAGAAGATAAGGAGGTCTTGTTTAATGTGAGTGAAATTCCAGGTTTGCCAGACAGCAATGTTGTATCGATTGTTTTCAACCACGTGAGAGTATGATTGCCTTGGCTACTTTTCTGTTGCTCTGACCAAACACCCCGGCCAAGGGACTTGTAAAAGAAAGTGCTTAATGGAGCTCACAGTTTCATAGGGTTAGAATCCGTGATGACAGAATAGAGGCATGGCAGGAACACCTGAGGCCTCGCATCATGATTCAGAAGCAGGATGCAAAGAGAAGGCACACAGAATGGTTTGGGGTTTTGAAACCTCTAAGCCCACCCCCCCAGTGACATGCCTCCTCCAACAAGACTATACCTCCTAATCCTTCCCAAATTATTCCATCAGCTGGAGACAAAACATGCACACATATGAGTATGGAGCTATTCTCACTCAAACCACTGCGAGGACCTTGAACTTGCTGTCTTCTTGCCTGAGCCTCCCTAGTAACCTGGATTAGAGGCTTATGCCACCAGACCTAGTTGGGCCTCATTTTAACTAAAAATGCCTGGGACATGGTGCTTCATGCCTGCAATCCTAGTGCTTGGGGGACTAAAATGGGATTAAGATTACCTTGAACTCAAGGCTAGCCTGGACTCTATAGCAAGTTGAAGGCCAGCCCAAGCTACAAAGTAAGACATTTTCATATATATATGTGTATATATATATATATATACACATATATATATATGTATATAGACCCATTATTAGCTTTGATGTTCATGCATATATTTTTTATTATCTGAGCAGGCAAAACCTGCAGCCCCCCCCCATGTTGCTCGGCATGAGGTCCCGGGAAGCTTCAAGCCCCTAAAGGACAATTGACAGAGGAAAGAAAACTGGTAGAAGGGAAAGACAAAGCCCTAGTAGCCCACTATCCTGCCCAAGAAATAGATGACTATCATGGGCAACAGAAGATGGGGTGATAGGGTTCTACCGGAAACCAGGGACTGCAAACTGAAAGAAGATGATGGAACACTATAATTATGCTTTGCATCTCGCTAGATCAGCCGAATTTGTCTTACAGCACAGGGTATGGACGAGGAAGGTACACTATTCCAAAGGGGAAGGGGCTGGGGAGCAGGCCGTGGAGTTCTGTGCAGAGCATTTCATTCTATATTCATGGTCTCACTTCTTAATACACAGTTGGATTGAATTCAGGCTTTAGCATAATTTAATTAAACAGACGATTGTTTTTCTTTCTCGCTGGTTTTAGTGGAAAGCACGGCGAATACAATTGAGTAGGATTAGATTCTAATTGAAACAGATTTATCTGCCCCAAAGCCAAGGGGTCCTATCTAAACACACCGGGAAGGCTCTTATTTCAATTTCATATTCAAAGAGTGTGGTGCACAGACGAGAACTTTACCTCCTCCCTGGGTTCTGGTTTTAGAAGCATGAGGGCTGGGGAAGGTTTTGGGTGAGTTCAAAACATTTTTTTTTTAATTACATCTGTGATTCTCCATAAAACATATTAGCTAGGTGGTGTTGGGAATGGGAATGCACAGTTTGTGTTTGTTTAACACTTTCCTCCAGAAAACATGCTTGGATTCTGTTTTCATTTTAAAACGGAGCACCTATTTCATGCCTGTCACAGCAGTAGACTAGGAGTTTTTTATTTAATACCTATGTTAATACCTACAACACAATGACGTCACCAGCATCCCATTTTAGAGCCGAGGAAACTGAGGTTCAAAGGGCTCTTACAGCTTTTTAATATTTCTTAGAAAAAGAAATTGCAGCGCTGGGATGTTAAGCTAGCCATTTCCGGCTGCAGAGCGGAGGCTTTCAGGCAGATATCTCAGAATCTAAAGGAGGTAAAAGCAAACTATTTCACTCTTGCGTGATTCAGTTTTCATGGAGTTAAACTTAGCAAGCAAATACAAACTTAGTGTCCAGCACAGAGGCAGCAAAGTCAGTCAGCTCTATTTTACTTTCAGCCCTCCATCCGGTTAGATGCCCTAATGATTTCTGCTGAGATGCTCACGGCCCTTACCTAAGTGTTCCCCCCACTTTTTGCAGCTGTGTCCACCCCATAGTTCAGCACTGGCAATCCTTACTGCATTTTGACACTGCTCTGGGGCTCAGCTATTGACTTCTGCTCTATCCCTGGAGCTTTTGTTCTAGGGCCGGGGACTGGGGGGGTACTTCTTTGGTTTTTCTTTTGAAGCAGTATTCCTCTCTTCTTTCAGATTTCAGTCTTAATAATGAGTCATGTTAGAGTCTATGGTCCGTGTTGTTGCTGGAGGCCATGTTGATGTATGTGCCCTGTGCTACTGCCTGAAGCCGTGTTGATGTCCCCGAGGCTGACTAGAACCATATCTGTCTGTGTCTGTGACCCTGCAGCATCCAGGGACTGTGTTGATACCCATGGCCCATGGTTCCATTGAAGTCCATGAAAATGTTCCTTCTGTGCTGCTATCTGAAGCCATGTTGATGTGTGTGGGCTGTGCCCCCTGAGGCTATGAGGATGTTCCTGCTGTCATGGAGGGCCACGTTGGTCTTTATGGTCTGGCTTCAGCTGTGAGGGTATTGGGGGAGATGACAGGGTGTGGGGAGTGTGAGGTGTGTGTGGATGTCCCTGGCTGGTATTACCACTGAATGCCCTGTGAATGTTCATGATCCGTGCTGCCAACTGAAGCCATGGTGATGTCCATGGTTTGTGCTGTAACCAGAAACATTGGAGGTCAAGGATCCATGCTGCACTGACCATAAAGGGCAAGGAAGCTTCTTCTGTGACGGCGTCAATGACCGCAAGCTTACGGTGGACTTGGGAGGACTGGGAAGTAAATGTGATCACAGCACATTTCATGAAATTTTCAAATAATCAATAAAAACATTATGTAAAAAAAAAAAGAAAATCAGACCAAAGAGAATACTTACTGTAAAAAAAAGCCATTGCAGAGATTAAACAAGTTTTTTTTTTTGTTCTTGTTTGCTTTGGTTTTTGTTGTTTTTTTTTTTCGAGACAGGGTGTCTCTGTAGCTTTGGGGCCTGACCTGGAACTAACTCTTGTAGACTAGCTCTGGCTGGCCTCGAACTCACAGAGATCTGCCTGCCTCTGCTTCCTGAGTGCTGGGATTAAAGGCGTGCACCACCACCACCCAGCTCAAGATGGACTAAATTTGTATCTTTAACAGGGGCTTCTTAAACTGTCATGCTTAGCTAGATGTGGTGCACATGCGTGCCTATTAACGCCGGTAACTGGGAGAACTGAGGCTGGAGGATTTCAAGTGCTTAGTCAGCCTGGGCTACATAAATAGACCCTGTTTCCAAAAGTAGGTGTTGGGAGGAGCCATACAGCTCAGTGGCAGAGACCTTGCCTAGGATGTGTGGCTAGGGGGTGAGAAGAATTAAAAAATAGAGCAAAGTTTTTACTCGGGAAGTTTTTACATCCGGAGTAAGATAGGTGTAGGAAATAGGAATACATCTCAAACAATCCAATATCTGATGGAGAAAAAAATCATAAAGAAATCTATCTTGAAAACTAAATGTATCTTAAAATAATTCTTTGATATATATATGTATATGTATATATATATATATATGATTTTACTATTATTAAAGACAAAACAAAATTGTGTGATAATGGTATGCACTGTTTATTTTTACATAAAGAATTAAATCTTGCTTGAATGTTTGAAGCCGTGGGGCACAGCGTCTTCAACATTATTTAGAGTTGATAGATAGTTTGATTTTATAATCGTCAGTGCTAAGAATGCTGCTTCACACAAATATGTAGTTTAAAATGACAGAAATATATTTAGGATATTTCAAAAATTGTTGGAAATTCTGGCTTGATCTTCAGCCTAACTGATGTTTTAATGATTTATTTTATATGTATGGGTGTTTTGCCTACATGTATGTCTGTCTGTGCACCACATGTACGCTTGGCGCTTGAGGAGGCCAGAAAAGGATGGCAGATCCCCATGGGTAGAAGTTACAGCCACCAAGTGATGGGAATAGAAACTGGGTTCCGGGGAAGAGCAACCAGTGTTTTTAACCACTGAGCCATCTCTCCACTCCAGCCCTTCTTTAAAAATGAAACTCGAGTGAGAAACTCAAGAAGCAGGTTTTAAAATCAATGTTCTAACTCAATGAAATCCAAAGATATTTTAATTTGATGCTTACATGCTAACGAAATGTAGTAGAAAAAATATTAAATCTTTGCGTTCCATCGTCAAATTGTATAGGAGCAGAAAACTTTGCATGCACAGTAAAAACACAACAATTCATGACACTCGATTGCTTTATATCTGCCTTGCAGTGTTTCCGGCAGCATTTTCTGATACTGTGTGGTGTAACGGCAGAGGCAGGGCAGTGTGCATCTGCTGGAGGGCAGAGCCAAGGCTGAGCGAAGCTGTGTGAGGAGGCAGTATAGGTCGGCACTGGCAGAAACACCCCCGATTCATTATGCATTTGATCTTAAATTTAGTCACTGCACATTCAAAATCTTTTTGTTACAAAACTTCCATGATTTCATATTTAGTTATGCTACCTATATGGGGTGGCGACCCACAGCCTAAGAGGCTGAGGTTGGTCCTAGGGCAAAACAGTCAAGTGAAGTCTAAACATGAGGTTTACACTTGTTCTATAAACATTAGGACCTGAGTTTGATCCCCAGAAGATATGTGGAAAGCCAAGCATGGTGGCATGTAATTTTAGCACTGGAAAACAAAGACAGGCGGAACCCTGGGGTTCACTGGCGGCCAGCCTAGTGTAACTAGCAAGAGACCCTGCCTCAAAAACACCAAGATGGACATCTCATGAAGAACAATTTCCATTGTTGACCTTTGGCCTCAGCAAACACACACAGGTGTGTAACCACTCCCACACAGATACAGACACAGACAGACAGGCAAAGAGAGAGAGAATTTAGAAAATGTTTAGCTTCTTGTCAGATGCATAGCACAAGCTCTTAAATATCAGCAATTCTTGAGTATTTTGGAACATACTTATATATTAAATTAATTTTTATACCTGTGGCCTACAAAATACATTGCAAGGTATATTTGTCCTAAATTATATATGGGCAATGCTAGTATTGGTTTATGTCCCACTGGCACAAAGATTCTGTTCTTTCACTTTCTACAATGCCTCTCTCTCTCTCTCTCTCTC
>NC_022009.1:107627850-107637456 GCF_000317375.1 Microtus ochrogaster
GGAGTACACTGCTATTAAGACTGCAAGCACTGAATTAGACTTATTTTTAGCATATGTGTGTCAAGAGATAACTTTGACATTTGTCTAGGCACCTCTGATGATTGGAAGCACTCACCAGAGACTGGCCTCAGACTTAATGTCTATGAGGATTTCTCCTCCATATCTACAGCCCACATTCTCTGTGTGTGAAGGTGTTTTGAGGCTAGAATAAAAAGGGCAAGAAATAGGGTTACTTGCCAAAATCTTTGCCCCTCATTTCTCCTGTGTTCTCATGATTCTGGCCCTGTCTGCATATAGCTATAGACTCTATTAATTGCTTCCTTTTGCAGGTCTATAGTTTTTGCTGGTTCCACTAACACCACTTCCAGATTTTGCTGACTTCAGGATTGCGGTGGCATGGGCTTCACCTTGCTGTGGGTGTCTGGGTGGTTTGGCATCCTTTTTGAGTCCCCTTCCTCTGTCTATACCTCTAGCTTAAAGCTTAGATGAACCCTTTTCAGTCAATCCTCCTGAGAATGCCACCTGTTTCTTGCATGATCCTTTCCTGACAAGGTGTTTGCTTCGACCTCAAAGAATACGCCCTGTGGTCATTCTTGGCTGCATTTCTTCCTATATGTCCTGGTACTCTGAGACAAAAGATACTGCTTTTGCTTTCTTAGAGTGGGTCATGACAAATGTCTCTGCAAGCCATTTCTTCTTATTGTGGTGCAGCCATCACGCTGTATAAGCGCCCCCTGTAATGAGCTTCTTGACCCTGCCATTAATTTCCTTGAGGTTGACTTGTCCTATAGAATGTTTACTCTCTCTTTAAGACTTTTATGCTTTCCTGTGTGTTTATATAACCACTTAGTCCCGTCTGACGTAGCTCTAGGGAAATTCTCTGTGCTCGTTGCAAGCTGAATTGTCCCTTCATATTACAGAAGATGAAAACATGACTCCATTCAAGTGCGAGAGCAATAGTGCTCCAAGACATTAAGAAGGAACTGATTATCAGTTCAGGGGTCCGTTCCTATTCACGAGTCCTCCAGGGTTTCCGCAAGTTTGCACAGATGGTCGTTCTTCTAAAAGAATATCATTTCCCCCTGGGGATATACTTAATCTAGTGCTTCTGAGAGTGCAGAGGAACACGGGAAAGACTCACCTGCACATCGCTTATCCTCACTAAGGAAAAGGAAAAAGAACGGGCAGATGCAGAGCATCCCTAGATTTTGTTCTTTATACAGCGCAAGCACAATCTCAAGAGACTGACTACCGGTGGCCAGACCTGGAATTTTAGGGACAGTATTGCCGTGAAAACCAAAGGCCGTCCCCTTGTCCATTCTGATAGTTATGGCCACCTGTGATGGGCTTACACCCATGGATACTCTAAGGGTGTTGGTTTGCTTACTTCATTCCATGCACCCACGTCTGTAAGCGCCTTCAAGGGAAGCCCTACTTGAGGAGCTAGAGATGCTTCTTTAAGAAATAACTGCTTTATTCCTGTAGCTAGTAGGAGAGGCAGAAAATGAACACACAGGCAACCAAATATATATACACATATATGTCATGATCTAGTTAGCAGTCAGTGCTTCCAGGAAGTACTACAAAGTAACTCTGTTATAACCAATAGTGTAAGTGTGCAGAAAAGAATTCACACAGCAGCCCCAGCTGCAGTAACTGCAGAAGCTGTCTTCAATGCCGACTCTTGATTATGTCTGGGAATGAGTGGTAAACAGTTCCCTGAACTATCATAAATTTTCCATCAGTGATAACAAATGGTTCACTCTAAAATTTTGTGCAAAAATGTTTGATCACAGAGATACTTATAAACACCTATGTTTATGGTGGTGTTCCGTTCACAATAGTGAGGAAATAGAACCAGCCTAGTTGGTCATCAGCTGATGAATCAATCGATAATCAAAGTTGCACAGGTAGGCACTGGAATTTTACTCAGAGGTAAAGAAAAATGAGATTTCAAAATCTGAAGGAAAATAAATGGACCTGGAAAATGAGAAATTAAAGGAGGTAACCCAGAAAGACAAACATGGTCTGTCCTCTTTCTTAAGTGAATTCTAACATCTGACTTTTCTATATTTGTGGAACTGAGTAAATATCTATTCCAGGGATCTAGAGAGGGCTTGTGAGAAGGGAGGAGGGAGGCTTTAATGACAAGGGTATAGAATGTGACCCAAAAGCGGGAGGGAGAACACTGGGAGTGAAAAGGTTTATGTGGGGATGGAAAGTGGGTAGAGGGGACAGAAACCAAAAAATGTCATAGGGACACCTGATAATTCATTAACTAATTTTTAAATAAAATTTTGAAAGACTTTAAGTGGCAGTATACTACATGGTTAAATAAAGTTCTCCCAGAAGCCCTAGGCTATTAAATGTACATTTCAGCACCGTGGATGGGTTAGCCCCCTATAAATTTTTAGTTAGAGGCACTCTTGACGATCCCAAATCAATCCAGACAATTGCCACTGCTATGGGTTCCTCATCAGAAGTAGATGGTAAGACCCAATTACTAAAAGGACTACTCTTTCTGGATGCAGGGATAGGGACACTAAGCTGGATCTAGATTGGAATCCTCCTCTGTGCTAACCCCCATAATGCCAGATCTGCCATGGGAGAATCATTATCCACAGTCTTCCTCAGCTGTGGGTCCTGTGTGTAAAACTATCAACTGGCCAGGAAAGATGTGCCCATGGATGCTTCATACCAAGTCTGTCAAGGAGGAAACCAAATACTGCCTACTTGGATCCAGACTCCACAAGAAGGACTTGACATCTGGCACCGTAAACCTAGTCAAAATTATGCTTCTGAAGAGGTCATACATACGCTTTAGTGGGAAATCTCCTTTGCTAAATGGACATGAAGTTTTTGTCAAGTTGCTTTCTACACAACTACGCTGATGGCGATAGATCGGAGCTGCTGCTAGTGTTGGTTAAAGGAAACTTCTTTTTGTAGAGGGCAATAGTGACTGGAGAAACTCAAAACTGGCCAAGGTGACAGCTAGATACTTAGCCATAAATGGGGCACATACATCACTCCCTTCAAATTTCAGGAACTATCACAGGCAAATCAGAGGATGGATATGAGATCCCGAACACTGAAGTCTTTGCCTGCCAACACACACTCTCAAACCCATAATTGCACTGGTTACTTGCAAAGAAACAATACAAAATTGAGTTTATCAATATCTTCTTATGGTAGGGAGAGGGGGTTCTGAGAACCTTCCCACCCCAATAGTGATGGGTAGTTGCTGGGGTGGGATAGTTTCCTTAGTGGTATCGCCACTGGTAAGGTGCCCATACCTTATAAGCCACCTCCTGCCCGTGCTCTAGTGTGCAATCCTAGCCAAACTCATTTGGTCGTTATAAAGAAAGACATGAAAGGAGAAGGAATACAAACTAGGAAAGGGATAGAATCAGCTTAATGGAAGTGGGAGGACAAGAGATCGGAAGGGGTGGCTAATGTAATCAAAACATATTACACACATATATGACCCTGAGATGATGAAACCATTTATAGAATTGGTACATACTAATAAAAATTCAATAATAAATAAATCAATATGTTTTCTGAGGGATACCGGATTTCCTTCTGGATTTTGGCATGTGCTAGGCAGAGAATGCCTCTGTGTCCAGCCCCTGCGGAGTACCTTCGACACGGACTCTAGTGAGCAAGCCTGGCAGATATTTTGCTCATGGCAGCAAGAGTTGATACACCCTGAAAGTCTGATGGCAGGCATGCTGGGTCCTGTGACTTCACCCCTTGGCCCTCTGCCTTTGCTAGCTTGGTGTTGTGTCCGTTTAGGGCAACAAATCAGCAGCCATATGCTGAGACCTGTGATGCCTTCTCATGATTATAAAACTTGGGGATGCCCTGGGGACTCAAAACTCAGCTGGAGACCTGACAAAGGTGACTTAAGGAACAAGGAGTTTATTTTAGCTCAGAATTCCAGGTTACCGGCCCACCAGGCAGGGAAGTCACAGAGGCAGGAGACTGAGGTGGCTGGCCACATCCTATGACCACCGAGGAAGTGACCAGGGAAGAATGACTGTGTATAGCTCACTTTCCTCCTATTGGGTCCACCAGATAGAGTGGGCCTTCCCATCTCAATTGACTGAATCCCAAAAGTCTCTCACAGACACATCCAGAGTTTATTCTCTAAGTAATTCTCTATCCTGTTAACCTGACAAGCCATTTAAACAATCACACCGGAATTTATAGAAACAATGGGATGAAAGAGTGTTTGTGGAATAGCTTAGAGTGATCTCTTAAAGGCTGTGGAGTCTCAGCAAAGCTTACAGAAACAAGGCCAAATAATGATAATAAAATGATGATGATGGCGATGTGGATGATGATGAAGATGATGGAGAAGAAGATGCTTACGATGAAGATGAAGCTGATGATGAAGAACACTAACTTGTGTCCATTCCCTCAGCTCCCATCCCCTCAACCTCCCTGTGGTTTTACTGTTAACTTCCAATTTCTCTGTTGAAAATAACAGTGGAAAGGATCACTAACGCCCCAACAAGACTTTCAACAATTCCTGGGCTTAACAGTGAAACTATCAGACTCCTCATCCTTGAAACTTCATCAGGGACATTTCTCTCCTTGTTTCTTTCCATTTATCTGAACACAGTCTCTGTGGTGTTTTGAATAAGAATGGCCCCCACATAGGTTCATATATTTTAATGCTCATTCACTAGGAAGTGGAACCATTCGAAAGCATTAGAAAGAATAGTAGTCACGGTCTTGTTGGAGGAAGCGTGTTACTGGGGAGGGCTTTGAGGTTTTAAAAAGCCAATGCCAGACCCAGGATGTAGTTCTCAGACACTGTTCCAGCACCTGCCTGCATGCAGCTAGGCTTCCTTCCCTGATGATATAGGACTCTCCGTTACTTCTCCAGCACCACGTCTGCTTGCATACCTCCCTGCTTCCCACCATGATGACAATGGACTAAACCTCTGAACTGTACGCCAGCCCCAATTAAATGTTCTCTTTTATAAGAGTTGTTGTGGTCGTGATGTCTCTTCACAGCAATAGAAACCTTCACTAAGAGAGTGACTCTTCACAGTGGTAGAGCAATGACTAAGACAGTCTACCTAAAGGAATCTTGTTTACATTTAATGGCAAGCTCTAAAACCTGAAGCTGACAATGTGACTCAATATTAGAGCGCTTGCCTAGCATAGGGGTTCAAGCCTTCATACTATGGAAAAAAACTTAAAGTTCAGTACTCAACCGCATACTAGGGTTATATACATACAAATGTGTGTGTGTGTTTGTGTCAGACTTGGCTCTAGTAGACAACTGAGCATTGAATTTTAACATTTTTTTCACTAGTGTGAGGGCTTGAACCCCGTTACTGATATATATATATATATATAGGCTCTAGTAGACAACTGAGCATTGAATTTTAACATTTTTTTCACTAGTGTGAGGGCTTGAACCCCGTTACTGATATATATATATATATATATATATATCAGTATTTTATATGATATTTTTATCATCTATCTGTCTACACACATACATAGATGCACACACATATCATACCGGATATAATAAATACTGCTAGAGTAATTGTGAGGAGGATTTAGCATTGACCTTGATGTTCCAAAGGGAGTGAAGTCAATAAGAAACTCAGACATATGCACCTATTCAAAGGAGTCTGGCAGTCTCAGTGGCATACTGCTACGGGAAGATGGAACCAGTCAAGGGTCAGAACTCCCAATTTAGCAGAATCTAGAAATCTTTTTTAGTTGAAAAATTCTGATTTTTAATTATTGAGCACAAAGTCACATTTAGCTGTGTCAATCAAAAAAATATGCTGACCTTGTTTGTAAACTTGCCTTAAAGCATTGATGTACCTCGAACCGTTAGCTGGCCCCGTAGCTGTGTTTCTTTATGGATTCTAACTCTGGCTCAATGCCCTCATGATTTTAACTCCCACGGAGGAAGTTAAGGTCCTCATTACCAGCTTGATTTTCCCCGTGACAGTCAGGTTCATAAATTCATTACATGTTGCAAATTACGCTTGGATGTTCAGATCTAATTCAAATTCCACACACTCAAAGTCAAAGTCATATTTCCTCAAATATCTCTTTCGTTCTACCAGTCGTGTGTCACCTACCTCTCGACCGCTTCTTCTACATCGCCGGAAGTTAATTTTGACTTCCGTCACCACCTTTGTCCGCTGTCATTCTCCGCGCTCTCTCCACAGTCAATAGATTTTATCTGTCCTGTTCTCCTACCATTGTTTTAGTTCAGGGCCCAAATATCTCTTTCCTGAACTTCATACTGGGCTCATGAGCATTCCTAACACAACTGCCTATGCTCAGGGTAGTCAGATTGTAATTTGTTTTGGTTTCTGGCCCAAACAGAGGCCAACGTGATAGACACAAATCTGTTAACTACACACACACACACACACACACACACACACACGCACACGCACATGCACACATACATACACACACACGAACACACACATACATACACATGAATACACACACACACACACACACACACACACACATACTCATCTCATACTCATCTCATACACACATCCCTTAAAACCTCCCAGTGCTCACAGAGCTAAGTCTCCATTCAAATGCAAAGCTTTCAGCTTCCCCCCACTTTCTTGAACTTGATGCCAAGTACCAATGGCTTCTCACACACTGGTGCTTCCTGCCTCCTTGTAACTCTTTCTGTTCTGTCCCCTCAGATTCCCCCCAGAACCTTCTAATCTTCATTTACTGTTCACAGCAGTTCTTTCTGAGAGCCTTTCCCCAACTTCTAATTTGGGCCAAGATCCTTCATCTGTGTCTTCAGTAATTAGGCCTAATCGGTACCACTCTTCCCATACTGCATTGTGTTTGTAAAGGCATCTTCTCTCTCCAGCTGGAAAACTGCCTGAGGGGAAGAATCAGACCCTATTCATCTGAATGCCCTCAGCACACCTTAGCATACTACTGGACATTGTAACGACTCAACAAATATAGTCAAACTAAACTGAAGCCTCCATAGGAGAGGTAAACGATATAGCCCAAATATTTAGTAATGAAAAACATTCCCAAGTGTCAGAAAGAGACAGGATGGATCCCTAACACACTAAGGAAGGTCAGTTCAGGACGGAGTTCATGTATACTTAGGATAGCAAAACTATGGGAAGAAAATAGAGCTAAGTGGTAACACACTGACATCCTGGAAGCTGGGATCATCACCTTGTTGGACTATAAAGAGATGCAGTCCTGGGCTGTGGGGTTGCAGTGTCCCTGTCCGGCTCTACTGAGGGAAATGCCCTGCTGTTCCACGTGCCACTCAGCATCCATCCAGAATACCGTGCCCTGTGTCTGGATGCTTCCTGTCTGCTTGACCAAAGGAGGGGTGAGAGCTTGTCGTGAAGAACCGCGGGTGTGTGATCTTCAACACAGAGAGCCTTCGTGGCCACCTGAAAAGAACGTTGAAACATGAAAGGACTTTGATTTGAGGAAGCAAAATTATCTTCTCATGAGACGTCTGAGGATAAAACTGGCATCAGTGAACAAAAGCTATAGGGACGCAAATGACAATGTGCTGTCAAGGACAATTGTCTAAAAACAAGCCTTGTCCAGAGCGTAATGAGGTGATTCACGAAGTAATGAGCATCCGTCCCTTGGGGTGTTTGAGAAGGAGCCAAGCACCAGCTGCTGAGGCAGTCTGGGAAGGGGTGGCAGCCTGAATGAGGTGACCAGAAGATGACCTTCCAATGGGAAGGGTCTAGAGTTAGGAAACTGCCTTCTTTTCTAAGAAGGTAAAAGCTATTTTCTCAGGTGAAAATGTAGAGAAACAGAGCTGCTGCTGTTCAAGTTCACCAATTCAGCCAACACGGGGCAGTGTCCCTTCCGCTTGGAAAGCCTTGCCTTCCGCCTTGTGTTCTCCAGTCCTGTTCTTTACCCACAAATAGATCCTCCAGTCTTTAGTCGATCCTAATTCTCCTAGTTGTCGGTTGGAAGCATCACCCCAGCCCCTGGCATCCATATATCCAAAGGGTCTAGAATGTTCAGGTCCAGGATTCCTCCCCCATCTCTCTCCAAACCCTGCTCTATCTCAGAAAGCCCCTCAAATGATGACCCTTGCCCCAGAGATTCTCAAGACCACTCCCACAGAGTGTTTAAACTGCCCCCCAGAAAACAGACATGTGGTTTTCCAGTCTTCCTTTCCTGTCTCCTCTTAGGGGGACTGCAAAGCCATCTGGGAGCATTGTATCCATTAAACCTTGGCTTTCTCTAATTCGGTTTGATTTGGTCTGATATGGGTTATTGCCCTGGCGGAGAAGCTTATCGGATTGCAGAGACTTTATACTAGTCTTGTTGCTATCCATTGTCCCTTGGTGCTGTAGAAATATGGGAGCACACCTCAGAAACCTTGGCAGACACAATTGTGGCAAGCTACACAAGTGTGAGTGATTATCCTGTTGTCATCTGCTGGCCTGGCCTGTCAGCTGGGTGCCCTGTCCCTTTAAGAGACAAGCCCCGCCCACTCCCAATCTCCTGCTTCCCGCCTAAGAAAGGGATCTCTGGGCCTCCACTCCTCTCACTATCTCTGTCCATCATTCTCCTGAAGCAGTCTCTGCTTCTCTGTCTTTCTCTTCTCTCTCTTTCCTCTCTTTCTCTGTTCCCCCTTCTCTCTTCCATTCTACCCCCTTTTCCATAATCCTTATTCCTATACCATTCCCAATACTCACTGAAGGAATTCTACACCCAAGCTCTCTCTGCATGGCATATTTGTCTGTCTCCCACCTGTCAGGGGACCCACAGCAGCCTCGGGTCACCTGCCGCCACCCCTCGTGGGACGGGCCGCTAGTCACCCATGTCATGAAAGATAACATAGCCTGCACGTGAGAGCTGTCAGCGCTTTATTGGCTCCCTCAAGCTTGGAACCAGGATGGGAGGGAACTTCTTGAAGAAGGTTAAGCTGTCCTTTTGATTTTGATTTAAGCATTGCTGGGGGTTGAACCTGGGGCCTCGGGCGTGCAAGACAAGCCTGTTACCACTGAGACACAGCTGCCTTCTTTTTCAGCTAATAGTTTCCTAGGAGAGAGGCAATTTGGAGAGTTGAGCTCATGAGAACACCAGAATAAGTGATTAGATGTAAAAATCGGAGTGAACATGTCAGTTTAACTAAATTTAGTTATGCTAGCTCTTTACAAAAGAAATGTTCTAGAAGCTGGAGGTAGGCTGACTCCACGGCCGTGATTCCCATTGTTCCTTGCTGTTCCCTATTGCATAGTTCATCTACTTCTGGTCACCTGACATGGACGGTGAGGGACCCCCCAAAGGATAGTGGGTCCAGAAGGAAAAGGGACTGACACACTCCGAGAGCTCTCCATGCCCACCATAGCCCCTTCTATCTGGTCACTGTGGGTCCCCGACCCTCTCTTTTTAAGGCCATCACTGACTCCAGCTCTATATCCATTCCTGGGCCCTGAGCCCCTGCCATAGAACTTTGGAAACCAGCAGACCCGAATTGTAACGCAATGTTTGCTCTACGTGCTAAGCGCTACAGTACGGTTCGCGAGTTGGGCAAGGGCCTGGAGATTGAAACACACACAGAGAGAGAGAGAGAGAGAGAGAGAG
>NC_022009.1:107637596-107648146 GCF_000317375.1 Microtus ochrogaster
ATTGTGTTCCAGGGCAGCTTGTATAGGGTCTCCTTGACTAATGGCCACACCCTAACTGTCAGTTTCAAGCCCACCAGAGACCACTCCCCTGCCATCAGGAACTCCTGAGGGTCTCGTGCTCGAAGCAGCTGTAAGCACAGGAAAACAAGTTGTTTACTCCGGCAGGCAGGGGTCACAGGAAATTCAGGGTCTGGGGGTCCCCAACACTGAATCACTCACTGTAAGTTTGTCTGTACTGCCATCAAAGCCAGACAGTTTGACTCTGTCCATCCTCACATTGAATGTTCCCAATCCCCAAGCCTGCCCCCTCTATAGCTTCCCCCTTACTCCTTCCTGCACACCCCAGTGCAGCAGAGAGAGCAACCGCTCAGCCAGGACACTTGTCCCCTTGGCTCTTGACTGAGACCCCCTCCTACCTCTCTGCCCCATGAGTTGGCCTCCTCATCTCTGACTTTTGTCTCTCTGACTGCCTTCAGGACACACTCAGTGAATGTCATCACACACCTGGTCGTCTGACTCACTGGACATCCGTCATAACCGCCACCTCCCGCACCTCCCCCTCACC
This sequence comes from Microtus ochrogaster, assembly GCF_000317375.1. Taxonomy (NCBI): domain Eukaryota; kingdom Metazoa; phylum Chordata; class Mammalia; order Rodentia; family Cricetidae; genus Microtus; species Microtus ochrogaster. Next base: position 107,638,162 of record NC_022009.1, read on the forward strand.
TCAATCCTTTCTGCACAGTTCTCATTACCAGAAAGTGTTGAGAAGCAGGGAAGGCCAGGAGCACAGTAGAGGTGGCCGACTGCTTGTTAGGCTTCTGCTAGATGAACAGAAAAGAAAAAGATAGTTCGAGCCAACACAGACTTTGTCTTCTGGGCCTGGAGCACTGATGCATTAGAAACTGGTCCACCAATTCCGATCAACATTCTTCCCGGCATAGCCCACTGAGACAGATACCAATAGTTAGATACTTCCTGGTGTGTGACTCATGAAAACATAGCAAATGGGTGGATGTGTATCTTTGACAATGAAGGCATTAAAACGAAACAAAAACAAAAAACAAATCATTAACCATTAGGAGCCCCCGAGCAGCTTCAAAGTTTAAGCTTATGCTTCATGAAGAACACCTAAGGGATTTTCTGTCTGCTAAATTTTAAAATAGCTGATTTTACAGGTTTTTCCCCCCACTGATACACTGATGAATAAATTTGACAGACTAATACTTTTTTTCTAAGCAGCATAGCTCCAACTCTAGCAGGCTAGGCATTTTCTGCCCCGTCATGGCAGATTGTTAGGATTGGGTCTAAAGCCCCTTTGTAAGCCCAGTGATCGCTAAATCAGCACTTGTTTTCCTGGCCTTAGCTGTGAACTGCTCATTTGGCAAAATGCCGCATGGTTAATCATGTCCTGGCTTCCTAAATCTCTCTGTTGTTAACGAGAGCCTTCATTTCCTGGGCCGAGCCGTTCCACAGTGTTCGATAACTGAGACGTAAAGACCGGAATTTCAGAGAACGTGACAGTTCCTGCGCAGGTGACTGGGAAGCCATAAGTGCCGGATTCGTCTCTCGTGGTCTGGTAATTAGATTTTGATTACAAGAAGAAGACGGTGCTGAGATGGCCGGAGAGATAGACGGTTGATCTTCCCCAGTCACACCTACAGTGGGACCAGGTTCAGGGAGGCTGCGATGCTCGCGGTTGCTGACCTCAGGACAGGGCAGCAAAGCTGATGGCAAACCTTTGTGCTAATCAAATGTATCGCTGTTGTTCTTAGCTGACCTAAGAATAAGGAAATGTCATAAACGTTTAAATATAAACATTTAAATATAAACATTTGTAGATACTAATAAAGAATGCTTATGGATATTTAAAAGGGCTCCAGGGAAGTCTTGAGTTTTACAAAGCTTTTCCTTTAAAAAGGGCAGGTCTCGAACCTGTGACATACGGCTAACTCAAGTGCCTATTTCACCTATCCAAGTGGCCCTGGCCACCAGGTTCTCCCAGCATCCCCCAGTCCCTACTTGTTACAGGGTTTGACTGGCATACCCTGCCCTTTACCCCAGACTTCTCCAGCCCTGAGACTGAGCTGCCCTTTCCCCAGCTGCCCCTCCGTGTATAATCTAGTCATTTTTGTTGTCTGACATGTTTGGTCTATCCTCTTCTCTCCTGGCTCTCCACTCCCTCTGGTCACATGGCCCAGCTCAGGGTCATGTTCACCCTGGACTCTTCCAGATGTCTCTGCCTCTGGCTCTGCTTTCCCTTTAACCTACAGTAAACCTTTTCCTCTACCATGCCTAGCCATGCCCTTCCTTTTCCTTTCTTTTTTTCCATCCAAAAAAGGATGGAAAAGTACTAGGAGGTCAGCGTGATGGTGGGAGGATGGTTGCTAAGGGAAGAGAAAGATTTTCTTCCTTAGAAATCAGAAGGTTAAATGAGACCATCTAGAGAAAGCATTGTAGCTTGCTTGGCAAGTGAGTAATGAAGTTTAGTGAAAAGGGGGGCGTAGAGAGGGAGAGGTTAGCTAGTGTCTTGATAACATACAGTCATGCCAGATACTCTGATTTCTTTTCAAGCTTCTCCTCTCTATTCTGGCCAGTGAATGAAAATGAGGACATGTCCACTCCAAGCTTGAGGAGAGACCAGTCAGAGGCATCTAGAAGAATCCAAACTGGACATAGTCAGCAGAATAGACCAGATCATAAGGAAAGAGAACAGGAGAGCAAGAGAGGAGGAGAAGAGAGATGGACGAGAGAGGGGACCAGGAGAGGGAGAAAAACCATGAGACCAAGAGCACCAGGCCAAAATGACTGGGTTTTCATAGGAGTCAGAAGTTGGGGAGGAGGAAAGGGAAGCCCCTGAGCTGGAGAGGTTTAGGGTAGAGGGCAGGGTGAGAAACCCTGGGAGGAGCCAGGACCCCTTAGAGAAGGGGCAGTTGCCTTGCAGAAAGAGCCTAGAGGCCAGCCTGGGCTCTGGTATGTTAGTTGACACTACAGGAGTCTTCTGTCCTGGGTTTCTTTGCGAATCAACAGACAAAAGACTTAACCCCAGCAGGATTCACCATCATTAGGACTTCCTTACCTGGGAGTAGCCTGTAGGGTACCAGGACAGAGTGAGGTGTTTTCTCCCAGGCCCTTGCCTCTGGCTGGCTTTGTTTTACCAGTCCAGGTTCTCCCTCTCACAGAGGTCTCTTTTCCTCCAGAGAGTTCTGGCGCTGGCTGCTCTCAGACCTTCTTTGGAGCTAGGGTGTTAACAGTCTTACTGTTGCTCATCCTTGGTCACTGACAATCCCTTGTGGCTTTCTGATACCCAGCCCACACTACTATCAATAGACATTTATAAAAGGCTTCTTGTTGAACTATCCTAGGTGATAGTATTTGGACCCTTACTTGGGACATAGCCATATACTCTTTAACCCTCTTGCAAGTGACATTGCCCCCTGTGGAGTCTGTGCAGGATACACCCAGACACCAAATTAGCAGCACAAAGGAGATGTATTGCCCCAGAGGAGCAAGTTTGTGGGGGGGGGGGGGGGAGAAAAAGGGGGAATCTATGCTAGGATGAGTTGGTAAATCATAATTGAACATGTTAGTCAAATTATGAATTTTGATGGTTTGACTTTGGTGTTTTGTTTCAGGAATGAGTCAGTGGCCAAATGAACCTTGGGGGTTAGATTTAGGAATGTATTCTAACAGTTTTTAGCAAGAGGGAAAAGGGGAAAACCTGTTGCCACCATGTTTGCCATGCTTGGTCCTGCTAGAGCCTTTCACACAACTACATCCCTTTACCTGCCTCTGGGTCCCAAGATACAGACTTCCAGTTTAGCCAGGGGCATTCACCATTAAGAAACCACAGGGTGGGGGGAAAGAGAAATGGGTTATTTACTCCCCACCACAGCTAGGCTTTCCCGTGTCAGTTGCTGTGTTCCTCTATATGAGACCACGTCTCCTGCCTGAGGCCCCTTCCCCAGGGTTCAACTGTTACCCAGTGTTTTATTGTATCTTTCTGACTCTATGGATGGAAACAACAGTATTGTAGTACAGTGCTGTATGACTGCTCCGCTTTTGCAAAAGTAATCTCTGCGTTAAACTTAATTGTTCCTAAAGTGTATCCATTTCATGCCAGACTCCTGAGTGATATAGTTGTTACGGTTTATGATTTATGGCACGGGTGACCCTTGGCAGTTCCGGGTGGGAGACAGACAGATACACCATGCAGAGAGAGCTTGGGTATAGAGTTTATTTAGTGGGTATTGGGAAGAGTATAAGGGTAAGGGGGTTATGGAGGGAAGAGGGAAAGAAGGGGGGAGAAGGAAAGGGGAAGACACACAGAAGCTTCCTCTTCAGAAGGATGGGGGGGGGGTGAGATCAGCTTGCCTAGGTAGGAAAGGGGGGGAGTGAGGGCAGAGTTTGTCTCTTAAAGGGACAGGGTACCCAGGTGACAGGGCAGGCCAGCAGAATTATAATTACAATAACAGTGTGCTTTAAGACTTGTGGCATTATACACAGATTAGAGGGTTGAGATATATGTGTATATATATATAGTGTGTATATATATTGCATACAATATTTTAGTCATATTCTTTCCCTCCCCCAATTCTTCTCCAATCCTCCCCTCCCTACCCAACCAACTTCACATTCTTTCTCTCTCCCTCATAAAAAGAACAAAACCCCAACGAAACAAAACAAAACCACAAAAATGTGCTCATTGATTCTTTCAATTCTTTTTAAAAAATATTTCTTTAACTTTTTTGATATTGTATCATCATTTCCCCCTTCCCTTTTGTCCTTCCAAGCCCTCCTACCTACTTCCCCTTTTCATCTTGATAAGGCTGTGATATTGTTTAAATTCAGACAAGAAGCAAGGGCAGTGTCTTCCCTTCTTTTCTCTTTTCAAATTTCTTAAAATGTTTGAGGAGCATCAGAAAAAAAAAAAGGCCATGAATTGGTCCTCTGTCTAATTCAGGCAGGGCGTGTAGTAGGGAGGAAGTGAGAAGACAGTACAAAGAAGTAAAAACCTTACAAGTGAGCAGTCAAGAATAACAATGAATTAATAACTTATAGGAATCTTCCATGACAGAATGTTACATGAAACGGCATCTTACAGATTTAAACTCCAAGAGAACATAACCAAGCGCTATTTCCTTCCTGAAAATTCAGCAGATCAGCTGCTTGTATGGAAGGCAATATGAGCTTTCCAGTTTAAAACTGAAAGACAGGGATGGGGGTGAGGCATGGGGGTGAGCAAAACACATCCTGGCTCCATGGGCTATTGTTCCAATGACCTCCCAAGTGAGGAAACCAGCTCTGTACACGATACCTGTTGGAGAACATCAGCCTGTTGGTCCTGATCGTCATTGCTTGAGCAACCAAAACAGAACCACAGCATCTATTAGGAGCCCACTCACTCTGTGGAAGGCGCTGTGCTAGGTACCTGTCTATGACCATGAATGAGTTTGACAGACAGAGTCCCAATGACTCTAAATCAAAGCAGACAATGATGGATACATGAGCAAGCCTCTCATAGATAAACTCGAGCGCCTTGAAAGCAGGAGAGCAACCCTGTTGCATCCTTTTATCTTACATTAATTCCTCCAGCTGAGATTTAAACCCAGCTCTGTTTCATTTCTAAGAAGAGATGGATAGCAGCTATTCACTGCCTTTCATGTAACTGCGTCCCCGAGTGTAATTTAACCATAACTTCACCTCTCTGCTGTCACTCCTCTCTGCCAGTCTGCCTTTGTTATCCCACGTGGCAGTCACAATCTTCTACTGCACAGGCCTCAGAACACTGAGTTGCTTCCAGAGCTTCCAGTAGCAGCGAACCCTACATTTCAAGGTTTTCAAGGGATGGTGGGCAGGGTTTGTTACCGCTCCCCGGTGTGTAAGAGTGCTTCTCATTCTAACTGTCGAGATTGTACACTGGGCAAAGGGGAAGATATTTCCAGGGACTAAATCAAACAATAACAACAAACAAAAATCCCAGTATCATGGTGCTTGAATGTTTCAAAGCTCTGCCTAATGACCTGCGGGGCTAAAATGGTCAGCATCTGTGTTGAGCAATCACTGCATACAGGTCAGGAATTTCTAGCCTGTAGGATAAGCCGAAGCCCCATAAACTGTCAGCAGGAAGCAGACCGGATGGGGCTTGTTAGCTACACAAGCATACCCACCTGGATAGCACACCCTTGACTCTCTGCTCGGTGCAGGCATCCATACGCAAAAGAATATCCAGAAAAGGTCTCTATAGCAAGTATGTTTAGCATAATATGAAAATGGAAGCAAGGCTCTGAAATTAGAACTCTGCAAGGGTATGTGTGTGGTGCAGAATTGCATTTAGTTAAGCAATTGGGGGGGGTGAGCTCATTGACTTATTTGAAGTTGATGCTCACTGAAAAAGACTAGCCTTTATCGGTATTACTCTGTGTGCCTGTGTGCTTCTCTTATTAGATTCCTACACACCTGTGCAGGGTCCTTCACTTTTTATATCCCTGCATCCATAGTTCTTATTTCCTGAACAGTATCAGAAATAGAAAACCTGTCTCAGGACCTCCTGGGGTATGCAATATCCATTATTATTATCTGCATTAATTAGAGATTAATTAGAGTTCTAAGGGACCAGGAAGCAGGATGAGACTGGATTAAGGTGTGTGTGTGTGTGTGTGTGTGTGTGTGTGTGTGTGAGTGAGTGTGCACGCGTGCAATATTACTTCCTATTTGGAATAATTGCTGCCATCCAAAAATGTTTGGTTGCTTTTATAATTCCTGTGTAGTAATAATAACAGTTCCTTTTGGTGGTGATAATCATCACCTGTTTGAATTATAATTCAGCTCTTCATATTAATTTACCGTTTTTATTTATCTGCCTCCTACCCACCACCTAATGAGACTACTGTCCCTTGAATATAGCAATGACATCTTACAGTATGAGGGTATTAGCTGGGTGCAGAACATAACCAGGCATGGGGGAGTTGCTCCCGTGAATGACAGACAGTAGGGGAGGAAGCCTTTCCAGTAGCCCCAGTAAGGCCCACCCCAGCTGGTTTTGGTTCCGTGGTAAAATATATGTAGTTTTTGTTTGTTTGTTTGTTTTCTTTTTATTTGAAGCACTGTTCCTGGTGCCCACTCGAAACAGAGTCATCTAATTATATGTTAGGTTTTTAACAAACCTCCTCCGTCATTACACTGTTAATAGCCGTCTTTTACTAACTTTGCCCACTAGATCCCTAAGGACAGCATGTGTCCTTTACATTGATCATTGTATCCTCAATCTTATGAGATACACAGTATCTTAATTTTTAAAAAATATTTGACTTAATTAATTGAGATATCTTTGCTCACTTAATCAGTGAGTTTTAAGCAAAACGTAGCTAAATATTGCTGTGTAGACTCTCAGCCGTGTAGACCCAGGTCCTTTAAGGTTAGCACAGAGCCAGGTGTAGTAGCTCTTGCTTCCAATGTCTGTGCTTTAGAAGCTGATGCAAGAGGATTACCAGGGGTTCAAGGATAGCCTGGACCTCATAGTTGATTTCGGGACAGCATGGACTATAAGAGTAAGATGCTGAAGAGAGAGATAGAAAGGGAGGGAGGGAGAGGGGGTAGCAGGTAAATAAGATCACATTGACAAAGGTTTTAGAAGAACAGAGGAAACATTACATCAATGTAAACTGTTGTACCACATCTCGAAAACAAAAAAGTATTTATTCATTATTTTATGTGTGTGTGTGTGTGTTTTGCCTGCATGTATATGCGTGTACCACCTGCATGCCTGGTGCCTGCAGGTCTCAAAACAGGGCATCAGATCCTGCAGAACTAGAGTTGCAAACAGTTGAAAGCTTCCATGTAAGGTCTAGGAAATGAAGCCAGGTCCTCTGGAAGAGCAGACAGTGCTGGTAACCACAGATACATCTGCCTGGCCCTACTTGCTACGTTTACATATTTAAATGAGTGAGAACTAATCTTAGGATTTCAGTGATTCATTTGTGTTCCATTGCACAACACCGTAGACAGAAACTTTCTGTTTTAGTGGCAAAATTGTTTCTCCAACACAGCTTCATGAGTTTGGCAGTAGAGTTTAGGTTGTATACACTCAGTTCTTTAGTATTCTACAATGCTATTTCTGGGAGTTGGGGAGGGTTTTCCCAGTTCTCAGTCCCACAGAAGATGGCCTACCTTTAATATGACAGCAATCATTTCAGACTAGAAGGCTGAACAGGTAATTCAGAGAAACAATACAAATGCCTGGGGTATATCATAAAATGTTGTGAGTATATAACTCCTGGTCAAGTTTAAAGATGCAATTTCTAATTAAAGTTTAATGTGCATATCTTTGGATGAGTGTTTTAGGAAGAACATATTGTGCTGATATACTAACATAAACACACATGCGCACACATACACCCCTTTGAAGTCAGTACTTTGACTTTGTTGTTTGAATGGAGAAAGCTCTGTGCACAGGTGGGTTGGGCTGCAGGGAGAACTCTAGAGGCTTTGCTGAGAGTGGCCCTTCTCCTGGAGGATTATGGGAAGCCAAGGGGAGGGGCTTTAGGAAGCACTGTCTATAAAAAGAAAAACTACTTGAGTCTTAGCACTGTTTGGTTCTCAAAAGAAACTCCATGGATGTCCCCAAGTCATTGGATACAGTGAAAATGTCCACTGAACCCTCCAAATACACAGCAGGGGGATTCCACCTGTAACAAGTTCTTCATCTTACAACCCTTTCCTGCCATGTAGCTACATTCTGCCTTGCCCACCGACACACAGCTAGCACTGACAGGGAGAGAGAATTTCTTAGGTCAAGCCAGGGGGAATCCTCTTGCTTCTTCTCACATCCACTTCCTTGGTAAGGTGAGAAATTAGTCTAAGTATGACCAGGGTGATGCTATGGAGACAGAGGGATGAATTCCGAAGAGCACTGTGGACCCTTAGGAAAGGCAGCTGTGGCTGCACTGACCTGTAAGGCTAGTACTCCAAAATTTGGGACACTGAGGCAGGAGGATTCCTGGGAGCTTGAGACTAATCAGAGTTACATAGGAAAAAAAAAAAACCCTGTTTTCAAAAACAACAGCAATTTTTTTTTAAAAGAAAGTAAAGGGAAACTTTGGGGATGTCAGTTATGTTTTTATGTTGCTTATAGTGCCGGCTTTATGGTTATTCCACATGTGGGTAAATGACAAAAATACTCATTTGTATTGACTGTCAATTCTACCTTAACAAATGTGCAAAGTTATGGTGGAGAAAAAGGCATTTCCCCCGAGAGAGAGTCATAATTTTGGGACTAGTTAACTAATCTGTCTCATAATCACGTATACTGTGGATATTTTCCAACTTTGCCGCTTTTACATATTCAAGTAAATCTATGGAAGAGGGAGGGTCATGTCTGGTTTATCAGTCAAGATGGCCTCCCTTGGGACTAGAAAAAAGTCTTGGCATTCTGTTGCAGAGGACCTACATTGGGAGGGGACATATCTTCCTTTAACTCCAAATCCAGGGAAGTCTGACATTCTCTTCTGAAACCCATGGGCACATAAATCCCTTAATTCTTTATGGAGACTAGTTTCTCTCACACTCACGTGTGCACATACCACAAAAAGGCACACTCATTTACACATAATTTTTCAAAATAAAACAAATCTTTTTTTTTAAAGAAGGACTCTCATATACTTGGGTTATATTTTTAACTCCTTAGATTTTCTTGCAAGATTCTTAAGATTATACTCAATTTTTTGTCTCTGCTTTTTTTCTGGCTGGTTTGATAAACTTTGTATCAGTGCAATTATTTTCTCATGCTAATTTGGAAGTTCTAGAATTCCTTTAGATCCTGTCATCAGATACATTTTATACTCCCGTGCTCATAAGACATTTTCCTCCACAGTCTGAAAATAAGCTAGCAATTATTTCCACAAGATAAACTCTGAAATAGTTCTGCATACATTTGTTTCTTCCCTGGCTCCTCCACCTCCCCGGGATGAGACCCTGGCAGCAGAAGTCACTCAGCCCTCCCCACACTCCAGTGTCTAGACTTGCTAAGATCATTTCATACTTTAGGTAACTGGAATAAAATGGTCTCTTTAGCCTGATGTTCCTGTTCTCAGTGCCCTTACCTAATACCCACAGCACACAGAAGTTTTCAGCGATCCAAAAGCTATGTAAAATTCTCTGTCTGATTTACCAAGGAACACTGTTTATGTGACAGTCACCATGTGCCAGGCACTGCTGAAGATGCAATTATCAATCAGAGCAAAAGGACAAGTTCACCAAGTCAGGAAGAGGGAGAACCAAGGTTCAGATCCCAAGAGGGTCCTGATCAATGTTTCTCAATCTGCAGGTCATGACCCTTTTGGGGGTCGCATATCAGATATTTGCATTATGATCCAAAACATCAGCAAAATTGCAGTTGTGAAGTAGCATCCAAAATAATTTTGTGGTTGGGAGTCACCACGACATGAGGAACGGTATTAAAGAGCCGCAGCATCAGGAGAGTTGAGAACCACTCACTGGTCCTGAGAGTCCATGACTGTGTCACGTGCATCCACAGCACGGGGCCACCTGGGATTGTTGTTCTCCATCCTGAACTGTTGAGTTCCACATTTGAATAAGATCCTTGGGTGATTAAATGCACATGGATGCTCAGATCTACTGCTCTATAGTTTATAGGAAGTGGGAGTAGACTATAGAAATGAATACACACATACATACACACACATATACACACA